>NC_077245.1:25843739-26201239 GCF_947179165.1 Solanum dulcamara
CGTGGAGGTCAGAAAAGTTTGGTTTCATATATCCTTCTCCTTTATTATTTCTTTTTACATCTTTTCTTTGAATGATTTATTGTAATTGCTCCACCTCTATGTGGAGTTAAACTTCTCATTCTAGGATTATGATAACTATAAGATGATTGTTTAGTAACTCTTGATTTGGACTATTTGGTTATCAATATTAATTGTTCTTGTATTCTTATGCTTACTATTTTAATGTTTGATCACCATCAGAATAAACATGTTGTCTTATCTTGAACTCGAGAGAGGAATAGAGGGATAAAATATGGAATACAAGGAGCATGAGCCTTCTTTATCAAAAGTTTTGACTGATTTGTATCTAGGATAGAGATATAACTTGAACCGTGCTTGGTTCAAATACGAGATGAAATCTTAATGCTCCATAATTGGTTAAATCTATCCCTGCTCAATGATGTAGTTAGGTTTTTAATTGTGATAGACGGTTAGAGGTTGAGAGATCATGACCATATTATCAATCATGTGAATCAACAACTAGGTAATCAAATAAACATGATTATTAGTTAAATCATAATCCTAGATCGATTCATTCTTTGATTGTGTAAAAATCTGCTATTTTCTTGGTTAATTGTTCACTAGTTATTTTAATTATTTTTTAGTTTAATTATTTTTATTTCATGTTTAAAATAATTGCTTGAATAAATAGTTAGAATTAGTATAATCTATTAAATAGTTAATCGACAAGTCCCTCTAAGTTCGACATCCGGCTCCTAAAAAGAGCCATTCTATAATTTGCACGACCGCGTACACTTGCATATGTGTTTGGACGCAACATATTTAATCAAAAAATAACAATATAGGAGATTTATAGGCTTCTCTTTAGCAAAAATAGATCTGCAGAAATCACGACTAATATCACTGATCAACAATTTTTTCCATAAAATGGATAAATCCCTTTTATCCACAACCTGAATATTCTCTAATAGATACAAAACATGTTTTTATGTAAACCCTATAATAGTCATATTATTGTGAAAAAATATCTTTTTTCATTAGCTATTACATGTGGGGTATGAAGACTAATTGCATTAGAAAAGCAGTCACAGAGGTGCTAGGGATATTCAAGGGTAACTTTGATGGTCATCAAGGAGATTGGTGGTGGAATGAAGAAATCCAAAGCAAAGTAAAAGCAAACCAGGTTGCATATACAATGTTAGTGGAGTGAGCGGACTTGGAAGAGAAGAGGACGCTTAAGGAAGTCTATAAGAACGACGAAGACAGAATCTAAAGTAGCAGTCACGACTACTAAGATGATAATTTTTGAACGCTTGTAAGTTAAGCTAGGGGACAAGGTAGTGATAAGAAATTGTATAGGCTCGCAAAAGCGAGAGAGAGAAAGACTCGTGATTTGAACCAAGTGAAGTGCATCAAGGATGAGAAAGACAAGGTTTTTGTGTAAGAGATATCTATTCAGCAAAGATGGCAAGCATACTTCCACAAACTCTTAAACAAAAAAGAGGAAAGAAACATTGTGTTGGGTAAATTGACACACACTGATTATCTTCTGAACTTTGGGTATTATAGGTGTTTTAGGGTTGAGGAGGTTGGATGTGATATTAGCAGGATGAGAAAGGAAAGAGCGATCGACCCCGATGATATTTCGGTGGAATTTTGGAAGAGCACGGCCAAGATAGGTGCGGAGTGATTGACTAGCTTATTTAATGTTATTCTTAAAATGACAAGAATGCCCGATGATTGAAGGTGGAGTACAATAATTTCATTGTGCAAGAACAAGGGTGATATCCAAAACTGTAATAATTATAGGGGTATCAAATTGCTAAGCTACAGTATGAAGATTTGGAATAGAGTGATGGAGATGAGGGTGAGGAAAGGGATATCTATTTCTAAGAATCAATTTTGATTCATCCCAGGACGTTCGACTACTAAATTCATCCGCCTTATGTGGAGACTGATTAAGAAGTATAGGAAAAGGAAGAGGGACCTTCATATGATGTTCATTGAACTTGAAAAGGCTTCTGCCAAAGTTTTGAGGGTTGTTCTCTGTAGGTGTTTGGAGGCTAAAGGTGTCCCGATGGAATATATTAGGATGATAAAGGATATATATGATGGAGCTATGACTTAAATTAGAATGGTGGGAGGAGACACAGAGCTCTTTACAGATGAGATGGGCCTATATCAGAGATTAGTTCTTAGCCCTTTCCTATTTGCCTAGGTAATGGATGAGTTGACAGAGTATATTTAAGATGAGGTTACTTGGTGTATGTTATTTGCATATGACATAGTTTTAATTGATGAGACACGAGACGGAGTTAATTCTAGGTTGGAGGTTTGGAGATAGATTCTGGAGTCTAAAGGGTTTAGGTTGAGCAGGACCAAAATAAAGTATTTGTAGTGCAAATTTGGTATTGTGTTAGATGAAATGAACGTGGAAGTGAGACTTACCACACAATCTATTCCCAAAAGAGAAAGTTTTAAATATCTTGGGTCCGTACTCTTGTATAGTAGGGAAATCGATAGTGATGTCATACGTTGTATTGCGGCGAAATGGATGGAATATAGGCTTGCCTCTAGAGTCTTGTGTGATAAGAAGGTACCACTCAAACTTAAAGAGAAGTTTTACAGAATGGTGGTTAGATCATCCTTGTTGTATGGAGTAGAGTGTTGATCAATCAAGAACTCACATGTTCAAAAGATACATGTTGCGGAGATGAGAATGTTAAGATAGATGTGTGGGCATACTAGAAGCGACAAGATTAAAAATGAGGTTATCCACTAAAAGGTAGGAGTGATCTCTATGGAGGACAAGATGAGTGAAGCGAGGCTGAGAGGGTTTGGGCATGTGAAAAAGTGGTGCATTGAAGCCCTAGTGAAGAGGTACGAGAGGCTGGTTGTAGGGGTATCTAGAAGGGTAGAGGTAGACCGAAGAAATATTAGGAAGAGGTGATTAGACATGATTTAGCAAAACTTCATATTATCGAAGACATGACTCCAGATAGGTGTTGTGTCTACAATTGCACACACAAGTGTACATAGTCTCTCAAGTAGTAAAGCAGCTCTTTCAATCCAGCTATCGAACCCACAGAGACCTTGATAAGGCGAACTATTTCTTTCCAATGACTACACTAATTGTGATTATAAGATGGATTTGAGATAATTTTTTAATGGTTTTGGATTATAAGAAAATTTTCTACAAATAAAAATAGTGTAGTAGTTACGTATATTAATCATATTATGAGACATTCCAAGGCTATAGCATAATGTGAAGTCAAGCTCACTATTCTTTGATCTCAGTCTCCGATGGGTTATTCAATTACTGATCGAAAGGGTTATTAATCCATTCATGGTCCCAACCTATAATTGCCTATCTTCATCGTCAACCTAACTACATCGTTGAACGGGGATAGACATGAAGCAATAAAGATGCATTTTAAACTATCATCCTTTATCATAACCAAATGTGGTATATAGGTATGTGTTAGAGCATCTTATATACGAATCTTCCTAGGATATTCTTGTATGAAAACATTCCTTCCATTCTTTGTTCTATCTACTTATCCTCTTCTGAATTCAAGGTAGACAACACATATATCTTAATGTTGTCCAAACATCAAAATCATATCCATAAGAATGCAATAGTAATTAAAATCAATAACCCAATCATCAATCAAACTCAAATAATATTAAACCATGACTTTGTAGCTATAGCCCCAGAATTTGGATGTTTATCTACTCATTATCAAATGATAAAAACAAGTGTTTAACTTCATACAAAATTAATGAGAACAAGAAGAGAAGATGAAAAGGAACCTAAGATGCTTGTGTTTATCTTGCTCTTCCTTCTCTTTTCCGCCTCCAAAAATGCAGCTCCCCTTCTCAAACACTAAAACAATCTATTTAAAGTGATTTCACTTCAATTATTGTTGGCCCCAGAATAATAAACAAATGAAAAGTTGTTGGCGCTGCAGTGGTGCGGCGCGCCAATATCGTGCCATAAAATTGCCTCTATAGTTTGTATGCTGGCGTGGCATGCCATCATCGCGCCTGCACAAAATTTGATGTTTCCCTCCTAGTGCGGCGCACCAATATTGCATTCGGAATGAGCCTCTAAAGTTTGTATGCTGGCGCGGCACGCCAGCATCACGCTCGTAGAGAAATTTTCTTCCTTATTTCTTGTGCTTCTCCAAACTTCCTGCATTTACTTAAACACCTACCTTAGTTTGCACTTGATAGGTATTTCATTCAAAACACACCAATTATCTCCAACATCTTATAAAAAATTCCTAACAAATATGGGCAAACACGGTACATGGGCTCGTAGATGCGCCCAAGATCACCACCCCACACTTAGACTTTTGTTCATCCTCGAATGAAAACCTGCCTTCGACACAGACATTAACCCAACATGAACATAAGGTAGTATGTCTTGGCTGCATAATAAGCACCTAGATAAGCATGTTCACATCCTCATGACTAGTTCAACACCCCTTAACCTCAAGGACTGACTCTATAACACAGCAAACTCATATATATATCATTCAGTTGGACATCATATAAATTATCAAATCCTTACAATTGAACATGTGCATCTTACTACAATCGAAACACCCACAAGCACTCGATTAGCATTTTCGCCCATAGTAGGTGTATAGCAATAAAGTCACTCACTTTCTCAAACGATTTCAAATGCGACACAAGAATTGCTATAGGCTTGCCCTTAATGTTTTGCTCTACTAATACAAGATTGCAATAGTTTTGGGATTACTAGGTCTTTACAAGCTGTAATGTAGGATGATGGACGGGTAAGAACTATTATTTGGTAACGTTCCCAAGCGCTTCTATACATTACACTTATCAATTGCTCCACTTCAACCACTTATTTAAGCTTACCCCTCCTTATTCTTACTTTCTCTCTCAAACTTTTTCTCTTTTATAGTTATTACAAGATGCAAGTCTGTTTCAACATCAATACCCCATTGCATAAGCTTCATATTTTCTTGTTATTTTGCTCCTCATTTGTTTCTTTTTCAAAGCGCTTAGGATTTTGAATCGGATTAATGGCTCCAGATAATATGGGGATAAGATACATAATAAGGCTATCAAAGAAAGTTTCAAGGCTCAACAGGGCTAACTAGGGATTAAGTATTTAGGTCAGGTACAAAACAAAGGGAAACACAACAATTAAGGCTATCAAAGAATATCCTGGTTTATTTCCTAAACTCTACAATCTTTATTTCATTTCGCATACACACTGGGAAATTTCTAGCTATCAATATGTACGCATCGAATACATCAAATCCTCACACACACATGGCACATGCACAATCGAAGAGTGATAACCACTGATTTCCAACTACACAATCATATGAATTCAAATTAAGCATGCATCACTTGAGTCAAATACAAGAGCTTAGGTGTCTTAAACTAGTCATTTCATTCCATACCATGCTTTCATTTCATAAAAACATACACCACCAGCTTAGACCTAAAAAACAAAATTGTATGGTTCAATAGGGACTTTCCTTGGCTAAAGAACCTCAAACAACTACCAAGGAACCCAAAATAAGCATGCAATAACAAAATCTAAATCCACATACACTCTATCCCTCTCCCACCCCACACTTAACAATGCACTGTCCTCAGTGCACACAAATTTCATAACTTAAGAGTGAAAGAGGGAACTTTCTGAATAGCTTAATCTTCATCGCCACCATCAGTGGCGACATTATCATCCAAAGCCATATGGGTGTTGGCCGCATCGTCCGACTCCTCGTCTTTATCATCACCGCCCATCTCATCAACTGTGGGCTCATCATTATCCAAGGGCTCCTGAAACGTTGGACCCATCTTACATATATATATGGCACTATTCGTGAGAGGATAGCGATCAGCTAACTCCCCCATCTCTTCGTCCGTCGCTGGATGACCACCTATACACAACTGCAACTCAGCCATACCAAACATCCTTCCAATCCAACTATCATCTTGTGCTTGTCGATCCGCAGTTGATAATACAGGCCCATGAGCAGTGTCTTGAGCCTTAGTCTTTGTTACATCCACCAGATTATACACCAAATATGGAACTCCTAGTGCGCTAAAATCATGCATTTCCTCCTCAACTCCCTCAAACCGTAGAAGCCGAGTGATTATACTCCCATAACAAAAACACCACCTCTTGTTGTTCTGAAATTTCATCATATTGTGGCATAGCACCAATCCAACATTCACTTACAACCCTTTCATCAAACGATAAACCAACACCGCCATGTCCCTTGTCACATCAGACATGTGTTTACCGGGGAAAAATACACTGCAAATAATTTTCAACCACACCCTATCCTCGCTATTTAGATGCATATATTGCAATGTAGAATGTCTCCCCGTGTCTTTCGCCCTATCCCATTGTGCAGCAGAATTAACACCGCACAAGGTGTGATGTATGTCTCTATATGGGGGTTCTTCCTTCATGTCTAAATATTCAGAATAATCACAGTGTGGAGTCCCTAAAAATTCATTCAAAGCATGAGTGGTAAAACAGATAGTTTTACCTCTAACTTCTACCCTATTGCTACTAGACAATTTTGTATTCCAATTAGCATAGAATTCTCAAACAAGAGTCAAATTGCACTTACCTTGGTCCTCAAAGATGTATTGAAGACCCAAATTGTACTCCATTTTATGAACTTAGGGAAATTCCACTTGTAGTCGGCCCTCATTGACATATTCATCACCCATGTATTTCACCTTTTTTGGGTTTTGAACCAGTCCACCCCTTACCGCCGACTTCTCGAACCGACATGGTGGTAGTCTCAAACTTTTTGGTTCTACCGATGAAGAAGCTCCTCTTTTTTGGGATCTTTTATTACTCAGTCCTTTTTTAGTTGTTTTCCTTTAGGTGCCCTTGAAGAAGATAAAGAAAGAGTTTATATAAAGGGAGAATCGGATTTAGATAATGGTGAATGTTTAGTAAAGAAGACAAAGTGTTGTTTTGGTAGTTTTTGGTAGTTGTGTGAGATGATGTAGGTGGTGAAGAATAGTTTTTATAGGAAGATTGGAAGTGGGAAGATGAAGAGGAGAGGTTGTGGGAGAGTGAAGGTCGAAATAATGGGGTAGTGGGAGGGTTTTGGATATTTTAAAACATTTATTTATGCATTTAAACTCGAACCCAACACTAACGCGTTTGTGGCGCGGTGCGCCAGTATCGCACCTACTTGCAGAAAATCTGTAATCAAGCTTGGAGCGGCGCGCCAGCATCGCGCTCGTGAAAGGCCTCTTTTATTTACCCCATGGCGCGACACTCCTGCAGAGCGCCAGATTGCTAGCTTTCAAATTTTGCTTTTTTGTTTTGCTCCGAATCGGCTCCTATCTATCTACACATTAACTATACTATTAGAAACACAAGCACTGTGGGTTGCCTCCCACCTAGCACCTTAGTTTTGGTCGTGGAACGACGATTAAGTATCTCTAAATTTTTTTTTTCATATAATCAAAATCTTTTTTAAAAGAAAATTTACAAACTTCAAGTCCTATGTTACTATAAAAATCACGGGTTGCCTCCTGTATAGCGCCTTATTTACCGTCGTGGTATGACCCAATTGTTACTTCACTTATTTTCCAATTCAATGGCTTCTTCCTCACGGTTAAAATCCTCACCAAAGTAATGTTTAACTCTTTGTCCATTTACCAAAAATGTAGACGTATTCATCGCATTCTAAAATTCTACAACTCTATGTGACGTCATACGTACGACTTCAAAAGGTCCACTCCACTTGGATCGCAGCTTTCCTGGAAAAAGCTTTAGTCTAGAATTAAAGAGAAGTACCTTTTGTCCTAGTTTAAAAGTGTGGGTGATGATGTGCTTATCATGCCATCGCTTTGTTTTCTCCTTGTAGAGCTTGGCCTTTTCATAGGCATGGAGCCTAAACTCTTCCAACTCGTGCAATTGTTCCAACCTCTTCCATTTTGCTAACTCCGAATTAAGATTAAGCTTCTTGATTTCCCAGTATGCTTGATGTTCTAACTCCACTGGCAGGTGGCACATTTTACCGAATACCATCTGGTAAGGAAAAGTCCCAATAGGTGTTTTGTATGCCGTTCGGTATGCCCAAAGTGCTTCATCTAACTTCTCTGACCAATCTTTTCTTTATGCATTCATAGACTTTTGTAATATCTGCTTCACCTCTCTGTTGGATACCTCGACCTTCCCACTGGTTTGCGGATGATATGTTGTAGCCACTTTATGCCTCACCCCATACTTAGCTAAGAGATTTTTTATTATTTGATTTATGAAGTGTGACCCTCCATCACTTATAATTGCCCTGGGAGTGCCGAATCGAGTGAAAATATGCTTTTTCAAGAACTTGCTCACCACTTTAGAGTCATTAGTGGGAAGGGCCACGGCTTCAACCCATTTGGACACATAATCCACTGCCACTAATATGTATTGATTCCCACATGATGACGGAAATGGATCCATGAAGTCCATTCCCCATACATCAAAGATTTCAACCTCCAGAATATTGTTCATAGGCATTTCGTGTCTTCTTGGGATAGTACCCATTCTTTGACATTGGTCACAGTTCTTCACATACCCTGCAACGTCTTTAAACAATATAGGCCAGAAGAAACCAGATTGAAGTACCTTATGTGTAGTGTGCTCTCCTCCATGATGGCCGCAATATGGCGATGAATGGTAACTATCCAACACTTGGTGTACCTATGCTTCTGGAACACATCTCCTAACCATTCGATCAACACCTCGCTTGAATAGATAAGGCTCGTCCTATATATAGAAATAAACATTATTCATAAGCCTTTTCTTTTGTTGTGAGGTAGCATCAAGAGGAAATACTCCACTAATAAGGTAGTTCACAATATCTGTATAACATGAGAGTTCTTGTACCTCTATTGCCAGCAGTTGCTCATCTAGAAACTCCTTCTTTATCGACTTCTTCTCAGCCACATGGGACGAATCCTCTAATATTGATAGGTGGTATGCTATTTTATTTTCACATCCCCTCCTATATTTGATTTCAATATCAAACTCTTGTAGCAACAGAATCCATATGATGAGCCTTGTCTTGGCATCTTTCTTGTTGAATAGGTACCTAAGAGTTGCATGGTCAGTATAAATAATCACTTTTGTAACTATCAAGTAAGAACAGAATTTATCGAACGCATAAACCAATGCCAGGATTTCCTTCTCCGTGACCGTGTAGTTTGCCTGAGCAGTGTCAGAGTCTTGCTGGCATAATAAATAGAGTAAAAAATTATCTCATTCTTTTGTCCCAGAACTGCTCCTACTGTTGTGTCGCTTTCGTCACACATTAGCACAAAAGGTAACTCCCAGTTAGGAGCTATCAGGATGGGAGCTTCAATCAGCTTTTTCTTCAAGAGTTCAAAGCTATGCAAACATTTATCATCAAAAATAAATTTTACCTCCTTTTCAAGCAAACTGCACATGGGTCTAACGATCTCTGAAAAATCTTTGATGAATCGCCGATAGAATCCGGCATGACCTAGAAAACTGCGAACTCCTTTCACTAAAATTGGTGATGGAAGTTTCTCAATCACTTCTATTTTAGCTTTGTCAACTTCCAAACCATATTTTTACACTTTATATCTCAACACAATACCCTCTTTTACTAGGAAATGACATTTCTCCCAGTTTAAGACGAGTTTTGTTTCTTCACATCTTGCGAGAACTTTCTCTAAATTTTTCAAACATAGCTCAAAAGACTCTGCAAAAACTAAAAAGTTATCCATGAAAACCTCTACAAACTCTTCCACCATATCATGAAATATGGCAATCATGCACCTCTAAAAAGTGGCAGGATCATTGCAAAGACCAAATGGCATACACTTGAATGCATACGTCCCATGCGGGCATGTGAATGTTGTCTTCTCCTGATCCTCCGGTGCAATGGTAATTTTATTGTAACCTGAATACCCGTCTAAGAAACAGTAGTATTCTTTGCCAGCTAACTTGTCTGGCATTTGGTCAATAAATGGTACAGGATAGTGATCTTTCCTTGTGGCATCATTCAACTTTCTGTAGTGCATGCATATGCGCCACCCAGTTACTGTTCTTGTGGGATTAAATCATTTTTCTCATTAGTCATCATAGTCATTCCCCCTTTTTTGGGGACACACTGAACTGACTTACCCACTTATTGTCAGAAATTGGGTATATTATGCCTGCATCTAGCCATGTAATTATCTCTTTCTTCACAACATCTTTCATGATGGGGTTCAACCGACGTTGTGGTTGTGCACTAGCCTTATGTCCTTCTTCCATGAAAATTTTGTGCATACACAATGCGGGGCTGATACCATGAAGATCAGCCATTTGCCGTCCAATTGCCTTTTTGTGCCTTGTTATGTCAGGAAAAGACGGTTTAAAATTAATTTCAACTTTATAGAGAAAAAATCAATTTTAGAAAAGAAGAGTCGCCACTTAATTTTTTAAAGAAATTAAGAAAACTTAATTTAAAAGACCCTAACAAATTTAAGTCTTAAAAATTCAGAGAAAAAGGTACGAGGTTCTTATTTCCACTTTGAGAAGGTGTTAAGCATTCAAAGTGGCTGCTAACGCATGGCTATCCAATAATTTAAAAAATTATTTGACTAACTTTTGAAAATATTAATTTAAAAGAAAATAAAGACTTTAAATTATTAATTTTTTTAGAAAAAATGATCAAACTTAAATATTTGAAAATAATATACATGTGTATAAATAAAAGGAAAAAAATTATCAAATGACTAAGTAAAGGTAGAAAATTATTTAAAGAGTAAATTAACATTAATTAGTTTATCTTTAGGGGAATCTAATTAAGTTAAAATAAATTAAAATTAATAACTAAGTAAGCATAAATAACATAAGTAAATAAATTATTACAACTCGAATCAATATAAATAAACAATAAATAACACATGAAAATATTTCCCAACACTTAGTTTCTGTACGCTTGGACTAAGTTGTTGGGCCACCTGCGTTTTGAGCTTTTAGCCTAATTCTTTTGTATATCACAACTGTATATACATCGTGTATCAACGTATACAGCCACCAATTGTCTTGTATATCAGATATACATGAACTGTATATCCATCGGTTTGTGCTCCAACACCTGTAAAGACACTTAATAAATGTGTTAATAATGAATAAATAATTATAATAATAATAATAATAATAATAATAAAACTCGTCTTATAAACATGAAAGGCATTGAAAATCGAAGGTAATTTTTT
This sequence comes from Solanum dulcamara, assembly GCF_947179165.1. NCBI lineage: Eukaryota > Viridiplantae > Streptophyta > Magnoliopsida > Solanales > Solanaceae > Solanum > Solanum dulcamara. Next base: position 25,854,990 of record NC_077245.1, read on the forward strand.
TATCGGTCAATTTCAACTTCTAATATATAATATGTAATGTAAACTTAAACTAAAATTTTTGTCTTTTAAAATAGAGATCCCTCAAAAATCGACTGAGAATTTTTTTCATTGGACAATTTTAACTTACAAAAATATAATATCTTTCACGGTTGATTTAAATAAAAATTCCAAAGGATAAATAATTCCCTAAATACAAAGCAATAACCAAAGTGGGTCAAACCAAAATTAATCATAACAATAAAATATACATATATCATTAATGGTAGGACAATATAATAATAATAATTTAAAACTCTTTAATAAATAGTCTAACAATATGGAAAGCAATAACAAAAAGTATTAAAAAAACAAGAACAAACAATGATACAATAAACGTGCATCAATAAAAATATCATATATGTGAAATTATGAATTAATTAATAATTTTACCCACTACATATATCACTTTACATAAAACAAAAACAAAACTAATACTCTATAACTACACAATTCATTAGAAAACAAAATAATCTAAAATCAGTCTATTAGCAAAAGTTATAATTAAATGAAACCATAAATTAGTCCGTTCAAACAATATAACATGTATAAGCTTAAACTAAATTTTCGTCTTTTAAAATGGAAGGCTTCAAAAATCAACGAAGAGATTTTTTTATTGGCAATGGGACCTGCAGATAGTTTAAAAGGAAAACAAATAAAATTGAGGTAAAAGAATAACATTAAAGACGTTCCAATTAACTAAAAATGACCCAAACAAGAATAGTAAACAAAAACTTAACGGAGAATCATGAAAAATGACCGGAGAACATGAAAACACAGAAAACAATGTCTGGATTTTGAACCCGTCCGTCCAGATCTGAAATGAAATAAAATATACGTGGAAATGCAACAAAACATAGCAACAAGAACAGCAAAATCATAAAACAAAGTGAAGCAACATTTATGTCTAGTTAGATTTGGGAGTGAAAGCTCAAACCTCACCAAAAATGAAGTGTGTTTGGCTGGAAAAAAAGAGGATTTTGGTGGTTATTGATTGGTTTTAATAGAGAAATATGAAGGATAGGGTTAAAAGTAGTGAAGAAGAGTTAAAATTAGTGTTATTTATAGTGAGTATGAGGGAGAGAGTGGAGAAGAAGAATAAATATTATGGGTGTATTTTTTTTAGGAAGAATTAGAGAGGAGAGAGAGAGAGAGTTTCAAAATGATTGTATAGGTGTAGGAAATTGCAGTGTATAGGTGTTAGACTTTTATTGTAGTTATTGATGAGTGTAGTTTCTTAGGAAGAATAAGAGAGGAGACAGAGAGAGAGTTTGAAAATGATTATATAGGTGTAGAAAATTATAGTGTATAGGTGTTGAACTTTGTTGTAGTTCTTGGTGGATGTGTTTTTTTATGAAGAATAAGAGAGGAGAGAGAGAGAGAGTTTGAAAATGGTTATATAGGTATAAAAAATTGTGTGTAATTAGTTGGGTAGGTATAATTGTGGAGAAAATTTAATATTTATCTGTACTTTAATGTATTCCTAGACTGTGCTAAAAATACTAAAATAAATATGAAAAAATATAACAACTGACATGTAAAAATGCAAATTAACAAACTATGATAAGAAATAGTTATAACTAAAATAAACTGATAAAATCCAGATCTAAGGATAATTATCGATAAAATTGATTTAAAATTATAAAAATGCACTTTTGAAATAAAATAAAAATTAAAAGTATTAATTTTACAAAGTCAGGCCAAAATTGAGTGTCAACACCTCTTTATCACCTCAAGTGTTGTTGTGACCTGTGCCTCAGACAAAGCAGATAAAAGAATTACAGATAAGGTATTATTCACTCCAAAAAAAACATACCTAAGATGTGCTGGCAATTGTTTCAACTCCAATTTAGGAGCTTCTTCCAGAGAAGGCTTGGGTGAAGGACCCAATTCTTTGTTCAAAGGTTCCACATTCTTCTTCCACATGCTGATATTTGGCATATCAAGCACAATAGCTAACTCTTTAGCTCCATGTCCTCTTCAATATTTTGACCCATCACGACTTTTGCCAACGGATCATTTGCTACAGTGCATTGAGCTAAGACTTCCTCATTGATGATTGTTACAGCAGACAACTCTTCATAGACTACAGGCAACTTTAGTGCATGATATACATCGAACGCTTCCACTTTGTCATGTGCTCTCATAGTCAATCTACCTGCAGCCACATCAATAAGTACCCCTCCTATTGCTAAGAATAGGCGTCCTAAGATAAAAGGAACATTGGAGTTAGGCTCAAAATCTAAAACAACAAAATCAATAGAAAAGATGAGGGATCCCACTTATACTAACACATCTTGAATGATACCGTAAGGTCTAGCTACAGAACGATCGGCTAACTGTAAAAAAATAGTGGTTGCTTTAAGTTCTCCCTGACCTAATTTCTTAAGCATAGATCTAGGTATCAAGTTAATACTAGCACCTAGATCACAGATACCTCTTGCATTACTGTACTTACTAATAGTTACCTATACTGTGAAACTACCTGGATCTTTTTGTTTAGCTAAAAGTTTAACTTTATTCAAGATTCTTGAACTACACTCTTCAGAGAGTGCCACTGTTTCAAATTAAGATAACTTGCTCTTATTGGCAACAATATCTTTGACAAACTTGGCGTATTTTGGGATTCCCTACAAAACATCAATCAAAGGTAAATTAATTTGCACTTGTTTCAACAAGTCTATGAACACACTCCTCTTCTTTCTTCTTTTTAAACATTTGTGGGAAAGGGGGGAGGTTTTGTTTTTGGTTCATCGACTGCTTTTGATCCGATGGGTTCACCTTCTTCCCCAATTTGCTCTTTGTCTTTCACCTCTGTCGATTTAGCTTTGGGAGCCAATTCAGCGAGGTGGAGACTACTGCGAGTATTCATGGCATTCACCTATTTGGGATTTGGGTCAGTGTTACCTGGTAAACCCCCTTGTTAGCGAGAACTCTATGCACTTGCCAATTGCCCAAGTTGTTTTTCTAAATTTCGAGTAGCTAATTGATTCTGACGAACATCTGCAGCTAACTTAGCCTGGTCTGTCATGATCTGTTTCAACATGTCCTCCACACTCATGCTTCCTGATTTTCCTAGTCCTTGATTACCTTGACTTTGATTATTGTATCCTTGACCATGATTGTTGTACTGTTGTCCACCTCTTTGTGGTCTGTATTGAGTCTTTTCTTCCTGTTGGTTTTGCTGATTTCCACCCCATGAGAAGTTAGGATGGTTTCTCCAATTTGGGTTGTAAGTGTTTTCATAGTTATGGTTTCTACCACTCCTATGTGCATTCCCCACAAAATTTACTGACTCCGGATTTGCTCCACAATATTCTGCCACATATTCACTACTTTCACATACCTCACACCACATGTGTTGTTGCTGAACCATGCTCACTGAAGCTTGATGCTGTCTTTTTACTAAAGTATTGAAATGCTTTGTCATCATATTTTACATTGCTGTAATTTATACTGTCAATGTAGTTACCGCATCAACTTCTAACATACCTTCTTGCTTTTGAACAACCGGTCTAGCATTTCCTCCGTTCCACTCTGGGTCTCCTTGAGATATGCGATTAAGCAACATATATAGCTCATCATAGATTTTCTCCAATGCTTGTCCACCTGCACCAGAATTAAGAAGAATTTTGGTATTGGGTTCCAACCCTTCTATGAAGGTATGGACCAACACTTCATTTGCCTGATAATGGTGAGGGCAACTAATGAGTAACGATTTAAATCTGTCCTAAGATTGGTATAAATTTTCTCCAAATTTTTGCTTAAGCTCAAAATTTCAGCCATCAACTTAGCCGTCTTCCCCAAAGGAAAGAACCTAATAAGAAATTTGCGAGCCAAATCATTTCATGAAGTGATTGAATTTGGTGGTTCTGACTTCAACCACCTCTTTGCTTCCCCCAACAAAGAAAGGGAAAACAATGTTAACCTCACATAGTCAGGAGATACCTGATTAGGTGTATATGTATCGCTAATCTCCAAGAAGTTCTGGATGTGAACTTAGGGATCTTCATGAGGTAAACCTGTAAACTTCCCATTAGAGTGCAACAATTACACTTCTTCCTCTAGCTGGCGGTTTTTGAATGCTGGAAGTGACATTTGTTTGAGTAGGACTGCCACACCACGTATTGTCCTGGCTTCCATCTCTGCGGGGTCCTCCTCTGGCAAGACCTCTCCTTCCAAGTCATGATTTTCCGTGAGATTTAGTTTATGTATTATGTTTTGCGAAGCCATTGCTCATCTTTTTCGCTGAAAGAATCGTTTAGGCTCGAATAATGGATCTATAAGCTCCTTGTCCCTGTATAGTGTAATGTTTGAGTTACCTGCAAAATTTCACAGCTAAGATCAAGTTGTTAACACTAGCACAATCAATATAGAAATTTAATTGCCTAATTTTTAAGATCTCCGGCAACGGCGCCAAAAACTTGTTGTGTCTACAATTTCACACGCAAGTGTACGTAGTCTCTCAAGTAGTAAAGCGGCTCTTTCAAGCCAGATATCGAACCCGCAGGGATCTTGATAAGGCAAACTATTTCTTTCCAATGAATACACTAATTGTGATTATAATATGGATTTGAGATAATTTCTTAATGGTTTTGGATTGTAAGAAAATTTTCTACAAATAAAAATAGTGCAGTAGTTACGTATATTAATCAGATTATGAGAAATTTTAGGGCTATAACATAATGTGAAGTCAAGCTCACTATTCTTTGATCTCAGTCTCCGGTGGTTTAATCAATTACTAATCAAAAGGGTTATTAATCCAATCATGGTCTCTCGACCTATAATTGCCTATCTTCATCGTCAACCTAACTACATCGTTGAGTGGGGATAGACATGAAATAATAAAGACGCATTTTAAACTATCGTCCTTTATCATAACCAAATGTGGTATATAGGTATGTGTCACGAGCATCCTATATACGAATCACCCTAGGATATTTTAGTATGAATACAATCCTTCCATTATTTGTTCTATCTACTTATCCTCTTCTGAATTCAAGGTAGACAACACATATATCTTAATGCTGGCCAAACATCAAAATCATATCCACAAAAATACAAAAATAATTAAAATCAATAATCCAATCATCAATCAAACTCAAATAATATTAAACCAAGTCTTCGTAGCTATAGCCCCAGAATTTGGGTGCTAAGCTACTCATTCTCAAATGATAAAAACAAGTGCTTAACTTCATACAAATTAATGAGAACAAGAAGAGAAGACAAAAAAGAACATAAGATATTTGTGTTTATCTTGCTCTTCCTTCTCTTTTCTGCCTCGAAAAATGCAGATCCCCTTCTCAAACCCTAAAACAATCTATTTAAAGTGCTTCCACTTCAATTATTATCCGGCCCAGAATAATAAACAAATGAAAAGTTGTTGGCGCTGGTGGCGCAGTGCGCCAGTATCGCACCATGAAATTGCCTCTGTAGTTCGTATGCTGGCGTGGCACGCCAACATCGCGCCTGCAGAGAATTTGTTGTTTACCTCCTAGCGCGGCGCACCAATATTGCGTCCGGAATAAGCCTCTGAAGTTTGTAAGCTGGCGGGCACACAACATCGTGCTTGCAGAGAAATTTTCTCCCTTATTTCTTGTGCTTCTCCAAACTTCCTGCATTTACTTAAACACCTACCTTAGTTTGCACTTGATAGGTATTTCATTCAAAACACACCAATTAGCTCCAACATCTTATCAAAAACGCCTAATAAATATGGACAAACATGGTACATGGGCTCGTAGATGCACCCAAGATCAATAGGAAGGAGTGACAAACGCGTAATAGGGTAGTAGGTTAGTAGGGTTAAAGTGTTCTCTTACCTTATGTTGTGTTTTGTGTTTCGATTATCACACTATTTTGTTATTTTAATTATTATTTTTTGTAGACTTTACATTGCCTTTTTGTATTAACCACTATACTTTCTTCATTGTTTCTTCTTTTTCTTTTACTTGGATCTGATGCACTTGAACCGAGGGTATTTCGAAATAACCTCTGTACCTTCTTGAGGTAGTGATAAAATTTGCATACACTCTACCCTCCCAAATTCCACTTAGTGAGATTTCATTTGATATGTTGTTGTCCCTACCCTTATAATGATATATTTATACGCTTAAAATTTAGGAGGAGATGAGTTAATCATTAATGGACCTGACCAATAACTATTTCCAACATGTATAATTGTTATTCCTTTATTTTTTCATATGCAAAGGGGTAAATATATCTCTCAACTTTGCAATTAGAGTAAATATATCCCTCATTAAAAAAGTAGTGTATATATACCATTATCATCTAACAAATAATGTATATTTATCCTTTTCATTAGCAAACTGAATTAAAAAAAAATAATCCTAAAACTGCTTTTTAAATTTTAAAAATGTCACGTGACTCAAAAAAATTATCTCATCCATTTCTTACTCACTCGCCCCCGACCCAATTAACCCCCCTTCCCTCCAATTCTTCATCTATCCAGATCCGATCCAAACTCATTTTATAATTGAGTAGAAGAGGAATTAATATTTTTTTTCATTTGAATTGAGTCCAAAGGTGTAAAAAAGGGTGAGATAATTTTTGAAAGCCATGTTATATTTTTGAAATTAAAAAATTGTATATAATTTTGTCCATTAAGTAAATATAAATATATTAACAAAATGGTAAATATGCATTATTTATTAAATGGTATATATATATATATATATGTATCTTCTTTTTTGACAAGGAATATATATATCTATTCTAAATCGCAAAATTAATAGGTATATTTGTCCTTTTCCCTTTTTTCATTACTCCATTTGATTGTGTTTCTTTTACATATTTTTTTCTTTTCCTTACAAATATTTTAAACTTTTTCTTTCATAAGTTCCATTTTCAAATTTGTCGGTGCCTTGTGTGATGTAAAAAATTACGTTGCGATTTTGCTGTCCAACAAATGAAATAAAAAACTAATAAAAACATTAATAATTTAAGAAAAAGATGAATGTAATCAATAATTAATCGACGACTAACCTACCGATGAGTTTCTCAATTTATTTTTTAATCACAAATCTTTATTGGAGTTGAAATGATCGTGGCAGAAATCTAGTTTGAGCTGTCATATCATAATTGGTTTAACGACATTTTTAAATTTTAGTATAAATTCAAACATCAGTTTCTTAGGAATTTGATGCCGGAAGAAAAAAAAAAGTGAAAATTCTTGTGACACAATTGCGTCTTTGCTACTTATTTCCTCCGTCTCATATTAGATGGAGACTTTGCATTTTACACGATAATTAAAAAATTATTAATAAATTATTTAATTTTACTATTTTGCCTTTTGCTCATATTAATTAGCATCTTGAAAAAAGAAGTTTTTAGATCTTTAAAATTTATTTAGACTTCAAAAGTATATTAATTGTAAGGATAAAATGAGAAAAAATGAATTAATTCTATCTTAATTTAGTAAGTGATCAAGTAATATGAGACAAATATTTTTAGTAAAATGTTTATCTAATATGAAATGGAGGAAATAATTTTTAGGGGTTGTACGTATTTATCCTCTTTTTTTGAGTTGCATATATAATATAGGGAAAATTGGAAAAGGATAAAAAAAATATCTCTCTTTTTGTATTTATTAGCTAAGTTTGTCCTCTGATCAGCTGTATTGCAGAAGGAAAGTCAGCAAGACAAGGAAAAGAAGGAGCCACCCTCTAAAAGTAAGCAGACAAAGAAGAAGACTAAACAAAGTATCATCAGCAGTTTTGCTAATGTTGTTGTCAACAGCAACATCAACACTAGGTCCAAAACTCAAAAACCCTGATGATTAGTACAATCTGCTGGAATGCAAGGAGTATTGATACTCAGGGGACCCTTGATAGGTTACAAAGGTTGAAAGACTTTCATAAGCTGTCTATCATAGCAGTGCTGGAACCTTTTTCCAACAAATCTCAAATTCAGTTCCATAGAATTCAGCTAGGTATGGATAATGTTATGTCCAACTCCAATAGCAAAATCTGGTTATTCTGGAACAAAGACATTGCCTGCAACATTTTGGACCAGGATGAGCAGCAGATCACTTGTGAGATCAATCATGTGGCTTGTCCTAATAGCTACCTCATTACCTTTGTCTATGCAAAGTGCAAGGATTACATGAGAAGAGACTTATGGGACAAGATGTTGCAGTTCTCCAGTAAGGAGAAGCCTTGGTGCACCATTGGAGACTTCAATGTTATTACAGATGTTGAAGAAAAGATGGGGGGCCAGCCATATAATATGAACAAGAGCTTTGAGTTTATTAGTGTGATAGAAGCATGTGGACTCACTGATCTGGGGTTCTGTGGGCAGAAGTTCACCTGGTGCAACAATAGGGACAAAGATGCTAGAATTTGGAAAAGACTTGACAGGGCCATGGTTAATGACTCTTGGTTAGAAGTCATGCCTGTAACAACTGTCAGTCACTTAGCCTCCACAGGATCTGACCATTGCCCTCTATTGATGGAAAGCAGGGCAAAACAAGGTAATGTTATCAAGTATTTCAAATTTCTAAACTGCTGGACAGACAATGACAATTTCCTTAGCACTGTAAAAGCATGTTGGGATAATCCTGTGGAAGGAAATCCAATGAGAACCTTCCAACAAAAGCTGAAAAGAGTTTCTAATACTCTTAGTAAGTGGTCAAGAAATGAGTTTGGGGACATCTTTGCTTCAGTAAAAGAATATGAAGAGCAGGTGAGACAAGCTGAAGAGAAAATAATCAGTGACAATACTGAAGAGAACAGGTCCAAGCTACATCAGATCAATGCTCAGTACATCAGATATCTGAAGATGGAGAAGGCTATCTTAAAGCAGAAAAGTCAACTTCATTGGTTCAAAGATGGAGATGCCAATACCAGCTATTTTCATGCTATTATCAGAGGAAGAAGAAAAAGGTTATTCATCCATCAGATTAGTGATGAACAAGGCAATACTATTCAAGGTGAAGACAATATTGCAAGAGCTGCCACAGCACACTTTGAAAAAATATTCACTGGAGAAGAGAGACTGATCAGGGAAGATGTTCTTAAGTGCATTCCAAGGATGGTTACAGAGGAGCAGAATGAGAGCCTGCAAGCCTTACCTACTATGGATGAGCTGAAGAAAGTTGTATTTTCTATGAGCCCTACATCAGCTGCTGGACCAGATGGAATGAATGGGAAATTCTTTCATTCATGCTGGGATATCATCTGTGAAGACCTACTGAGATTAGTCCAGTATTTCTTCAATGGACATGGTATTCCCAAGTTTATTTCTCATGCATGCTTAGCTCTACTTCCTAAGAATGAGCATCCCAACAGCCTATCAGAATACAGGCCTATTTCTCTCAGCAACTTCACTAACAAGATCATTTCTAAGTTGATAAGCATCAGAATTGCTCCTATATTGCCTCAGCTAATCTCAGATAACCAATCTGGATTTGTTAAAAGGTAGGAGTATTGCTGAGAACATAATGTTAGCTCAAGAAATCATCCACAATATTAAGAGACCAAAGGCTGGGGATAATGTGGTGATAAAGCTGGATATGGCCAAGGCCTATGATAGGGTCTCTTGGTCATTCATTTGTATGGTCATGAGGAAAATGGGGTTTGGAGAAGTGTTGATTGATATGGTTTGGAGGATTATGTCAAACAATTGGTACTCAGTCATCATTAATGGTGCAAGGCATGGCTTCTTCCACTCTACAAGAGGACTCAAGCAAGGAGACCCCCTATCCCCTACCTTATTTATCATTGGAGCTGAAGTTCTGTCTAGGCTTCTCAACAATCTTCATCACCATCATTTATACACAGGATTCCAGATGGAAAGAAGAGGTCCTCAAGTAAATCACTTGAGCTGTGCAGATGATGTGATCATTTTCACATCTACCAGCAACTTCTCACTTACACTGATTACCAAAACTCTTAAACTGTATGAAGCTATTTCAGGACAACTTATCAATAAAGATAAGAGTCAAACCATGATGCCACTGAATACTCCTTCTGGTGTGGTGGATAGGGTCAGCATGATCACAGGATACAAATGCACTCATGGCCCAATCACTTACCTAGGCTGCCCCCTATATATAGGAAGACAAAGGATCATATACTTCTCTAGTATGGTTTCTAAGGTTCTAAGCAGGATTAGGGGATGGCAGACTAAAATGTTAAGCTATGGAGGTAGAGTCACCTTGGTGAAATCAGTGCTGCAATCCATTCCTATACACCTGCTGTCAGCTATCAGTCCTACCAAGACCACCATGAATCAGATCAGAAGACTAATTGCTGACTTCTTTTGGGGATAGGATACTGAAAGAAGAAAATATCACTGGGCCTCTTGGGATACTCTCAGTTATCCTTATGAGGAGGGTGGTATAGGTGTTAAAAAATTAGAGGATGTGTGCTTATCCTTCCAATACAAACAGTGGTGGACTTTCAGATCAAAGAAGACACTATAGGGGAATTCCTTAAAGCAAAATACTGCCAAAGGGCTTATCCAGTCATTAAAAAGTGGAACACAGGACAGTCCCTAATGTGGAAGCATATGATGAGCAACAAAAAGGATATAGAACCTCATATACAGTGGTGGATTAAGTCTGGAACAAGCAGCTTTTGGTGGGATGATTGGCTAGGGGTAGGTCCCTTAGCTTACCACAATGAAAGTCTCCCCAGATTGAATAACTCTATTGTATCAGAATTCATGGAAAATGGAGGATGGAATGAAGAGAAAGTAAGAAAACATGCACCCCCTCAGCTGGTGCACAGAATTCTCAGCACTCCCATCAGCTACAATCCAAATATGCAGGATCAAGCTTACTGGAAGCCTAACTCTCATGGTAATTTCACTTGTTCATCAGCCTGGGAGTTGGTAAGGAAGAAAAAGACAAGATCAACCACTAACAGCAACATATGGCACAATAGTATTCCTTTCAAGGCCTCTTTTCTGCTTTGGAGAGCTTTCAGACTTAAACTCCCCACAAATGACAGAATAGTAGCATTTGGACAGGATCCTGCAGCATGCTCCTGTTGTTATAGAGCAGGTCTTGATGATATAGAGCATATCTTTGTATCAGGTTACTTTGCACAACACATATGGAAGCACTTCTCAGGGTACTGGGGTCTGCAACACAGCAACATTCCTCTAAAAAACCTATTGATGAGGTGGTGGCTAATCAAAACTAACAATGAGCTACATAAGTTAGTAATGCAGGCCACCCCCATTTTTGTGTGTTGGAATCTATGGAAGAATAGATGTGCATGCAAGTATGGAGGCAAGAAGTCTAATGCAACTAGAGTAATATTCTCAATATCCAAAGATCTATATATGCTTATCTCCACTGTGTATCCATATATTGATTTGCCAAGTAATTGGGCAGATTTGGTTACCATGGTTGAAAAAAGCCAACATGAGTTGAGAATAACCAAAGTATGCTGGACTAAACCACAGCCTACAATGATCAAGATCAACACAGATGGGAGTGCCCTTAACAATCCAGGGAAGATAGGGGCAGGGGGCATTCTAAGGGACCATAATGGAGTGTTAATATATGCTTTTGCATCTCCACTAGGTTGTGGTTCTAATAACCAAGCTGAAGTGCAGGCAGCAATTATTGGTATTCAGTGGTGCCTACAACATGGATACAGCAGGGTAGCCCTTGAAGTTGATTCTGAACTTCTAATCAAGTGGCTCAAACAAGAGGCTAAACCTCCATGGAACATTATTGCTTATACTACTGAACTGCAGGTATTGGTTAGCAAACTAGAGAATTTCCAGTTCAGGCATATCTTTAGGGAAGCTAATTACACTACAGATTCACTCTCAAAGGAAAGCCACATGAAAAGCTATACACAACACTACTACAGCTTTCAGCAGCTTCCAAGAGAGACCAAGGGACACTACAAAATGGACAAAGCTGGCATGGCTAGCTTTAGGAGAACTAAGATGAAGAAGATCAATCAACTACATTGAAGCAACTTCTTCATACCTTGAAATTTTGGCTGATTTTAATAATGATAATCAGGACCATTGAAAAAGGGAGAGTCTCCCTAATTTACTGCTTTTATAGGATAATCTCCTTACCATTAGATTTAGGATTTAGAGTACCTATCTCCTCCTTTCTTTTCCACTTGCATATGCAGGTAGTTGCAGGTCTGGAAAATTTCAAGGTGAGCAGCAGTAGCAGGATGCAACAAACTACAAGTGGAAGTTTACCTAAACCAACTGTTGCAACTTCTCTGGGGATGGCTGCTAAAGGATGCAATAACACAGGATCATGCATTGGGAGCCCTTTGTACTGCAACTTCAGCTTGCCTCTTACCTTTCTCAACAACAACATCCTCCAGCAACAAATTCACATACCTGCAACTCTCAGGGAACACATACAAGACAATAGTAGTAGCTATTATAACCTGCAGAATTACTTGCCTGTGTGTTTTTCTATTTGTTGGTGCAGGGTGATTTGTACCAAGTGGACATGTCCAAACACCTCCAAACTTTGCAAGATTGCAGAAACTACTATTTTGACAAGGCCCAAGAAGTTTCAGCTCAAAAGGATAATTGGAGACACTAGGCGAGCGACCTTGAAACAACCAGCTGTCTTAAGCCTAAAGAGAGAGAAACTTGCTAGTTGGAATCTCCAGCTTGGGAGTCAGGCCTTCAAAATTTGCAGGGATAAAGAAAAGGCCATATATGCAAACCTCATGAAGTTTCAGGTCAAACGGATAAGTGGAAACGTTAGTCGAGCGACTTGGAAAAAGATAGTAGCTTCCAAAGCTATTACTGAGGTCCACTCTTTATTGCTAGTCTGTGTATATTATGTTTTACCTTGGTTGGTTTGCTGTATTATTGCAGGTGTCTGGAGTAATATATCAGCATCCTTCAACAACAAATACATAGACAAGAGCACAAAAACAACTTCCAAACACCCTGCAACCTCTAAGCCTCAGCAGGGCAGCAGGTGCAGGGTAAGGAGTAACTTGTGGACCTGTCCAAAGGCTCCCAAACTTTGCAGGAATGCAACATATATTAATTTGATAAGGCCCAAGAAATTTCAGCCCAAACGGATAATTGGAGACGTTAGGCGAGCGAGCTTGAAACAATCAGCTGTCTTAACCTTAAAAAGGAAGAATTTTGCTAAATGGAAGCTCCAACTTGGGAAACAAGCCTTAAAACTTTGCATGGCTAAAGGAAAGGATATATATGCAAACTCCAGAAAGTTTCAGCTCAAACGGATAAGTGGAGACGTTAGTCGAGCGACATGGAAAATGCTAACAGGCTCCAAATTTCTCTTTGAGATCCATTCTTTTATATTAACCTGTACAGGTCTTTGCTTGTCCTTGGTTATTTGCTGTGTATTTGCAGGTTGTTGGAGATATACACCAACATGATTTAACAACAAATACATAGAGTACAACACCTGCAGCAGCTCAACACCTGCAGCAACTCAACACCTGCAACACCTGCAGCAGCTCAACACCTGCTTGCTTTGCTGCTTGTCTTTGGTTGACAGTTTTTGTTTAGAACCTCATTGGCACTGCTATGAGGGCTGCAGTAACCTGAGGCTTCTATGGAGAAGCACACTCAGCTTGCCAACCACACTCTCTATTATCATCACACCCCAGCAACAACTCCACCAACCTGCAGCACACAAGAAACATGGTTACAGCAGCTTGCAGATTTCTTTGGCTGTGTGGTTTGTTGGTTTTGTTTGTCTGTGCAGGTACTCCAAGAATTTGAACCACTTCAAAACAAAGACCAACAAGCAGCCTAATTACAATGGCAGCAACAAGGAGCTGCACACAAACCTGCACCAGCCTATTCAACTCCAACAATTGCTTGCCTTCTTGTTAGTTACTAATGCAGCACAGCAGCAGCAGTATGCAGCATATGCAGCACACAATGAGCATCTACAAGTCACTAGTACCTGGTACAGCAGCATCCAGAAGTGTCTGCTTGTGAATTTTTTTGGTTTTGTTTACCTGTGTAGGTATCCCAAGGAATTGACCACCATCCAAAAGAACCTGCAGGAGCCTGTGCATCTATCCTCCTTGTTTGTCTTCTTGTTACTTGTCTTTACAGGTTCAACTTACTTCAACAAAAGAGAAACAACAACCTGGCATGCTAGGACTTCACCAAATAGTCAGACTCTGATTCATGCCAACACCCTCCCTGTAACATCTGTAACTAAGCTGCAGCAGCCCCATTGCATTTGTTATGTGCAGGCACATAAAATACCTTCAAAGGAGCTGCTCATCTCTCCATTGAAGGCAACAAGAAGCTGCCTACAGGTGGCAACTTTAAGTTCATTAAGTATAGGATTAATGATGAGCTTTGGTACACCAAATGAGCTCCAACAATCTGCAGTACATAAGGAGCACTTACAAGTCCAAAATGCAAGCTCCAGCAACCTGCAGATTGGCAGGTTTGTCTGCTTTCATTTTAGTTGCTTGTGCAGGTATACTAAAGAACTCCTACACATGGAAGCTGCTGAACTGACATACTGCAACAACCAACAACATCAAACAACATATGGGAGACTATCAATATTGCAAATACAGAATTTAAGGAAGCCAGCTGCAACAGAGGATTGGCACCACAGTCAGAACTGTTGGACCTGCTCTTGGAATTGTGTGTTTGCTTGTTTGTTTGTGCAGGTTGTTGGAGATACAGGCAACAGTGGAACTAAGATGGAACTCCAACAACCTCAGAGACAACATCCAAGAACCAACAACACTATCATGAGTAGCTGTAACATGTTACATCTCCATCAACTTCATATACATACTGTGGGAACACAACACCAAACAACTGCTCAACCACACACCAAACAACAATTCAACCACAGAGCTGAAGCTGAAGGTGCAGACTTGAAAGATGAAGTTCAACAGCATCAGCAACAACAGATTCTCCACAAAAACTCCAAGGCTGTTGGCTACTATAGTTCCATATACTTCCTCTCCTTTCAGCCTCCTTAGCTGGTAATCATGATACAAAGGCACACTTCACCTGGACCTACTTGGTACGACAAGACTAAAAAGAGCAAAGATGAAAAGAATTTCCAAACCCATGCGAGATAGAAGTTTCGTATACTTGTTCTTCTTCAATGAAGCTATGTCTGGTATGTAGCATAGTTGGAATAGGACTAGTGTAGGTTACTTTCCGTTTTCTCATGGAAGGGGAGAGTCTCCCTCATTTATGCTTTCATAGTTGAATTGTACCGGGAGGAGTCCTCTCACAGGTTTACTGCTTTCTAGTTATAGTTAGTCTCTTTTTGTATCGGGGATGAGTTAGCCGACCTTAATAGGTTAGCCGACTTATGAACCACCATAGGATCGGAGGTAAGGTTTATGTCCCCCTCCTTGTATTTTTATTTTGATTATTTATGTTAAGGCTTGGGGGTGTTGCTTAACCCCTGACTGTGCACGAGAGGTGGGAGCCTCGTGTAGGGTCTGTTCCCAAAAAAAAAAAAAAACTCCAAATTGATTATTTCCTCCAAATCAGCCATAATTGCCTGGTTTCAATTGAAAAGTAGTATCAATTTTGAACAGATCTCAATTAAATCTAATTTGCTACCCACCAAATTAAACTCAAACCAGATTAAATCAATAAACCCGCCACTACCATGATTAAGATTTTTTTATTCTTACCAAAAAAAAAAACTAAAGGTATATGAAAATTGTGAAATTGAAAATAATTATGCTTTCTTGAGTCAATTAAGCTCCACTTGAAGAGACTTGGAATGGGAAAATCCGTTAAGCTCCAAAAGTTCAACTGCAATTAACGGTCGAAATTTTCCTCTAATTTGCGGCTAATATTCACTCCAAAATCACCTCAAATTAATTT
The DNA here is from genome assembly GCF_947179165.1 of Solanum dulcamara. Lineage (NCBI taxonomy): Eukaryota > Viridiplantae > Streptophyta > Magnoliopsida > Solanales > Solanaceae > Solanum > Solanum dulcamara. The sequence continues at coordinate 25,870,854 of NC_077245.1, forward strand.
ATTGATTCTTTTAAATTAAAAATAATTATTTTGATTCAAAAGACTAATTATAACAATAAGTTGTAACTTAATTGATTTCTTTGAGAAAAATAAAGTGCCTACCTAAATTAAAAACTATTTTTATTAAATTAATTTTCCAAATATTTATAAAAAGTGAAAATTATATAACTCTAGATATTATAAGTATATAGAGATATATTTCTTTGCTGAAAATGGCAGAATTGCCTTTTGATTTGAAAATATTTTTAATTTTTTTGGTAATAATTTCAAAATTGTTTGAAATTGAAGAAACTCAAAAATTAATCAAATTGTCGAGGGTCAAAATTGGGCGTCAACAATATAATGAAGATTTCACCAATTGTCGGAATGAACCTTGAACTTGTTAGCTATAATCTCGCCGAACTCATCTCTATTGATCATGAATCTTCTTTTACTACAACTATCTCTCGATCAAGTGTAGTGATTTCCTAGCATTATTCTCTTGAATGAACCCTAGTTAACCAATTAATTTATTGACTTTGATCGCGCCAAAATATGGTTATATCTAACCTCCAATTTTAAATCTCAATCATTAATCTCTTGATACTTCGAAGTGATGTTGATCAACTAAAACCGTCTCACTCGAGATCAACAAGATATAACCACACCATTAATCCTGACCACTCAATTAACTACAATAACTATGCAGTAGAACAAATAGAGATAAATAAAATGACTCAATCATAATTAAGAAAAACTCATGAGTTCATCCAACAAAGGTTCCATCAATCATCCTAGAAGTAATCCTAGCTACTCATACTAGTTTTTTAAGTGCATAACATACATTTTCATAACCAACAAGTAAGAAAAGTAGAAAAGAATTTCATAACCAACAAGTAAGAAAAGTAGAAAAGAAATAAAACTCTAGGTCGAGTTCCTGTTGCTTCTGCTTCTAGTCCAACTCAGGTCAAAAGTGACGCCCCCAAAATCAAGCGTAACAGTTACACGATTTACCGATCTATTTATACCGCGTACAAAGAATTCTTGGACCAAATAACCTAAGGGGCCGTTTGATTACTGGATAAGAGTTGAGTTATTCATGTATAAAATATGGGTACTTTACCTAAATCCCATAGTGAAAAAGTCCAATTACAACTTATCCCTACTTTTTCTTAAATTACCCGATTTCCCTGATTTTTCTCAGATTTCTGATACATTAGTGGTGTTTCTGATACATCACGTTTTGTGTACATAATAATTAATGTTGTTGATTTATTTATGGAAAGGTAACTTAAATCAAGTTAAGTTTCCTTCTTTCAATCAATTACTTAGCTAAATAAGGGAATTAACCCATACAAAGCGTAACAGTTATGAGGGACTTGAAAAAAATTAAAAAACAGAGCATAGGATTATTGGCGGAATGGCGGCGGAGGTGACTGTCTCGCCGATGGAACACGATGAAGAGGAATCCTATTTAATTTCCCCTTCCGATGCTTGGATATATAACTGAATGGAGAACAAACGCTCCTGCTTAATGCTTATCTCTGCTGCAGCTTCACATTTAATGAGTGTTGGGTCACGTTTTCTGAAATTCAAAAAACAGAGCATAGGAGTTTGATACATTAGAATATATGATACAAAAGTGACCTTATGTATCAGAAAAATTTATGTATCAAGCATTAAATCTTATGTATCAGAAAAATTTATGTATCAAGCATTAAACATTATGTATCAGAAAAATTTATGTATCAAGCGTTAAACCTTATGTATCAGAAAAATTTATGTATCAAGCGTTAAACCTTATGTATCAGAAAAATTTATGTATCAAGCATTAAACCTTATGTATCAGAAAAAATTATGTATCAAGCATTAAACCTTATGTATCAGAAAAATTTATGTATCAAGCATTAAACCTTATGTATCAGAAAAATCTATGTATCAAGCATTAAACCTTATGTATCAGAAAAATCGTAAAAAGCTGAAGAACTTATGTGTCATGTACATAATAGCAAAAACCTTATTAGAACCTTATGTATCAACATATGAAATGTCTATCAACACTTAAAAATACAAGAAAAGAAATCTGATACATATAGACTATATTAGAAGCAGTAAAGCTTGATACATGAAAATCTGATACATAAACTTTCATCTTATATTTGAGTTTGATACATGAGAATAACTGATACATAACCATTCGACATATTCGACAGATTAAGGGCTGATACATTGAAGATTGTTGTGTTAGTTTTCAACTGAATTGTGGTTGATACATAATATCTTGTATTGATATAGGTTGTAGATGTATCAGAAGCAGTAAAGTTTGATACATAAGAATCTGATAAATAAATTTTCATCTTAAATTCGAGTTTGATACATGAGAATCTGATAAAAGTCTGCTAAATTGTTGAATAACCAAAAAAAATGTTTACTATTGGTGCAAAAATAAAATTGTACATTCTACTACTACAAAATTCAAAAAAAAAAACTACTCGACGTCAATCGGTTCTTCTTGACTAGGAGAGATGAAATCTCTCTAAAGTTTTTTTGGATCGTCTTTTTCGCTAACATAACCATCCTTGGCCATACTTCAGTCCCTGCATTGACATGAAAAATGATTAAATACAACTTGAACTTAATACATTGTACATCTGATCTGATACATTAAAATATATGATACAAAAGTGACCTTATGTATCTAAAAATTTATGTATCAAGTATTAAACCTTATGTATCAGAAAAATTTATGTATCAAGCATTAAATATTATGTATCAGAAAAATTTATGTATCAAGCGTTAAACCTTATGTATCAGAAAAATTTATGTATCAAGTGTTAAACCTTATGTATCAGAAAAATTTATGTATCAAGCATTAAACCTTATGTATCAGAAAAATTTATGTATCAAGCATTAAACATTATGTATCAGAAAAATTTATGTATCAAGCGTTAAACCTTATGTATCAGAAAAATTTATGTATCAAGAGTTAAACCTTATGTATCAGAAAAATTTATGTATCAAGCGTTAAACCTTATGTATCAGAAAAATTTATGTATCAAGCATTAAACCTTATGTATCAGAAAAATCGTAAAAAGCTGAAGAACTTATGTGTCATGTACATAATAGCAAAAACCTTATTAGAACCTTATGTATCAACATATGAAATGTCTATCAACACTTAAAAATACAAGAAAAGAAATCTGATACATATAGACTATATCAGATATGGTTAAAAGATATCTGATACATATAGTCTGATGCATTTATTCGCTACATTAAGGTCTGATATATTTGAATAATTCATACCTTTGGAAGATTAGGTCGTGTTGTAACACCTTCGACTTTCTCCTCTGCTTTTTGAGGTGATTGCTGAACTATAAATTTCGACTTTGCAATTTGAAATTTTGATTTTGCATGTAAAGTATCCATAATTAATGGATCGTTGAGATGTTTGGATCTAATCTCTTTATACCCTTCACCAGAAGAATCAGACTCCGATGAAACAAGAATTTTTTTATTTTGATTTAATTATGTGAGACCAACACTAAATGATGGATATGATTCCATATGTATCAGTGAATAGAAGATTAAAATCAACAAAAATATACAGTTGAAATCAATGGAAAATCGAAGGAGATGGAATTGAAGTGAGATTCTAGAGAAGGAAGAAATTGAATTATCTTATTTAGAAATTTGAATTTCAGAAAAATATGAATTGAAATTCAAAAAGAAACCGCTGTATATGGGGCTTCAAATTAGGGGTGAATTTAGGATAGTTGGGGAGAAGGAATGGGATGTATCAGTGAGTTGGAGAGAGAATTAAAAAAAGAGGAATTTTTGAGATTTTTATAAATGGTAGGGAATAATAGTAAATATAGTAATATAAGGTGTATAGTTAGGTAATTTTCCCATAAAATATTGCATAAACTTTATCATGTTTGGTAATATTTTTGTGTAAGATATAAAATTCAACACACATAATACTATGTTTGGTTAGAAAATTAAAAAATCACATAACTAATACATGTATAAGTTATGAGTCAATCTATGTATTATTTTATTTGGGGTAGAAGATGGAATAAGTTATAAATGAATAACTAATACATGAATAAAAATATAAATTGACAACTTTACCCTTCACTCTCAATCAAATATACTCCACATCTTTTCAATATGATCCCATTCAGTTACTTTGCAGACCCACCTTTCATGGCAGCCAACTCCACTTTCTCTCCTCCGCCGTCTGGCGGTGACAGGGACTTCAATTACGACGTCGCTTGGTATGGTAACATTCAGTACACACTTTTATATTCACGATTGGGGACTTCAATTACGACTTCGCTTGGTAAGGTAACATCCAGTACACACTTTTATATTCACGAGTGTTGTATATGCATTCCCATGGAAATAACTATTGGTAAATAGCACACATCGGAAGCATTCCAAAATTATACTGTTCACATGAATTATTTCCATTCTGAAATACATATCACATATAAAGTATGTTGAAAATTAATTCAAGGATTACCTCTTGAAGTGTGAACAAATATCTTGAAACAAGTCAGACTCCACTTCTACGATCTTCTATAGTGATCCCTACAACTGAACTCTCTCAATACTTGGGTGGGCAAGTATCGTATACAAAACTGATTGTCTTCCTAGGTTAGGAGAAACCCCTATTTATAAAGATTTCTTCCTAGTCCAAAAAGAGAGAGGAAAACCACGGTCCATTTCCTTCAAAGAATAAAATACACGCTCTTTTTCCTTTTTTTCTAGAAAATAGGATTCTAAGTTCTAGTTAAATATGGTCACTGTAGAGACCACATAATTAATTACTGAGGCTTCTTATTATGGAAATAATTTTAAAAATTAATTTGAATTATTCTTACCATAATAAATTACAAATCATTCCACTAGAAATTCGTAAGAGCACTCCTTTATTTATATTTTGAAATTTTCCATTAAACGCTTATGTAATTCCTCGTGTTAAAATTATATATACTAATCAATAAATTAAATTACTGACGAATTTAATTCAATGATTAATTTTCTTTCGAGAAATACTTAATTTATTTTATGTGTCAAATTCATAAATCTATTGGCCGGATTTACGCATGAAAACTTATAAGTTTCTCATAAAAAGGTGTATCATCAATCTCTATATTGAGACATGGATTCCATCAACTAATTAATTATTTTGCCAATATATATTATCATCATCCAATCTACCAGATTTATTGATGCATCTCAGAATCTCACTTTTTAATAAATTAAAACGATAATTAATATGTACAGATCATAATCGTTATATCAAGATTGAGACTATAAGTACATTTAATAGTTTAGAGAATATGTTTTTATCAGTCATTCTAAAACATCTATCTGTATTCGGTCTCGTTCAATACATATAAAATGCTCTAGCACGAGCAGTTATAACTATACCGTTCTTATAATCAAGATAAATTATATTTAATCTCGTGCACGAGCGCTAATTAACTAAAACATGTATAAGCAAACATATATATATACCTTAAATTCATTAAAATGACCTGTCGTATCCTATTTGGAATCACGCTCCAAAAGTCATAAGGCTTTGTAAAGAGTCTCTGAACACTATCTTGTAGAGCCTTGGCAGCTGGTTTAGAAGGATGTCACCTGCAAGACAAACATGTTAGTTCAAGTATTACAAATTAATAGTAAAGAAATAAAAAAAACAAAAAAAACTTACGATGATCCATCGGGCTCAATCATGACTCTCCTGGGCCTGTTTTTCTGCCCAGGAGCAAGCTCAAGTGGCTCATCGAGTGTAGCATCCGGAGAAGGTAGAGGTGAATGTGATACACCAGGAGGCACATAATGATGAGTCAGTAGAGGAGTAGCATCCATAGCATCTGACTCAGTACTCGTGTCTCTAAGTCCCATGGCAGATAGGTGAGGATATGTCAAATCTGAGGGAGATAGAGAAGGAGATGGCGTCGTAGAGGATATCCTATTAGCCGATAACGACCGTACTTAATGATAAGCCTCCATAGGTAAAACGGTATAGCAACGTGGAGGCAAGGACCGCGACAAAGAAGAAGCACCCGCTGGTCTCCGATAATGAGGGTGATAATCTAAGGGATTTGTTGTCCCAAATGGAACAACATATTTGTGTGTTTCTGTGCTGCGCTGCTCTATATGCTCCGGTGCAGATGAAATAAAGACTGGTATATCCTCAGCCTCTATAGGTCTCCTAGACTTCTTTTTCCTGAGTCATCTCAAGAGGATCCCGAGATCTATCACCATCACCAGATATCTGTATGCAAATTATATTACAATATATAAAATGATTAAATAAAATTAGTATTAGCGAAATAAATTAACTTACATACTAGCTACAAGCAATATTTTACCACTCTTCCTCCTCGTTTATTTCATTTTCATCAATATTCTCCCATTCTCTCTCCTCAGTTGTCTTATTTTCATCGTCCCATTCTTCCTCGTCGAATGGTTCATCACATTCTTCATCCTAATTTATTTCTTCCTCAATATTTACCATTATCTCATCGTCAGAAACTTCTTCTAATATATGTTGAGGATGTTCTAGTGTGGTTTCTAATTCAACAACTTGTTGTTGAACAAGTGCAACATCATTTTAGTATGCCAAATCTAACACATTTTCAATTTAAATTCTTCCTTCAAGCTTTGTCTTTATTACAATTCACCAATCAGCCTTGCCTCTACGCAACAGATATGGAGCGTAATAGACTTGCTTTGCATTTTGTGCAATGATAAAAGAATCATAACTTCTGTATTGTTTAGTGTGCTTAACTTCAATAATGTTATGTTTTTGGTCCACCCTTGTGAATCTTTTTGATGGTTCAATCCACTTACACTGAAATAATATAATTTTTTTTGGCTAGCCTGAATACTAGCTACACCTCAAAATTTCTACGCTAAGATTTGGACCATTCTTCGTATGCGTATAGGCTTGAACTTAAAGACTTAAAATTGTATATATGATCTAGAATTAATTCATAAGTATTTAATGTGTATTAGATTTGATTTAGGGTCATAAGGGATCCCTAAAACTAAGCCAAGTCCAAAGAATTTCTATCAGCTAAGTTTTCGAATGAGTTCATATAAGGGTCAAGTTCAAACGACCATATCTCCTAGAATATAAAATATTGGGTGGCTCATGACCTATAAAATTAAAGATCTTTGAGTCTTCTTTCCAACTCCACCAAGATTGTATTGTTTGGTGTTTGGAGTAGAAAGTTATTATCATTTTACTGAAGCATATCCGAACAGGACAATTCGGCGAGCTCACATGCTAATTTGGCAACTCGCTGAATGGCTCAGCGACAAGCCGATTTAGCTCGCCGAATGGATCCAAAATCTTCCATAAACTATTATTCTAGGCGAGCTCAAACACCCGTTGGTGACTCACCGAATGGTTCGGCGAGGAGACCTCCAGCTCATCGAAATTGCCGACGGGATTTATTAAAAGGTGATTTTTCTCAATTTTTTAACCTAATAATATTCTTATACATACAGATACTCTCAAAATCCCAAATTATCCTTCTCCCAATGATCAAGAACTTTAAGAAAGGGATTTTTCCAATATTAGGAGATCTAAAGACTCCAAGTTCAAGATCTCCTTCACAAATCCATAGAATGGTTTCTCTTCAAGCTACAAGGTTCCAAACCCCAACACTTTTATCCAATAACTCCTAAGATTCAGGTATGTAAGGATGCTCATAACATGGATTGAATTCACCCATTTGCCCTAAATCTTCTTTGAGTTGAATGTTCATATGAATTGAGTTTTCTTGATAGATCCATGTCCTAATGAGTTTTTATATCTACTAACTTGATTTTGTTATGTTGATGTTGATGAGTTGAGAAATTGATAAATGCTTCATGTCTTTATCCCCATGAACCCGAGTTGATTCCTATATTACAATATTTTTATACTATAGTTGAGTCTAAGAGTTGATTGGTATGAGTTGTTACACATATTTTTTATTATAAATTTAAATATTTTGAGTATCCTTAATTATTGATTTGGAGTCTTGATGAGTCATGATTTAGCTCAAAAGATTAGCTAAATAAATGGAGAAATGATTGGATAGGATTAACTGCTGTCATAAATATATACTGAAATTACCCTTGGAAAAATATGATTGGGATTGATTGGATAGTATGATCGGTCAAGAGGTTTGGTTGTGATAGAATTGATGAATTGATAAAGGTCCAAATGAGGCTTGTCGAAATGACTAGATTAAGCGGATTAGATATAGTTTTATGAGCATTGAGTCTTGGAAGGAGTATCGAGCATCGAATTAGGTAAAAGTAAATAATAATTCGAACCCAATAACTACGTCACCAAACGTACGAGAGGATTGAACCGTTAAAGTTGGATTTTTCCCAAATTACTTTCCTGACATGATAGGACTTGATTGGTTATGAATCTATGATTGTTGATTTGTTCCTACCCTGACAAGGTATGAATGGATATGGTAACAATGTTTGTTTGTTGTACTATCACTGGCTCATAAGTAACAGTTGTCGGATAAGAGAAACTCTCATATAAGTTTTGATAGTACTCTGAGTAGGATTTGGAATGGATTGGATTGGATTGGATTGTATATGATTGGTCTTGTCTAAATCATATTCTTGTATAGACTTAGGACATCTTGATTAAGTTGTTTCTTCTTCTGAGTTGGGATTCTGAATTGATTTGATTCTACCCTGATGCATGTTTTATTCTACCATTTTACATACTCGTACATTCCACGTACTGACGTCCATTTAGGCCTGCATCATTTCATGATGCAGAGACAGGTACTAGAGATCATCAACAGGCGCACCGTTGAGGATCTATTCACTTTCAGCTAGTTGGTGAGTCCTTCCTGTTTCCGCAGGATACCGTAGTTATCTTTTTAGCTTTGAGTTAGCTTTTCTTTATTTGATTTATGGTAGCCATGAACCTGTCATTGTCACCTCTTAGATTGCTTATAGAGGCTTCATGGACTAGAGTATTGATGATGTTGATTTGTTTTATTTTGACTAGTTTCATTCTTACTAGTTGTTGATTGGATACATGGTTGACCTTTGGCCTTATTTATGAATAGTATTCTTATGAGTTGAGTCTTTCGCTGATTGATTGAGATTGAATAAATGTTTGATTGGACCAAGTAGTTCGCTTGGGGACCAGCAATGGTCTTCAAGTATCGGCCATGTTTAGGGTACCCTCCCGGGGCGTGACAATACCTTACTTCAATAATCTCATGAATAACACCAAAATAGTCAATAGTTTGGCCAGAACTATCAACATCACCTTGTATATAGACACTGTTATTATTAGTTTTCTTAAACCTAGAAACTTGTTTAGTTTGAAACTTAAAATCATTCACATAATATTTATTCATTGTTTGAATTTGAGATTCAGGTTCAAGTACAATTTCTCTTACTAATTGTAAATATTCGACATTTGAATATTCATCGTAAACCTGCATATTGTTATTCAAAATAATACAATTTAGTATAAATGGAATACATTATTATACTTATTGATTCATCTTGCACATTTATAAATTCTTTTAGTCATTTGAAAAACCTCGTATATATGGCTTCATCACCCCTTATGTTTATGAGCAAGATGATAATTGTACATTTAATTTTTTCGTTAGTTAATAAATAATTAATATGTAATTTGATAACATACTTTATCACTTACTTGAGATATGGTTGAATTCTTGGACAATTAAGCAAAATATGTGTCACGGATGATTGCATGTCCATACTATTGAAGCCTCTCTTTCCACGCTTTTTAGATCCCCGACCATTTTGATTAAAAACTGATATCTGGGAAACAAAGGATTAGTATCACCTTTATCATTGCGATTGGGCCTAGTTCTCCTATGTGACACTTCATTCCCAAAGTAGTAAGAATAAAAATCATCAGTTTCTCTCGCAATATGACCTTAAATAACTGATCCTTCGATCTTTCCCTTTTGCTTAATTTTTTGTTTGTAACTATCAATTTTTCTGTATGTATATAATTGCTACAGTTAGCTACTAATTATAGCATATATACGAAAAAATAACTTAATGAATATAAATTAAGAATAATATTACCTATCAAATGGATACATCCATCTTATTTGAACTGGGCCTCCGAGGCCTAGGCGGGCCTCTTGTACAAGGTGAATGGGAAGATGCTTCATCACATCAAATAAACCACATGGAAATATCTTCTCCAACTTAGTAGTAATAACATAAATATTTTCCTCCATCCTGTCTAAACTATTATGCAATAACTTTTCTGAATACAAATCTTTAAAGAAAAGACTGATCTCTGTGATTGGTTTCCATATCCGATCAGGTAGATGGATAAAAATGATAGGAATTAAAGTTTCCATGAATACATGACAATCATGACTTTTCATACCTATCAGCTTTCCTAAATTCGAAGCATAGCCTTTTGGCATCTTCAAAATTTTAACCCACTCACAAATTTGACGTTTCTCATCCAATGTGAATGAAAAACTGACTTTAGGCTTAACTATTTTATCATTTTATAATTCTTGCAGCCACAACTCTTTTCTCCTATAATATTCATTTATGTCTATTCTAGCCTTTGCATTGTCTTTTGTTTTAACCTTAACATCCGTCACTATGTTAAACAAATTATCAAAATAATTTTTTTCAATGTGCATCACATTAAGATTATGTCCTAGGAGATTATGTTTCCAACACGGCAACTCCCAAAATATGCTTTGTTTGGTCCAATTATGTTCAATATCATATCCGGAAAGCCTAGAAAGTGAAGCTTTTGTAACTTTAATAAATTGAGAAACTCTCTCCCAAATTTGATGCCCTGTTAGTGATGGAGGTGGAGGGTCATTTTCAATTCTGTTTTTTCTGAATACATGTTTCATTTTTCTAAACTCGTGAGCTATTGGAAAGAACTGACGATGATAATCAAACCATGTATTTTTCTCTCATGCTTTAAGGTGAATGCCTTATTATTTTCCATGTAATGAGGACAAGCAAGCTTTCTAGCAGTCATCAAACCAGACAACATTCTGTATGCAGAAAAATCATTAATGGTCCACATTAAGGAAGCACACATAAAAAAATTCTACTTAATTGATATATCATAAGTCAATACGCCTTCAAACTGCAATTGTTTTAGCTCATTTATAAATGGTTGTAGATAGACATCAATCAAAATAACATAATTTAGAAAGATATACGGACTTGTCATGCACATTTCAGGAGGAAGATTGTACAGGGTAAGATATACAGGCTAGCAAGAATAAGGTGAGGCAACATTAAAGAATGGTGTGAAGTCATCTACACACAACCCCAATCTTACATTTCTTGATTCACTAGCAAAATCAGGACTACAATCTTACATTTTTTGATTCACTAGAAAAATCAAGATACATGTTACCAAAATGTTTTCATGCTTCTCCATCAGATGGATGAGACAAGACACCCAACGGCTTTCTATATTCACGACGTCATCACATATGTGGGGAAAACCTCATCGATGCATACAACCTCTTTAATCTAGAAATAAGAGGTAAATAATGCATCGCCTTAATTGGGACCATCTTTCGGAGTCCTCTTATAAAGAGCTTGTCCACAAAACTTATAATTTTTTAATTCACTATCAGTCTTGTAGAACAACATGCAACCATTAACACAACAATGAATTCTATCATACGACAATCCTAACTTGGAAACCAATCTCTTTGCTTGATAGAAGTTCTTAGGTATGTTAAACTCAGGATTAACCAGTTTGCCCAAAACATCAACCATTGAGTCCATAGTCGCATGAGGAACACTCCAATCTGATTTAATATTCATTAACCTAACTCCAACTAACAAACCAGAATGCGGACTCACTTCACATAGTGGATGACTAGTCTTTTCTAATTGTTGATAGAAGCGTATTACTTCTTCATTAGGAGTTTCATCAAAATATTATTCGGGTTTCATCCCACCTTGAATCCCGAAAGCATTATTGACCATTTCATGAACCCTATCATATTGAAATGTATCATGTTGAACTCTATCATGTAGAACCCTATCATATTCAACCCTAATTTGACCATATGGTGCAAGCATATTATATTCATCCACGGGCAGCAAATTATAAAATATATTATTTAATCCATCTATTTCTTCATGATCAACCCATACAAAATATCTAGGTTTAAGTCTATTACCGTACAAATGAACAATAACTATATATGAATTAAAAAAATTCAAGCACCTACATTCACGACAAGGATACCTAGCCAATCCATTTCTCTTAAAAATATCAAGTGTCATTGCATGATCGATAAAAAATTTTACACCGTCAATAAATTCAGGTTTCAAACCACCACCAACTTCATAATGCATGTTATACATCCACAAATGATGATCCATCTACAAAATTATATATATTCAAGCTTAATTAGTTCATAAAGACTACAATTCATCGAGACTACAACTGTCATTAATTCAAGTTATAATTAATTAGTTTATATAATAATTAAGTTCAAGTTATAATTAATTCAAGTTATAAATAATTAATTCATATAATAATTAAGTTCAAGATATAATTAATTCAAGTTATAATTAAGTTCAAGTTATAATTAATTCAAGTTCTAATTAATTCAAGTCCTAATTAATTCAAGTTATAATTAAGTTCAAGTGCTAATTAATTCAAGTTATAATTAAGTTCAAGTCCTAATTAATCCAAGTTATAATTAAGTTCAATTTCTAATTAATTCAATTTATAATTAAGTTCATATTCTAATTAATTCAAGTTATAATTAATTTCATGTTCTAATTAATTCAATTTATAATTAATTTCAAATTTTAATTAATTCAAGTTATAATTAAGTTCATGTTCTAATTAATTCAAGTAAAAATTAATTTCAAAGCTCATGACATTCTAGTTGAAGTTCTAAATTCAAATATCCTAAAATCCAAGTATCTAAGTTATTCAAATTAGTTCTAAAGTCTAAAGAGTTCAAAATTTATACAAACCTAAAAAATTTCTAAGTTTAACTTCAAAAGTCCTAAAGTTCAACTTCATTACTTTGAATATCTAACTTAAGCTTAATTAGTTCGAAAGTCTAAAGATTTCTAAAATTATACAAACCTAAAGTTCAAAATTAGTATCTACGTTATTCTAATTATAAGTTATAAATTAAAGTCCTACAATTCAAGTATTCAATTTCCAATATTTTTCTAAGTTTCAAACTTCAAAACTTCATATATTCAAGTATCTAAATTATTCTAATTAGTTCTAAAGTCTAAAGAGTTCAAAAATTATACAAACCTAAATTAAATTTCAAAATTAGTATCTAAGTTTAACTTCAAAAGTCCTAAAATTCAACATTAGCTTAATTAGTTCAAAAGGAAGCTTAACCTCAACAAGATTTCTAAGGTTAACAAAAAATTCAACTTCAAAGTTTTAATTAAGTTCAAGTTCTAAATTTAAGTATCGTAAAATTCAAGTATCTAAATTATTCTAATTATAAGTTCTAAAGTCCTAAAACTCAAGCCTCTAAGTTCCAATATTTTTCTCTAAGTTTCAAACTTCAAAACTTCCAAAGTTACAATCTAATATACAAACAAACTAAACGAAATAAACTAATTAACTAACTAATAAATCACAAATTACTATCCAATTTACAATCTAATTCAAAAATCTCAAATCTAACTTAAAGCTTAAAATCAAAACTATAACTAGATTCACTCATTTTACAATCCAATATACAAATAAACTACAACAAACTAAATGGCATAAAATAATTAACTAACTAACATCACAAATTACTAAAAACTTTACAATCTAATTCAATAACCCAAATCTAACTTAAGCCCTAACATCAAAACTATAACTACATTCACTAATTTCACAATCCAATAGACAAACTAAATATAATCAACTAATTAACAAACTAACAAATGACAAATAAAAAATTGAATTTTTTTATAAAATTTAAGTCCTAACCTCTTAAAGATGAATAAACAATCCTAAAGCACAACTAGACGGCGGCAGCGTAGCGGCGGAGGCAGGGGATTGGCGGGGGATAGCGGCGGGGTGTAGGAACGGTGGTGGGATGAGGGGAGGCGATGGGGTTGGCGGATTTGTAGAGAGAAGGGAGAGAGAAGAGAGAGACAAAAATGAATAAAACTCGATCTGCCTCCCAGATATTTTAATAAAAGAGATGGACTGCATCGCTACGTTCGTCGCTTTTTAAAAAATATTTGACCGCCATTTTGACCAAAAAGCGACGGACAAAGCAACGCAGTCCGTCGCTATTTTAAATTGGTTGACCAATAGTGACGGACTTAGCGACTCTGTCCGTCGCTCTTTTAAAAAAATTAATAAATAAAAATTAATTACTTATGATGGACGGCGTAGTAATATTTATTTTCTAAATAATTATTTTTATCAAAATATATAAAATAATTATATTTAAATAATATTTATTTTTGGCCCAAAAAAATGCCAAAATAAGCAACGTACTAAGCGTCTATGTCCGTCGCTTTTAATTAAAAAAATAAATAAAAATAACGGACAACGTCATTTTATCCATCACATTTTTGTAGCAACGCTATCCTTCGCTTTTGGTTCCGTCGCTTTTTGGCCTCTTTTTAGTAGTATCAGAAAAACACTTTCTTTTACTTGAAAGGTTAATATTATTCAGTTTTATAGGTTATTGTAGTTCTGGAGAGACATTAATAATAAAAAGATCATCAATTAATGTACCAACAGAGACAAAATGTTTATTAGAACTAATAACACAGTCGTTATCAAAAAAATTAACATCATAACCATCTCTCAAAACTTTAGAAACCGAAATCAAATTTCTTCTAACAGAAGGTGCATATAATGCATCTTTTAAAATTAAAACTCTACTATCAAACGAAATACTAATATTTTCTAATGCTAAAGCTGGAGCTGCTGAACAATCCGCTTGAAAAATACTAACTTCACCTCTAATTAACTTGCACGTTTCTTGAAACCCCTACAAAGAAGTGCAGATGTGATCAGTGGCTCCTGAGTCTACATAACATGATGTGGTAGAAACAGCCGTTAAAAATGTTTCTACAAGTGAAAGTGAGTTACCTAGGTTGTTTTTCTGCTTGGCTAAGAAAACTGGACAATGAGCCTTCCAATGACCTAGCATCTTGCAATAAAAACACTTGCCTTTAGGCTTTTTCACGCCTCCAATTGGATGTGCAACTGCCTTACCTTTGTGAGACTTTTTCTACCTATTTTCTGATAATTGTCTCTGCCGCCTGCAGCTCATTCAACAGTTCCGCCAAAGATAGACTCATCTTATTCATATTATAGTTCAGGCGAAACTGTTGAAAACTGTTTGATAGAGACTGCAATATCATCTCAACCTGAGAGTCATTGTCAATTTCAACCCCCAAGACCTCTAGTTCATTCAGAAGACTTATCATCTTCAAAACATGGTCTTTAACAGGAGTGCCTTCAGCCATCTTAGTGTTCATGAGATCTCTCATGGCAGTCTGCTTAGCTGATCGACTCTGGTCTCCAAACATTTGTTTGGAGAATCTCAAATGCAGAAAACATAGCTTGATGCTGATGTTGCAACATATTTGACATTGAAGCTAGAATGTAGCATCGCGTCATCTCATCAGTTTTTTGCCTTTTTAATAAACCAACTTATCTTTATCACTAGACTGTTCACTTGGTTTCGATGGACACTCTTCATATAGTACAAATTTATACTCTTCAGCAGTTAACACGATGTCAAGATTTCTCCTCTAATCAACATAGTTAGGACTATCAAGTTTATTTTGACCCAAAATAGTACTAAGGGGGGTTAAAAGGAGACATGTTGAATCTGAGATTGAAAAAAAAAAGTTACAATAGATCAATTAAACAGTCATATAAACATTGAATATTTACATTCAAACTCATCACAAACATATACATTCATGATCTTGAATAGCCAATCGATGGGATTGGAGAACTATTCATACAATATACATATATAATGACTAATTATTCACTCCATGAACTCTTACAGACCTAACTCAGATGGAGAGTCTATTGTTAGTTTAAGTCAAGTGAAAATCAAAACCCTAATTACATTGATCCAATCATATATTACTCGGTTTAAGAGAGTTAATACAGATTATCAAACTAACAATTAAATACATAATGACTTGTATTAAATTCATCCTATAGAAAGGAAGGTCTAAGCCAACACATAAACTTAATACTTCATTACTATTTAATTTCAATAATTATCGGGAAGAACCCTAATCACCATATAATATATTTTTTGTACCAATTAAAAAAAATATTACAAAGATCCACAGTTTATTCAAAGTACCATCTCAGACACACACATATATATATATAATTACATGTAAAAATCTTTGAACTAACACTGTATAAAAAATTATATACATATGCTGCAAAACTTTTTCATGATAGGTGCAGAAGTGCTTAGTGCCCTTATCAATAAAAGGTCCACTCAACATTGATTTATCTTCCACATAAAACAAATAAAAAATGCATAACTTTCTGCAGCCTACAGCCACCCGTTTCCCCTTTTTTTTTTTGTTTCAATGATTTATCAAAGAATGCCTTTTACAAAAAAATAAATTCAATCACAGTAGGGAAGGCTCACGCCGCCATCATATTCACGTGAAACAAACAAACGATTACACCCAATAATTAATTTTCTTTTTATTGAAAATGTTTTCAATTGGGATTCCATTAATAAAATTAAGGAATTCCTTTTATGGTAAAAGATGATTCCAATAATTATTAGGACAAGTGCTTACTGCTGCTGCACATTCTTACGTGAAAATAATTGCAGCCAACACGTTTGCCACTTTGATCATCTCTTAATTAATACCGTATGCACATTACACAACAAATCAAAACACTTCAAGTTTTATCTGTTTCGTTCTATTCGTGATAAAAAGAAATTACCAACCACGAATCATACATACAATTGCACATACGTATATTTTAGGTTATCTATAAAGATGCAAGAATGGCTTTTGATGCCAATTATTGAAAAATAGCATACATCGAAAGTATTTCAGAATTATATTGCTTACATGAATTATAGACAACAACCATAAATACATATCACATACAAAGTATGTTGAAAATTAACTCATGAAATACCTCTTGAATCGTGAACAAATATCTTGTAGCAAGTCAGACTCCAGTTCTGATTGTAAATCTAGTCCAAAAAAGAGAGGAAAACCACGCTCCTTTTCCTTCCAGGAATAAAACACATGTTCCTTTTCCTTTTTTTTCTAGAAAATAGGATTCTGAGTTCTAGTTAAATATGGGCACTGTATGGATCACAGAATTAATTACTGAGTCTTCTTATTATGGAAATAATTTCAAAAATTAATTTGAATTATTCTTACCATAATAAATTACAAATCATTCCACTAAAAATTTGTAAGTGCACTTCTTTATTTATATTTCAAAATTCCTCATTAAACACTTATGTAATTCCCACATTAAGATTACATATACTAATCAATAAATTAAATTACTGACGAATTTAATTCAATGATTAATTTCCTTTAGAGCAATACTTAACTTATTTCAAATGCCAGATTCATAAATCTACCGGCCGAATTTGCACATGAAAACTTATAAGTTTCTCATAAAAAGGTGTATCATCAATCTCTATATTGAAACATGAATTCCATCAACTAATTAATTATTTCACCAATATATATTATTATCATCCAATCTACGAGGCATATTGATCCATCTCAGAATCTCACCTTTTAATAAATTAAAACGATAATTAATATATACAAATCATAATCGTTATATCAAGATTGAGAATATAAGTACATTTAATAGTTTAGAAAATATATTTTTATTAGTCAGTCTAAAATATCTATCTCTACTCGATCCCGTTTAATATATACAAAATGTACTAGCACGAGAAGTTAGAACTATATCATTCTCATAATCAAGGTAAATTACATTTAATCTCGTGCTACAATTTTTCTGATGGTTTGTCCAAGTTTCTATCTATGATTGTGAACTATAACTTTTAACTTATAAGAACTGATGATTTTTATCTTCTGTGTATAAGCTCAAACTCTATACACCAAATCATCTACTATATAAGTTGAGGACACATATATGACAAAATGAGCTATTTAATGTAACACTTTATTGAATTGAATAAATAATGAAATAATTATTCAATAAATAATACTATATCTAAACGCATGATTAATAGTATATCCTAACAATAACTTCTCACATGATCAAACATTTGGACATTGTGAAACTTTGTGATCCAAACTTTTGATTCAAGGATATATTGGCAATAAATAATTTATTTTTAAAAAGTATATAATGTTTATTAATTTTTAACATAACAAATCAACATCAAGAGAAATTATTAAATCCTGCGTTATTAATTTTTAACATAACAAATCAACATCAAGAGAAATTATTAAATCCTGCGTAACTAAATCTTACATTGCTAATCTCTACATAATTAATATATGTATTACTAATACCTACAGAACTTTAACCAGCAACCAAACCTCGTAATAGTGTGGTCGCCTCACGCATGCCTATTTTTTAGCAGCTCAATGTTTCAGCCGGCACATAGTGCGGGCGGCCTTGTAGCGTGGCCGCGTTGCACACATGATTTTGCTGCAAAATCTCCTTTAATTTCTTCATTATTTTACATGTCCAATAGACCTTGGAACCCACACTTGATCTCGATTACTCGCTCCGTCTTATATTAAATGGACATTTTATTAAAAATAATTATTTCATATTTCAATGATCACTTGCTAAACCAAGATAGAATTAACTATTTTTTTTCCTTTTACCCCTACAATTGATATCATGACCTTTGGAAATTTAAACAATTTCCAATACTAATTATTCCTACACTTTATATACATTTTTTCTAACTATTTTTATATTTATTGATATGAACAAAAAGCAAAATAGTAAAGTTGATAATAGTTATTTAATCACTGTATAAAATAGAAAGTGTCAATCTAATATGGGACGAATGAAGTATTTTTCTTGGGCTTCTACTCAGACTTAAAAGCTCCAAAGCAGTCCATTTTGGCTCCAAACATTCTTATTAGCTTAAACATCATCCCTACATAGAAAAATGCGTAATAAGCATGAAACGATTATAATTGTAATCGAATGACGATAAAAGAACATATGTGAAGCCTAAATATTAGCTAAATGTATGCATTTTTTGTTGAATATCAATCATCTAAATTGTTATTTTTACTACTCTTTTATCTTTGTTACTCCTCCTGTATTAAGGTTAGCAAATCAGAAATAATAAAGATGAAAATAAAAAATAGTATCCGAGTCCACATAATTCATTGTGTGTCCTTAAGGAATTTAACCCCTCACTGTACCCGAGGTTATGGATTATTTCCTCCCAAGATAAAACGGATAAACTATTAAAAAAGTAGTGGTACCTCAAACTTCAATAATTTCAGCGAACTCAAAAGCCAGTAACTAAATCACACAAAGACTCAACTTTGTTTGAAAGAAAATATATATGCAGAAGAAGGAGAAAATTGATGTTTTAAAAATGAGAGGAAAATCCTCTATTTATAGACAACAAAAGGTAGTTTGAACATGTGTTTATTGTGGCTTATCGGAACAGACACAACCTTTCAAAAGACACAATATTTTAGAAAAGTCGCAACTCTTTTTAAAAAGTCACAACTTTTTGAAAAAAATCACAATCTTTCATTTCTCATTCACATCTTTAAAACCCAACAATCCCCAACATGAATGGGGAAATGACTATTCTTAAAACATATGCATAAAAACTGTGTGATTTGTAAGTAAGAATTAATTGCATCTGGATAAGTAGGCTTCCCTTTTAACTTTCCTTAGTGAACATATATCGGATATACTCGATCAATCGGTAGATTTGATATCTTTGAACCGTCGAGCTTTGGTGTATACCTAGACAACATAAGTCACACAATCAACCCTTTAACTATTTTTGGTTCTCATTATTTTGTTCATTTCAGCCATGAACACTTCTTGGTTCATAAGTGCGTAGAAAATTGGCCTTACAGGATTCTCCTTGAAGCGGCTTACACTTCACACTTACATAGGTGATATCTAAATGTGTTATCCTATAGAAACACCATTTGATATGTCATGTATCAAACTTAGATATCATTAAAAGGTCCTAATGCCTTATCCTTGTTACTGAACATTGTCGCATCATGAGAATGAATCATAAAAATTATTTTGACAATGTTGAACCGTCATCAATGACTTTGTTTGATCTCTTTGAACCTAGATCTTGGGATCTCCAGTCTTCTAGGTAGAGTTACCGCCACGATGATTTTTCCTCGGCCATAATTTCATTCCCTTTGATGATTGTTCAACTCCCTCTCTAGTTAGGCCTTTTGTAAGTGGATCCAACACGTTATCCTTTGACTTTACATAATCAATTGTGATAATTCCACTAGAGAGTAGTTGCCTAACGGTATTATGTCTTCTTCGTATGTGATGAGACTTATCGTTATACATAATACTCCCAGCTCTTCCTGTTGCAACTTGACTATCACAATGTATGCATATATGAGCCATTGGTTTGGGCCAAAATGGAATATCTTCTAAGAAATTTTGGAGCCATTCTGCTTCTTCACTGGCCTTGTCTAAGGCTATAAACTTAGACTCCATTGTAGAGCGAACTATACATGTTTGTTTGGAAGATTTTCAAGATACCGCTCCTCCACCAATGGTGAAAACCACTTGTGGACTTAGTTTCAGTTGACCCAGTAATCGAATTTGCATCACTATATCTTTCAACAACTGCTGGATACTTATTGTAATGTAAAGCAAAGTTTTGAGTATGTTATACATACCCCAAAACTCATTTCATTGCCATCCAATGATTTTGGTTGGGATTACTCGTGTATCGACTCAATTTACTTATAGCACAAGCTATGTCTGGCCGTGTACAGTTCATAATGTACATCAAACTTCCCAACACTCTTGCATAATTCAACTGAGCTTAACTTTCACCTTTATTTTTAACATGTTCAAGGTTCACAATAATTGGTGTTTTTGCACTTTTGAAGTTCAAGTACTTGTATTTTTCAAGTAACTTTTGGATATAATGAGTTTGAGACAATGCTAGACCTTGAAAAATTTTGTGAATTTTAATTCCCAATATCAAATCGGCAACTCCTACAACTTTCATATCAAATTTACTAGAAAGCATACGCTTGGTAGCATTTATGTTTGCAATGTCATTATTCATTATTAACATATCATCCACATATAAGCAAACAATAACAACTTTGTTTGGAGTGTGTTTAATATAAACACATTTATCACACTCATTAATCTTAAATTCATTTGTCAACATGGTTTGGTCAAACTTCACGTGCCATTGTTTGGGTGCTTGTTTTAGTCCATAAAGTGACTTAACAAGTTTGTAAACTTTATTTTATTTACCAGGAACCACAAAGCCCCCGGGTTGTTCCATGTAAATTTCTTCTTCCAATTCTCCGTTTAAAAAAACTATTTTTACATCCATTGGATGGATTTCAAGGCCATATACTGCAGCTAGTGCAATTAACATCCGAATGGTTGTAATCCTAGTTACAGGTGAGTACGTATCAAAATAATCAAGGCCTTCTTTCTATCTAAATTATTTGACGACAAGTCTTGTCTTCTATTTGTCAATAGTTCCATCAGCTTTAATTTTTCTTTTGAAAATTCATTTTGAACCCAAAGGTTTGTTTCTTGGAGAAAGATCAATCAATTTCTAAGTATGGTTGCTCAATATTAAATCAATCTCACTATTGATAGCCTCTTTCCAAAAATATGAGTCTGCAGCGGACATAGCTTCTTTAAATGTTTGAGACTCATGTTCAAGAAGAAATGTTACAAAATCAGATCCAAATGAAATAGATGTTCTGTGACATTTACTGCGCCTTGGATTCTCTTTATTAGGTACATTCTCCTTTGGTTCTTCTCGAGGTCGTTTAGACCCTTCACTAGATACTTCAAATCTAGTTTTATACGGATAAATATGTTCAAAAAATTCAGCATTATCTGATTCTATTATCGTATTATCGTGAATATCTGAATGTTCAGACTTATGAACCAAAAATCGATAATCTTTACTATTTGTAGCATATCCAATGAAAATACAACCCACAGTCTTAGGTCCTATTGTGACCATCTTAGGTTTAGAAACTTGGACTTTGGCTAAACACCCCCATACTTTGAAATATTTCAAGTTTGATTTTCTTCCTTTTCATTTCTCATATGAAATAGACTGTGTTTTGCTGTGGAAAACTCTATTGAGTATTCGATTTGCTGTAAGGATGACTTTCCCCCCACAAGTTTTGTGGTAAACCTGAACTTATAATTAAGGCATTCATCATTTCCTTTAAAGTTCAATTTTTCCTTTCTGCAATTCCATTTGATTGAGGTGAGTAAGGGGTCGTAGTTTGATGGATGATTCTATTTTCCAAACATATTTCTGCAAAAGGAGATTCATACTCTTCACCTCTATCACTTCTTATCCTTTTTATCTTTTTACCTAACTGATTTTCAACTTCAATTTTGTATTACCTAAATACTTCTATTGCTTCATCATTACCACTCAACAAATAGACATAACAATAGTGCAATTGTCAATAAAAGTTATGAAATACGTTTTTTCAGCACGAGATGGTGTTGACTTCATATCACAAATTTCAGTGTGAATCAATTCTAAGGGATCATTCCTTTTAATAGATTTACAAGGATGCTTAGTATACTTAGATTCAATACAAACTTGACATTTTGATTTGTTGCACTCAAAATTAGGTAAAACTTCTAAGTTGATCAGTTCTCACAAGGTTTTGTAATTGACATTTCCCAAACGTTCATGCCATAAACAATTTGACTCAAGCAAGTAAGAATGACCAGAAATATTGAGTTGGAAAAGACCTTCCGTGAGATTAATCTTTTCCTATAATATTTTGTTCTTATTTATTACAACTTTGCCAAATACAACCATTGTTTAAAGTCAATACCTTGATAGTTGTCCTTTTTAAGAGGACCTTTCCATAACCTTCAATTTTGATTGTTGCAGAATTACCCATGAACATAGTCTCATCGGGTCCAATAAGAACATATGAACCGAATGTATTTTAATAGACATGCATGTATTTTCATGAAAGATCACAATATTTTAAGTGACACTTTTTCATAAGAGAACACAACTCTTTTGAACAAGTGTGTGTGTGTGTGTGTGTATATATATATATATATATATATATATATATAATTTGATAGTTTCATACTAGTCATATCATATCATATATTAGTAAAAGAGAAACTCAACGACCAAAATATATACTTCAAGAATTTTGTGGGTGTAACATAATACAAGAATGTCATTCAATTTCATACCTTGTGCTTCCACATTTTAATTAGCCACCAAGGCTAATTTTGTCTTTATCACAAGCAAAGAACCCCCATATTTTAAATATGATCTCAATTTTTTTTTCCAAGTATTTGAAAATAATTTTCACATATTTGTTTTCTCATGCTTTCAAATGTATACTATCAAAATACATATTAACAGCATAAACCTCTTTTAAAGATAATATTCTACAAAAAAAATTGCAGTGTTTCCATTTCCTCTGACAATCTTTGCATATTGTTAAAGTTTAATTCACAGAGGCATCCATTGCAGGCATAAAATCATTAATTTTATGTCACTAGTATGTTTTTTTTTTCTGTCACAATTAGACAGACCACTTAGTATTGAAAATACTATACTAAAGATTGCATCTTTGTACGACTTGTTTCTACTTAATAATGAATTTTTATATTCTTCAAATCGTCAACTGAATGAACTTTGAATGCCGATGAAGTTTTTATGACTTTAAATCAATTTCAAATTCAGACAGATCACAAAATCAAGAGATTTTATTCTCCAAAAACCAAAAATACAACATTGTTTGTTGTTAACGATGAAGTTTTTACATTCTTCAAATCGTTTACCCTTTGTATTCTTGACGAAGTTTTTATACTCTTCAAGTCAGAATATTCATTCAAACACAGTGTTTAATAAATTGGTGAAGTTTTTATATTCTTCAAACCAAATGCACAGTCTGATTTATTTGGTGAAATTTTTATATTCTTCAAACCAAAGGAGTAGAAAATTAAAAGATATTAATTTTCAAACATCAGACACAATCGAATTCCATATAGAGTAGAAAACTACACAAATTTTAGTCTTCAAAACAGAATTAGAAAATCATAAGGATATGATTTTCTTTTAAAAAAACTTTTCTTCATTACCAAGTTTGTTGGACTGACTTTAAATTTAGGAATGGTAAATTCTATAGAGCTTCCACGTAGTCAGACCAAATAATGTTTTCTTTTATGGAACAAATTTAATATTCAATGAAGTTTTTTATATTCTTCAAATCGAATATTAAACTTTTCTTTTCTTCTTCTTTTCTGGAAAAAAAATGTCTTGCTATCTACATTCTTGGATTAAGATCTTTGAAAGATGCATCCAATATTGAATGTAATACACACAAAAGTATTTTTCTACCCAGTTTTATCACAATAGATAATAAACCTTTGAAAATAGTTTGTGAAAACTATTAAGACAATAACACATTATTTAACTTAATCATCTTTAATTTGACCAAGGTTATGGTAAGAAAAAAATACTACTTTGTAGTATCAAGTATAAGATTTCTTAATAATGTACTTACTTAGACATAACAGAATCATATAGATACCATGGCAATGACTTCTAAGATCTGTTGTGCCCCAATTCAAAAATCTCAGATACAGAAAAAAAATATTAAATTCCTTAAGCTTGTTACTCCTCCTGCATTAACGTTAGCAAATCAGAAATAATAAAGATGAAAATAAAAAATAGTAATCGAGTCCACAGAATTTACTATGTGTCCTTAAGGAATTTAACCCCTCGCTGTACCCGAGGTTATGGATTATTTCCTCCTAAGATAAAATGGATAAACTATTAAAGAAGTAGCGGTACCTCAAACTTCAATAATTTCAGCGAACTCAAAAGCCAGTAACAAAATCACATAAAGACTCAACTTTGTTTGAAAGAAAATATATATGCAAAAGAAGGAGAAATTTGATGTTTTAAAAATGAGAGGAAAATCCTCTATTTATAGACAACAAAGGGTAGTTTGAACATGTGTTTATTGTGGCTTATCGGAACAGACACAACCTTTTAAAAGACATAACCTTTCAGAAAAGTCGCAACTCTTTTTAAAAAGTCACAACTTTTTGAAAAAAATTACAATCTTTCAGTTCTCATTCACACCTTTAAAACCCAACAATCTTTACCTTCATTAGCATTTAACTTGTATACGTGTCATGACTATATTTACTCTATACACCTTGTTATTCAATCTCACCAACCAAACGACCCAGGAACTAGTTCAGATTGAAAGTTGGATATTTCTTTTTAGCCAAAATTTCTAAAGCGTGAAAAATAAATAAATTTGACCACCTTATTATTTTTTTAATGTTAATTTAATGGCATATCATGCTACTCGACCTAATTACATTGCTTGAAGATGCAAAAAAATTACAGCCCATAGAGAAAGACAAACCCAACATAAAGACTTGGTGTTCAGAAGTGATAGTTGCTTGACGGTGAGAACCGTAGTGTAATTCTTTAAACTCGTGTCCTTTTTTTTATTTTATTTACTTTTTTTAAAGATACCAACTGAATTGCAGTGAAGTAATACATATTTCTTTATTTTTAATTAGAAATCTCGAATTCGAGTCTTGAAGAATAAAGTTATTTTTGGTAAGATGTGTTTTCTCTCGAAATATGACTTCCCGAATGCAAATTAATTCGGGTCCCCTGAAAATTGGGTGAGAAACGAAGAAAAAAAGAGTACAAAATATAACATATATCTACTTAGCTATAAAACATAAAACAACTCTAATTAAGTAGCATGCTGAAAATTCAAATAGAAGGATCCGACTGGTCAGAGGAAACAAGTCAAGTAGTCAATTTTCAACTAATTGAAATATTGACCAAATATCAATTTTAGTTATGATGTCTTTTTCTTTGATCATGCCCAACCCAATTATTGCCTAAAATGAGTAAGTGGTCGTCAGAAACATTGATAATACCAGATATAAAACAATATTAGTAGTAAGAATAATTATCAAGTGAGCGTAATTTTTTTTTTTACTATAATGAATTTTGTGTTTAAAACTACAGTATAACAACTATATTAATATTGAAATAATTTTGAACTAAGGGTGTGTGAAGTACGAAGGAAAATGTTTTCTTGAAAAATAAGTTGATTTCTAACTTATTTTCTCATGTGTAGTTGGTGAGTGAAAAATATTTTTCGATACTTGACAATCCAACCACAACCGAGACTCACCCTCGACCCCGACCCTCGATCAGAACCCGACCCTCGAGACCCGACCTCGACCCCCTACACCCGACTCCCAATCTCCAAACCCGACCCCAAACCTAACCCCCAACCGAGACACAACCCTGAACCCAACCCGAGACCCTAACCCAAGACTCGTGACCTGACCCCGACCCGAAACACGACTCCCGACACTTGACCCGAAACCAACCCACAATCGAGACCTGACCCCGACCCCAACCCGAGACCCCGATCCTTGAGACCCAATCTTAATCTGAAACCTAACTCTCGACCCTCAACCCGAACCCGACCCCCACCCGAGACCCAACTCCGACACCTGACTAGAGACTTGACTCGCGACACTTGATTTGAGAGTCGACCCCGACATCCGATCCGATCTCGGCCCCCAAAACCCAATCTCGACCCTGACCCGAGATCCGACCCTGACTTGAGAACCGACCCCGGCCCCCACCTGAAACCTAACCTCGATCCCGATCCAACCTCAACTCCGATCTTAGACCTAACCTCGACCTCCAACAAGCAACCTAGACCCTGACGCGGGTGTCGAAGTCGGAGTTGGGTCTCGGGTGGGGGTCGGGTTCGGGTTGAGGGTCGAGAGTTAGGTTTCAGATTATCAGGTCTCGGTTGTGGGTTGGTTTCGGGTCAAGTGTCGGGAATCGTGTTTCGGGTCGGGGTCAGGTCACGAGTCTTGGGTTAGGGTCTTGGGTTGGGTTCAGGGTTGTGTCTCGGTTGGGGGTTAGGTTTGGGGTCGGGTTTGGAGATTGGGAGTCGGGTGTAGGGGGTCGAGGTCGAGTCTCGAGGGTCGGGTTCTGATCGAGGGTCGGGGTCGAGGGTGAGTCTCGGTTGTGGTTGGATTGTCAAGTATCGAAAAATATTTTTCACTCACCAACTACACATGAGAAAATAAGTTAGAAATCAACTTATTTTTCAAGAAAACATTTTCCTTCGTACTTCACACACCCTTAGTTCAAAATTATTTCAATATTAATATAGTTGTTATACTGTAGTTTTAAACACAAAATTCATTATAGTAAAAAAAAAATTACGCTCACTTGATAATTATTCTTACTACTAATATTGTTTTATATCTGGTATTATCAATGTTTCTGACGACCACTTACTCATTTTAGGCAATAATTGGGTTGGGCATGATCAAAGAAAAAGACATCATAACTAAAATTGATATTTGGTCAATATTTCAATTAGTTGAAAATTGACTACTTGACTTGTTTCCTCTGACCAGTCGGATCCTTCTATTTGAATTTTCAGCATGCTACTTAATTAGAGTTGTTTTATGTTTTATAGCTAAGTAGATATATGTTATATTTTGTACTCTTTTTTTCTTCGTTTCTCACCCAATTTTCAGGGGACCCGAATTAATTTGCATTCGGGAAGTCATATTTCGAAAGAACAAGCATCTTAACAAAAAATAACTTTATTCTTCGAGATTCGAATTCGAGATTTCTAATTAAAAATAAAGAAATATGTATTACTTCACTGCAATCTTTGGTGATTTTTGAACTCAGTTGGTACCTTTGAAAAAGGTAAATAAAAGGAGAAAAGGGACATGAGTTTAAAGAATTACACTACGGTCCTCGACATCAAGTATGAAAGATGAGGTGATACTCGTAGAAATGTCATAACAAATTAAAATTATTCGTGTAACCTTGCATGTCTTGTCCCGTTTAATGATATAGAACAAAAGAACATCGATAATTCATTGATTTGTACATCCGAAGTTGAATGAATGTTTCGTCTAGTACTGATGTCGTAGATGAAAGGTAAGCGATAATTCATCAAAGATGTATGAAATATGTTGATTTTAAGAGGTTATATATACTCGTCAACTAACTTAACAAATCAAGTCAAATCTATTAATGTTTATATATGAAATACATTTTAAATTAAAAAAACACCGATCAATCCAAGCAGGGACTAAGCCACCTTCCGATCCAAGGGTCTTTCGAGTCCCCTTCGCTGGAAAATTATATTATCTATATATAATTTAAAATATATTTTTTATGTATATATAATAGATATTAAAAATGTTTAAGTATATGTAAAAAATATATTAAAAATTCTCCAAAATTCGACCTTCATTGGTCTGTAAATTAAAATCGATGTTTATTTTTTACAAAATCGACATATTAAGATTGGTATTCATTATACACTTATTATTTTTAATTAATAAAAATTGACCTTAAGAGGTCGATATATTTTAATTATTATTTTATTTAAATAATATCGACTTTATGATTTCGATATTTATTTTAATATTAATTCAAATATATATATATAATAAACACAATCGACTTTCGGAGGTCGATATATTTTTAAATGTAATACACCATCATGTAGATTGACAATTTTTTTTAAAAAGTATATCGACTTCCGAAAGTCGGTATTTTCTAAAATGTAATACACACTGGTATAGATCCACAATTATTTCCCCCCTTTTAATTTTCCCCCTTTTAACAAAAACCCTAAGTCCAGACTTCCTCTGGCAGCATTCCTCAAGAGTCTCAGTCTCTGCTCGCGTACGCTGCTCGCAACTCACGCATCGCAGTCGCAACATGTCTCTCAGTCGCAGCAGGTCGCCCTCGAAGCAGTCGCACATCGGCGTCGCAGTAGTGCCGCACGTAGCAGCAGCGAAATCTCGGAGGTACATTTGTCTACTAGAAACTGCTTTTAGAGGAGCACAAATCTCCATTCTCCTGTACAAATAGAGGGCAAATTTTATGTATCAGCTTTGTGTGAAATATGTTTCCTTCACTGTCAATGGTTTCTTGCTTATGTGCAAGTGTGAGAGGCTTTTTAATATTTTGTTATGTGCTTAGGTATCTTTTGAAAATATCTTTTGAACATGTATTTTGGCATACCATGACATACTCTGATTAGTGACAATGATGTTGAAACCGTACATCAGTTGAAACTTTTCTGAGGCATAAGGTCTCGTACCTGATTAGGGGGATAGTGTATTGTCAAGGCTTCCTTTTTGTTAGTCGGAAATATGTTTTAGTCATGTAAGAAATTCTTCTTCTGGGTTCTCTTTTCTTGCTTCAATAAAAAGCTTGCCTGTGCCATCAAAATATTGATATTAGTGTCAAAAGTATAAATACAGAGCTTCATGTTATTACTGACCTTCCCTATCTATAGACTATAGGTCAAGTACATTGGACAAGAGACAATAATTTCCATTATTTCTATTTATTTACCTGAGTAACTAGAGTTGGAAGCAGAAGTCAAATTTGATAAAACTATCTTGTCTCTAACTTGGAGGAGTACTTAAAGTAGGGAGAAGGACTCACTTGTGATGTGAGATGCTAAGCTTGAACCACAAGTGAGAGGTTGCGATTGCAACGCGAGTACCACTTTTGGGCCTTTTATGTAATAACTAGCCTAGACTATAAATAGGTGAGAAAAAGTTGATGAGATTACTTGCTTGAGGATCATTCATCTTGAGGCCTGAGAGTATCTCTATAGTATAGGTGCTTGTTTGTTGTTCTTAATAGGAGGTTTTGACTTTAATAGTCATTGTTGCCTATTAGTCTCATTCTTGTGTCATGCTTTCTATAGAATGGCTGCATCTCTCTCGTAACTTTAATCAGTCTAGTGTACTGCCTTTTAGATATGCATGAACATGAAGTGTTCTTGAATCTATATCTAAATAAATAAATTAAAGTTTAAGATCTTTCATAAGATTAATTTACTTATAATTACCTAATTAGAGATATTGTTGTATAAAATATTATGTTACACCATCGGAGCAAAAAACTTAAAACTCATAAAAATACAGGGCAAGAAGACTCACGAGGGTGTATACATCAAGTACTTGAGAGGGGGAAGACAGAGGATCCACTTAGGAATTAGCTCAAAGTTGCAATGGCCCATGAGGTTCATGAAATTAATATAGATGACATAAGCACCAACTGAAGCTATTGAAACAGTCCCAGTGAATACAGTTGTGAACACAGGTATGGCAAAGAGCGTATAATATGCTAGTAGCTCAGCAAATGGATGAATAACAGTTGCCGAAGTAATATTTTAAAAAATTAAACTAGTCGAATGAGAAGATACATTAAGACATTTATAGAATTTGCTTTTAGGGGAGTCCTTAGATAACATGCTATTGCTTATAATGAAATTCGCTAAAAGAATTCTACCATCTTAGTTGTTTACATTTCCCATTTGCACGTCCCTTAAGGAAAATCATAAATAAAAAGTGTATATCTATACCTTGTAACCCTTATCATAAATAAAAAATGTATATCTATACCTCATAACCCTTATCTCTCTCGACTATTAAGGGTAAAATGGGATAAAAATTATTAATGTCATCTTGGTTTTGTAAAATGACAAGCATTTTTAGTAACCTTGATGACAATTAAGATGAGACAAACTTTCCGAACTAATTTTCAGCCATTAAACTTAGAGAAAGCCAATCTACAAAGTACTTCATTCTCATATCCTTTATTTCATTTGACATTTTTTTCTGTCTCTGAGTGTGTTTGCCACGAAACAAAATATTTTCCTGGTTTTTTTCACTCATCTTCTGGTGTTTGAAAGTAAGCAGAAATATGTTCCAAGAACATTTATAACATATCCTAAAACTGTGATGCATCTTCTCCGGGATTGATCATTCTAACTCTTAACAACTTGATCAAAGTGATGGAAAATAATTTTGAAGACGAATTACCAGTGATGGGTTCAGTAACAATGGAGGAGTGATGATGGGAATGGTAACGAGTGTAGAGAAAATGATGATACACAGCTCTGTGAAGCCAATAATAGAGGAACTCTACAGGACCAATATGAATAAAGGCAGTTATTATGATTCCATCAGTCCTCCACTCGCCTGCTTTAGTATTGGGTATCCTATATAATATAGCAACCCAAGTAGTATGATCTGATCATCCCTACAAAACAATCCCTCATCCTTAAATTATTCATGCCATGTACAATTTAATCTTTCCGTTTTATTAGGTCCCTATTATATACAATTCAAGAACCTAACAAGTACAGGTAAATTCTGTAAGGTAAATGATAGCTTCGGCCTTGCAACTTTTGTCATAAATGATGGAAAGAGTATACCTTTAAGTTGACAAGCCATGCCCATGGCCAGTGAGTGAGAATGCCAGGTTTAGTAGCCATTTCTTTTGTTCAAGTGCTTCTAGCTTTGCCCCAACTTGTATGGCGAAAGGGCTCACTTGAATTGTAATATATTTGTCTAAGAAAATGAATAAACAGTACTTAACAATGAATACATTTTACAAAGGGAAACACTGATCTTTGATTCAATGGAAATATTTTATTAAATGAAACAAAACATAGTACTCTAAAATCTAAATATTTTACCTTTTTAGAGCTTACTCATTGGTTTCAGGATTGTCTTTGGTAACTTTTTTCTTCAACAAGTTTTCACCAACTTTAGATGATAGTTTTGTGTAATCATGTATGGTAGGTTACATTCGGATGAGGGTATGACAAATACCATTTTAAAGTGCATTGGAACACACTATAATGGTGTGTATCCGAGTTGGAGTTTGATTCCACTAAAGGCCTAGGGGCAAATGTTCAATGAATTTAAGGTAAGAATTTCTATCAATTAAATTCACATTATATGCATTTAAATTCACTATACAATTTTAGATTAAATATTTATTTTTATTTTTTTTGCAGAAATATTATGTATGGGCTCCTGAGCATGAGGAACAAGTTCAATTGACTTCAAGATTAAAGCCATAAGATATCTTTGCTCACTGCTGAGCTTGTTGCAGTAGGGGAAAGAGAGAAGAAGAGAGATGAGCAGATGGCAGCAACAAGGACGTAATGGAAGCAACAAATGAGCTAGAGAACAAGAGGTATACGGTGCTTCAAACTCAACCAACTTCTCTTTTGGAATCAGGAATTATTATTCATCCATGTCTCGGTGATACACGTCGAGGTCAAGTGGATGCGATCGAAGAGGAGAGTGAGGGTGATGAGGAGTAGTTATATCTATTGTCTAGACATTTTAGATTTTGTACTAATAGTTTGTATACTTTTTAATTTTTTTGATTAGTTTAATTGAATGAATTGAAGTATTATTTGAATTAGTGTAACGTAAATATACAAAAATATCGTGTTGGCAGCTCTTTGAGCTGCTGATTTGATTGAAAATATAAAGGTGGGCAAGAAAAAAATAGTAGCAATTTGCTGCTAATTTTGTTGCAGAAAACCAACCACTAGAAGTCGAAAATTATTAAAATAAATAAAATAATTTTTTTGAATAATACCGACTTTTAGAGGTCGGAATTTCAAAAAAAAAAATTAAAAAATTGATATTAATTAGTACCGACCTCTAGAGGTTAGAATTGTGAAAAATAAAAAATTAACAATTTATGATACCAACCTTTAGAAGTCAGAATTTCAAAAATAAAATAAAAATAGTAATAATTATTATTGACTACTAGAGGTAGGAATATTAAAAAAAATAAAAATAATGTAAATCAATAATTTTGACCTCCAAAAGTTGGAATCTCAAGAAATAAAAAAGAACAAAATAAAAATATATTGACTTCTCGAAGTCGAAATCTTAAAAAAATACTACCGAACTCTTATAGTCGGTATTAATATAATACATATTTTAAAGTATTAAAAATAAAAAATAAATACATATATAATAGAGACCTCTCGAAGTCGAAAACATAAAATAAAATAAAAATAAAAATTCATAAATTTTAGACTTAAAATTCAAATTGACCTTCGGAGGTTGGTAAATATTGACCCCCAGAGGTTGATATTGAAAAGCACCAAGCTTATTCCGACCTAAGCTTGAAAGTCGGTATTGAGTCTGTATTTCAGGGAATATCAACCTTTGGAAGTCAGTATTGTGTGGTTGGTTTTCCCTATTTTTTTTAGTAATGTGGAAGTTAAGGTGTGAGGTTCAAAATGATTTTGAAAATTGTTTTTCTTATTTTTTAAAAGGAAGTCATTTTTCTTAAATTTATATTTTTCTAAATATTTAAGCCAATCAAAATGAGAAAATTGGAAACTAAACGCATCATAAATTTAGGGTTAATTAAGAAGACTTGAGGATTGAAATGCTCGCTTGATTGTTTATGTAATGGTCTAGATTCTCAATTATCAATGTACTCCCTCTGTTTATATTTGATTATTTGGTTTTTCACTTAGACATGAATTTTAAGATAATAAAGAAGATTTTTGAATTTTATAATTTTTAAATTAAAGATATGTAACATGTACGTATTAAAATGTTTTTTAATTTCGTGTCTTAAATATATAATGTGAAATGTCGAAATTAAAGAGTTGTAAAAAAATAGATATTTTTTTTAAATGACCTAAAAAAAGATAAGACAAATAAATTGAAACAAATACAGTAATATTTTTCCAATAAGTAATGAGGTTATTTCAGAGAGAGTTTTTCCAAACCTGTTTAGATTTCTCTTTATTAAACCCCCATTACATAACCACATGGAAGAATTATATATATTGATTTCCCTAGCTGAATCCAACAAGTTGAGTTAATCAACTCCTTGAATCGCCTAATTCCTTGTCAATTGGTTTATGCCTATCTTAGTTCTACTTTTCCAAGTGAGTTCAATATGAATAAGGCATAAACGAGTGTAAACCACTACCCATTTACAATTTGATCACCATGAAATTAATCAACTAATATATCATATACTCGAGCAATATTAAGCAACATACCATACATAATCATAGCAAAAGGGTTGGGAAATATAATTGAAGCTAGTTGTTTAGCTAGACATTTGAAAATACAAATCAAGAACGACTGCATAATCGCTATTCTAAATAAAAAAGATATTGAACTCTAATGTTGGACCTTCAAACATACAGTGAATTTTAAGTGCCTTCCTGATTAGATTTTTAAACGAATGACGTAATCACATTATTATCCTGAAAAGCAGTTAACCCGCTCGCTAGGTCTCGCACACATGTAGGAGCATTTGGTAGTTAGTTTGAAAATGAGTTGTGCATGTATTAAATTATGCATGAATAACACTACATTTGGTGGTTGATTAGGACTAGGAGCTAAGTTATTTATGTCTAAAATTAATATGATATTTGGTTTGTAATTTAGAAGCCCATATAACAAATATATGTATAAGTTATAAAAGAAATTATATATGATTTTATGAAAGATAGAAGATGGAATAACTAATACATGATAATTGATACCTATATAACTCTAATTAGCTACCAAACGACCTTTTACAATTGCTACTTCAGAGTGATGGGGCATGGGAAGGGTTAGACGGTCATATGATCTACCTACAGGCTACACATCTGGCAATCATGTTCATAAGTATGGGTTTCTTAATTTCATCACTAACTCTATATTTAAAAGGGAAATTAATTGACTTTTTTGAAGGTAGACAGTAAGCATGATACATTTATATCTAAAATAAACGTCAAAGTTGGCATATTCTATTTATATTTAACAAGTACTTAGATGGATGATATTCATGTGGGAAACATCAGTCTGACTTTTGAACCCACATTCAACAAACAAATGTCAAATTTATTAGAGATAGAAGCCTATAGTTGTGTACTTACTCCACCAAAATTGAACATGCAATATTCACAATTACTATGGTAAGAAAGATAAACATGTGATCATTATTTGATGTTGTTTAGTTTAACTAATTAAATGTACCTGATAAATATTATCAAATGTTGAGAAGTATTTTTAGGTGTTGAAATGCATGATTTAAAGATAACTTTTAAATAAGGTGTAGTATGACTTGAGAAATGTGGGAAATAAAATGAAGTGAAAAAAGAAATTTTGAACAAATTAAGTTCATTTCTTCTTCATTGGTGAGGAGAGTTGAGAAGAGAGTCTCCTTTCGAATCATTGCCACTTGATTTTGAATTTGAATTTGGTCAAATAATTTAATTGATTAATGTGGTTATAGTTTCTTAAGGACACAAACAACTTGTAAACTCGAAATATAATTCTGCTTGAGTATTTTTTTTTCAATTTTTTTTTTATATACAAAAACTGACTATTAAGTTATTTTTTAAAAAACTTCCATAATTTACTTATGAGCTTGCATAGTATCCATCCTTATCTGGAATTCATTCCAAAGCGAGCGAGTTCCTTATTTCATAACTTGGCCAGCTTATCGACAAGAGCAACTACCTTTGTTTGATCCAATTTCCTCTGGATCGGCCCGGCTCAGATTTCGCAGCCGAAAAAGTGATCATGATAATAACAATGTATCCTTCGATAATCTCGTTTATAAAATTTTGCTCAATTCTATAATTTTAATCTCATACTTTTCTCTTCCATGTGCCTTTTCCCTGTCCCCATCTACTTTTCCATTATTATTTTTTAGCTAGTTATTTTGTCTAATTTTATTTATCACCTACTGCACAATAAATGTAAAGATAAAAATATTCCCTCCATATGCGTCACGGTTTGACTGTCATGTAGCCTAATTTATATTTATTGCAGACATTGTATTTTCCTGACAATCAAATTAATTAATTAGACTTAAAAAAAATTTAAAAAATTATTTGTCCAAACGAATTTGTTGTGCCACTAAATTAAACATTAGAATTAGTCGGCACGTTTTCCTTCTTCATGTAGTCCTTATTTTTCTTTTTTCTTTTTTTCTTGTCTCCTAGCTTATAAGAAATGTCAGTTATTCTATTAATTAAGAGAAAATCACACTACATAAATATTCAAGACTCTATATTACATATCATACGTATATTTTTTACTATTTATCAAACTAAGTTTTCTTATTACAATACATAATAGATCTGAAATTTTAAATGTCCCACCTTTTTTGGTTAAAAATTAGAAATATTATTTTAAAATTAATGCTTATTAGTTACCTATTCAATATTATCACTTTTTATTTTTCAAAATCATTATATCTTTTTCGAGATGAGATCCCCTCCATTAGAATTTCCTCAATTTTTTTTAATGAAGTAATAGATGATTGCCAAGTGTTCAATTTATATTTTGAAGGTTGAAATTAGTTTAAACTATTAATAATTTCACCCACGATCCAAAAGCAAATCTGCATACCAATGGATGAGCTAATTTGTTTAAACTTTTAAATAATTTTAATCTACATAAGACTAGTTCTATTATAAGAAAGGGGTTTGCAACATTTAATAATATTTTTTAAAAAGTGAGTTTATATATATATCATCTCAATCCTCACTCATGACTCTTCTCCTTATCCATCCTATTTCACGCTGTACATGGTTTTTTCCTTCCAACATACACGAGTTCATCTTAATTACCTCAAAAATTTTATGTCACGACCTAAAAACTCGAGTTATGATGACATCTACCATAACCCACCAATAGATAAGCCAACTTATATCCCGAAACGACAAGTAATAGAAATCCTGAGTGGAAATCAACAATTAACAGAAGATACAATAATAACAAAGGAAAAACAACAGAAGAATGAAAAAATAACATAAATATAAACAAACATTACATTATCCAATCCCATGACTTGGTGGACGAAAGTACAAAGCTACTATAAGAGTTCAAGCCCTAAAAGTGGACCCAAAATCCAGACTTCTCTCAAAGACAAAAGACTAGTCAACAACTATGTACATAAAGAGATAAGTCAAACTGGGATGCCATCAGGTCACCCCCGATCTCCAAAGATCTCCACGAAGGCTCGAATCACCACTATCTAATGGCGCTCGGATTTGCATCAAGAAATTAAAACAGATGCAGTATGTAGTAGGAGTACCAAAATAATAGATACCTAGTAGGTATCGTAGGCCGACAGAGCTTGGAAAGTAAAGGTAATATGAAAAGAGAGTAAGTAACAAGTGACAAGAGGTTGTAAGAATCTAAGCAATAACGAAAGTCTAACTATAGCTCAGAGTCTATAAAGGACGAGATAGTAAAGTAAAACAACTAACTATAACCTAACTGGACCCCCATAAACCTAGAAGGTACATTCATGCTCAATTGAAGTAAATAACCCAAGCAATCCCCTATAAGCCCAATGAGTATTCATAAGAGTTAAAGGTACTACTAGCTGAGATTTTTATATTCCAGAACTAAAAAGGCCCTCACCAAACTCGAACCGCGGCTAAGATACCCCGAACAACCCAGTAGAATCACCATATCAGGGATCGAACTCAACTACTAAGAGTAATGCCCAAACTTGAATCGAGGTTAATAGAGATATGCCAGGGCCTCGAAGCTCGACTAATAAGAATAGTCAGGGCCTCAAACCTTGACTAAAGAGATGGGGCAAGGCCTCTAACCGTGACTAAATAGATGCGTCAGGGCCTCAAACCATGACTAAAGAGATGTGTCAAGGCCTCAAACCGTGGCTAAAAAGTTGCGAGTGCCTCCAAATCTCACACTCTTCTTCAGACGGGCTCGAACCATACATCAAAACTATCATTAGATCTACTAGGGACCCACTCTAGCTCTAAAGCCCAAGACCCGAGCCAAATCAGTGACGAAGCCCAAAATTGCAAAGGAAACACGCCTAGGGAAAATCACAAGGGAATTTATAGATGAACGGTCATAAAAGTTGAGTTGTACCCTAACTAAGGATTCATACTATCAGACTTAAGTCTTCTATATCAGTCTATAGGGAGCTAAGCCATTCGAAGAAATATCGAAGAATTTCTAAGTCCTATCGTCTCTAGAATGCAACTCTATGGGAATCAGTAGCCTACACCTAGGTTAAGGACAAGAACAAGCTATCAATATCACTATAATCTAACATATGAATGCCAAAAACATGATACAATCAACAAACACAAGGTAAACATGCTCAAGTTACCCGAAACTACCCCGAAAAGAAGCTAAGGCATGGATTCTAATCACAAACATGGTACAACCTAGAAACCCATCCCGAAACTAGCTAATCAACATGAATTCATAATCCCAAACTCAATCTAAAGTCTAATAAGTCGTACCCTACCTCAAAGCTGACCGCACGCGCTCTAAAACCCAATATTCCAAAGCTTTCCCCTTCCATACAACCTTCGATTGTTGCCACGCTATCACATATATGATCACAACGTCAAAATATAGACATTTAGACACCAAAATCAAAGCAATTGGAGATGGGCCCAAAATTGAGTAAAAGATAAGATGGTGGGACCCGTATCGAGAATCCTACAATCAGCTCTGTCAAATAGTTCCAAATAGCTCAAGAAACTTGTTCCCTAAAAATGGGCACAATACCGAGATTATAACAGCCCAACATAACTCAGGCAAGAAAAAGACATCAAATCACCATTAAAGGACAAGGAGAGGTCTAGGGGACACAAAATTACCTCTGAAACAAACCCACAATGCTTCCCCAAAGTTCCCAATATAAAGTACCCAATTTGGTGGTCTATAGCTCTCACAATTGCGTTTACAAGGTTGCAAAATGAATTGAAAATTGAACTGGTCTTAATTAAAAGACCAGCCAACTGACCTTCACGAACGCAGGGTCCAGTCTATAAACGCGGTAATTTCGCCCCCTAAAGCATCACAAATGTGGTGCCTAGCCCGCAAATGCAATGGGTCAACTTCTTGACCTTCACAAACACGACCAAGGGCCCTCAAATGCGATGACCAACCACAACTAGTCTCCGCAAACACATCACTAGGCTGGTGAACGTGGAGGCCAAACTTACTGATCACCGTGATCTCATCCTGAGGCGTACAAACTCAAAGAAAAACATGGTGTTGCACTAGCTGGTGCAACATCAATTAATTCAATTTCTCAAAATCCCCGACGGGGTACTAAAAATTCATTCGAAATCCTGTGCATGCAAATGAAATATGCTACCCCACTAAATTCGACATTACAGACTCAATGACAATGACAAAACTTCTAAAAGAGATTGTCTCAATGAAAAGAGGGTCCCACACACAATCTATATTTTGGTCATAAGCAATAAGATTGCTCAAAATGAGTTTGGAAGCCTCAAAACTTGAACAAAAGGTCTACTAGACCAAACTCGATGTTCCAGAGCTAATAGAATTGTCAAACTTGCATTCTAAGGCTATTTACCTAAAGTTTTGACCATAGTCAACCTTTACAACTTCAAAAGCTCCAAAATATGGAAACTTGCATAAAAACCAAACGAACGACAAGGTGACCAAACCATCAGTCCCAAAAAGTCATAAATGACTTGGGGTCACCGTAGGAAAGTTCTAAATACCAAAAAGAACCAAATAAAGAGAAAATAAAATAGAGGGTCATTACAACATCCACTATTAAAAGGACTTTCGTGCTTGAAAGTATAGAGTCAAGAAGTACCAAAAGGCTGAAACAAGCAGGGAAACTGCTCTTGCATATCATGCTCGGTCTCCTAGGTAACCTCCTCAACTGGACGATGCCTCCACCGAACTTTAACAATAGGAATGACTCTCAAATGCAACTGCCTCACATCTTTGGTCAAAATGGAAACTAGATCCTCCATGAAGGTCAAAGCAACTAGATCCTCCATGAAGGTCAAAGCAACTAGATCCTCCATGAAGGTCAAATGGTCATTTAACTAAACTAAGTCATATTGGAGCACATGGGACTCGTCGAAAACATACATGCAAAGCATAGAAACATGGAAAAGCAAATGAATAGATTTAAATGTAGGAGGTAAAGACAACTCATAAGCGACATCACCAACAGTATGAAAAATCTCAAATGGCCCTATATACGTGGGATTAAGCTTGCCCCACCTCCCAAACCTCATCACACCCTTCATGGGTGATACTCAAAGAAATACCCGGTCACCAACTCCAAATCTCAAGGGTGGGCGCCTATGGTCAGCATAAATCTTATGCCTGCTCTGTGCTAAACTAAGCCTGTCGTGAATCACTCGGACTCTGTCCACAGCCTTCTGAAACAAATCGATACCACGCGGCCTAGGCTCCAAAGACTTAAACCAACCAATTGAAAGGCATCAACACCACAATATAGTGTCTTAGAGTGTGCAAAAGTTGCATTTAGAGTCTTATTAATAGGTGTGAAGTGCCTAACGAACGTTCAACTGTATCTCATATTTTAGAGCATAAGAGTTCGGTTGCAAAATAGTACCCAACTTATTTGGTCGGGTCGAACCACAAGGACTGGCATATGGGACTCCTTCAACAACTAAAATAAATTAGCAATTATAATTCTTAACAAACATATCTATATATGTATACATATATATATATATATATATATATGTATGTATATAACAACAACAACAACAACCCAGTGAAATCCCACAACATGGGGTCTGGGGAGGGTAAAGTGTACGCAGACCTTACTCCTACCAAGGTAGGACGACTGTTTTCGAGAGACCCTCGGCTCAATATATATATAGGCAGTACGACCCGTAAAACAAAAGCAACATTATAGATCTAAATGTAAGAAATGACTATGAATAGAGAGACTATATTTTGAAAGTAACCAAATTTCCATCCATCCCTACTTCAATATTAGATGAAAATAGAATCACATAGAGATGTCTTAAGATATATAAAAGAGTTAGTCATGCAATAGGAAGCCCAGGAAAAAAATAAAATTAAAGAATCAATAAACTACCGCATGTCTTATGGATTCATAACAAGCAGGAACAAAATTAAGACAAGTAGAGCAGTTCAAAAACTAATCATGATAAAGCTATGATGCCGGAGAGAGCGAGAACTATAGAAAGTTGTAATCGACAACACAATAAGTTGTTAACATGAACAAAGCTATTACTTAAAGTTAGAGCCGAATGCACTCTTTTCAAGCCATGAAAATCTAAATGATAATGCGAGGAAGGCAACACGTAACAAGTTAGTAACACCGTATCGAAACTAAACTAAGACACCAATCCAAGTGAATATTCAAGCTAAAATACTAAAGAGATTTACTCAGAATTAATAGAACAGTAAATCAACAACTAAGATCGCTCTTCAGACCATTTCGAGAATCAACATTGAGCAAAATCCACACGAAAAAAAATATATTTTCAAGCCGAAAATCAGCATAGCCAGCAACATAAACAATACATATGTTTATATCTTATATCGACAGAGCTTAAAGGAAGAACATATATATCTAATAAATAAACAAGACTCTTAAACAAATTTCTACATATCTCTAAATCATAATACCAAAGAAAAAAGAGATTTTACCTCTTTTTGAGCAGCGAACTAAAACGATGACTTCAAAGTGATTCCACCACCTATATCCAGTGAAGAAGAACTAAAAAGCTTAAGCTTTTTATACTCCTATGTTAAGGTTTCGTCGATCTATTTGAGAGGTTTTCGTTTCAAAATTCTTTCCTTTTAGATCATTTTTC
The DNA here is from genome assembly GCF_947179165.1 of Solanum dulcamara. Lineage (NCBI taxonomy): Eukaryota > Viridiplantae > Streptophyta > Magnoliopsida > Solanales > Solanaceae > Solanum > Solanum dulcamara. The sequence continues at coordinate 25,912,596 of NC_077245.1, forward strand.
TTACAATGATGAAGAGTTTGCATGTGCTGTTATGGACAAAAAAGGTGTTCCTGATATCATTGGTACTTGGCTAACAACCTTTCTGCTGCTGTACAGTTTTTTTTTTTAAATATTGAAGGACATGATGATCTTAATATCTCTGCTCCTATTACAAATATTTAAGTGCAATCCTATTTCTTTCACTGTATCAACAATGCTTCATTGAATTTTTCTTACTATTTAATGTTTCAGACGAGTTTTTTCTGAAATTTTGGGAGTTCTTTTAATTTAAAGAAAGAATATCTTGTCAGTGAAAGAACTCTGCGGTGGACCAACTAAAAATTGGAGAAAGTTGATCCATTTAAGGATGTTACTTCTCAGTTTGCTGCCAGAGCTTCACACTATAGATGAGAACATATTTTTCTGAAAATTTCAGATCCTCAAGTACAAGTATACTTTTTGCAGAAAGAAAACGAAAAAAAGTATATTTGTCCTTGAGGATCTGAAATTAATCTTCACATACATACTAATTTAGGTGATGGAGTTCTGACGTTTTGAGCTTTGATTATGCATCACTACTTGATGATATCTTTGAAGGGGAGCCTTGGAGTAACTGGTAAAGTTGCTGCCATGTGACCAGGAGGTCACAGATTCAAGCCTGGAAGCAGCCTCTGGCAGAAATGCAAGGTAAGGCTGCGTACAATAGACCCTTGTGGTCGGGCCCTTCCCCGGACCCTGCGCATAGCGGGAGCTTTAGTGCACCGGGCTGCCCTTTTACTTGATGATATCTTTACTTTAAGAATAACAAAATTATTCTAAAGATGATAATCAAATTTCTTAGCATCAGGGAGCATATTCGTTCTGGTTTCTACTTAGAGAAGAGGGTAAAATAAGCGCTTCTGACTTCTCATTGTTGAAGTGACTTATATTCTCTATTTGTATTTCTTGAGCTGTTTCAAGACTACCCAGTGTAGCCATAGGCTCTGTGTTGTTCATCAGTATGTATTATGGCATATTGTGCGTTCATTCTTTTTCCGTTATTAAGCATTTGGTGCATTTTTTAGTGTGGCAGTGAACATTCATGCACTTGAAGTTAAATGTTGCAGCGTATCTGCATGCACCTTTAGTTGATGAGCCTGTTGACACATGCTTTAAAAATTATGTGTCTCAAGTAGAGTTGTTGGGACTAGGGATATAATTTGTGTCTTATTATTAATTGAAAACAAACTTATAAATGACTGAGGTTCATTTTCTAGATTCCGATGGAGATATGGTTGATTGATTCATTGACGATAAGTTTCTAGCTATAAAATAAAGGTGAGACGTTTAGATGTGTATTTACTCTTAACTAGGAGTGTTGAATATGAATGTTAGGTTGATATACGTAGGCAAATTGGTTGAATTAATGAATGGGTCAATGACTCTATTTCTTCTAAGTCTGTTTAGGTCAAAATGAGTTTGATCAAGATGGATTGACTAGCGGCTTATAGTTCAAACCACCTAACTCAACACTACTGTTCTATTTGCTTATGTTTTTCTAGTTTATTGCTGTAAAGTTGAGTTGCTTAGAAATGCTTCACTGTGCATTAAAGTAAAATTATATATTTCATCAAAGCCATTTATTTGTTCTTTTTCTTTTTGGAGACGGTGTGATGTGACAAAGCTCCAGGTTTATATGGGTCAGTAACTAGCCTATGTTGACCCAGTCTTCTCTATTTGTTAATTTGAGTTAACCAAATTTAACACTTATGATTATGTTACTGAAATCTTTTATATAATGTAATTTTTTAATATGCAAATTTTGTGTTGGATCCCTTATATTTTATGAGACCTTACCCAGCTGATTCCGGCCGGACCCAAGCGATCGGCGATCCTCTATCGGAACTCGATCTACAGATCTCCGTCGACATATATTTTTTTTCTCCTCCGATCTTTAAATTTATTTTCCGGTAAATGTGTCCAGATCTGAACCCGATTTGCAAATATTTAGCGGCTTTCCACTTTCTCCTTTTCTCTTGTCTCTTATTGCAGGTAGTACTGCAGTTCTGACCTAGATACAAGATTCCGGCGAATAGTTACAACGACAATTTGACCAAGAAAATTGTACTAATCCTGGTGCTTTCTCTCTCTTAATCTTTATTTTTTGTGTGCCCCTCATTAAGCAACATCTGAATAGGCTATTTAGGGTATTATTGCAACTTTTTCTTGTGTTAATACAACTTCTACAGCTAATTGCTTTTATATAGTATTTCTTCTTGTTCTTTTGTTCTTATTATATAGTTTTTAAAGTGAGTTTGGTGTAGTAATCTTCCTTGTAGTGCTGATTTTAGTGGTTGGTTGATTTTTGCATATAGCTTCATATCTGTTTTTAGTATTTTATTTCTTGTTTTTAGATCAAGTTTTCATCAGGAACAATTTTTTTTTGGTTCAAGGAAAGTGTGCAATTTAGATTCGCTAGACGACGAAGTCTCGGATAATTTTTTTTTGTTCCTTCTCTCTATTATACATTTTACATTGTCAAGTATTATCTCGTTGCTTATTTTTTCTGGATTTATTTGTGATCAGTATTTTCACTTTGTAGTTCATAGCGTTTTAGTGGCTTTGGTTACTAATGTTGGACTAGGGTCATATCCTCAATTGGGGTTGAAGGCGAGGGGAAATCGTGTTAAGAGGCAGACGGGTTTTCATAAGTTGAGAGTAGGATAGCGGAACATAGAGTCGCTTACAGGAAAGTCCATAGAGCTAGTGAAGAGTCTTAGGAGGAGAAAGATTAGTATAGCTTGTGTCCAGGAGACTAAATTGGTAGATTCCAAAGCTCGGAATGTGGACGGATTTTAAATTATGATACTCAGGAGGCTAAAGATATAGGAATGGAGTAGGTATTCTAGTTGACGCGAATCTTAGGGAGTTTGTGGTGGAGGTAAAGAGGATCAGTGATATGATGATATTTATTAAGCTAGTTATAGGCAGACTTATTGTGAATGTTATTAGTGCGTATGCACCCTATGTGAGCCTGGATGAAGAAGTCAAAGGGCACTTCTAGGAGGATTTGGATGAGGTAGTGAGAGGTATACCGAGTACTAAAAAGATTTTTATTGGTGGAGATTTCAATGGTCATATAAGTACAACTTCTAATATTTTTGATGATGTCCATGGAGGCTTTGATTTTGGGTAAAGGAATGTAGCGGGGTATCTCTCCTGGAGTTTGCTAAAGCTTTTGAGCTGGTTATTGCTAACTCATGTTTTCTGAAGAAGGATAACCGATTGGTCACCTTTAGTAGCACTATAGCTAGGACTTAAAGAGACTACTTACTCCTCCGGAAGGGTTATAGAGGCCTTTGTAAGGATTGCAAGGTTATTTCGAGTGAAAATATTACTACCCAACATAAGCTTTTGGTGTTGGACTTGGAAATTAAGAAGGAAAAGAGAAAGAAGACCCTTTATGACTGACTGAGGATTAGATGGGAGGGCCTAACCCCCACCCTTTCTCTGGAGATGGGGAAAATGTTGATTGGTTTAGGGGCCTGGAGTAGTAGTGGAGATGTGAACAATATGTGGGACAGACTACTAGTTGCATTAGAAAAGTAGCTACCGAGGTTCTAGGGATATCGAGAGGAATCTTTGGTGGTCGTCAAGGAGATTGGTAGTGGAATGGAGAAGTACAAAGTAAAGTGAAAGTTAATAATGTTGTCTATACAAACTGGTTGGAGTGCATGGATGAGGAGAAGAAGAGTAGGAGTAAATATATCCATAAAAAGATGAAGATGGAAGCCAAATCGGCGGTGATAAGTGCTAAGACGACAACTTTGAATACTTATATGTTGAGTTAGGGAAAAATGGCAGGGATAAGAGATTGTATAGGCTTGTCAAAGTGAGAGAGAGAAAAGCCCGTGACCTAGATCTAGTAAAGTGCATCAAGGACAAGGAAGGTGAAGTGTTAGTGGATGTGACCTCTATCAAGCAAAGATGACAAGCTTACTTCCATAGACTCTTAAATGAAAAAAGAGACAGAGACATTGTACTGAGTGATTTAGCGTACTCTCATAGTCTTTGAGCTTTTGGGTAATGCAGGTGTTTTAGGGTTGAGGAGGTTAGACATGTTATTAGTAGGATGATGAGGAGAAGAACGACCGGGCCCAATGAGATTCCGGTGGAATTTTGGAAGAGCACTGACAAGGTAGGTTTGGAGTGATTGACTAAGTATTTTAATGTTATTTTGAACACTACTAAGATGCCCGATGAATGAAGGTGGAGCACTATGATTCCATTGTACAAGAACAAGGGTGATATCTAAAACTATAATAATTACAAAGGTATCAAGTTCTAAGCCACACTATGAAGATTTGAGAGAGAGTGGTGGAGATGAGGGTGTGGAGAGGAGTTTCAATCTCAGAGAATTAGTTTGGATTCATGCCGGAGCGGTCAACTACTGAAGCAATCCATCTTATGCAGAGACTAGTGGAGAAATTTAGAGAAATAAAAAGGGATCTCCATATAGTGTTCATTGACCTTGAAAATCCTATGAAAAAGTTCCGAGGGATATTCTCTAGAGGTGTATGGAGGCTAAAGGTGTCCTGATGGTGTATATTATGGAGAAAGGACATATATGCTGGAGTCAAGATTGGGGTTAGAATGATGGTAGGTGACTCAGAGCATTTTTCTATTGAGGTGGGACTACATCAATGATCCGTGCTGAGTCCTTTTATTTTTGCCTTGGTGATGGAGGAGGTGGCACAGTCTATTTAGGAGGAGGTTCCATGGTGTATGCTATTTGCGGATGACATTGTTCCGATTGATAAGACTCAGAATAGAGTTAATGATAGGTTGGAGGCTTGGAGATAAACTTTGGAGTCCAAAGAGTTCAGATTGAGCAGGACCAAAATAGAATACTTAGAGTATAAATTTAGTGTTGTGATGGATGAATAGGGCATGAAAGTGAGGCTTGCCACTCAATCTATCCCCAAGAAAAAAGCTTTAAATAACTTAAATTCATCATCTAGAGTAGTGGGGACATCGATGAAGATGTCACACATCGCATTGGGGTAACATGGATAAAATGAAGGCTTGCCTCTGGAGTCTTGTATGATAAGAAAGTACCAGCTAAGTTTAAAGGTAAGTTCTATAGAATAGTGGTTAGACCAACATTGTTATATGGAGTGGAGTGCTAGCCAGTAAAGAACTTTTATGATCAGAAGATGCATGTTGTAGAGATAAAGATGCTGAGATGAATGTGTGGACATAATAGGAGTGATAAAATTAGGAATGAGATTGTTTGAGAGAAGGAGAGAGTGGATTCTGTGGCAGATAAGATGAGAGAAGCGAGATTGAGATGTTTGGGCATGTGTAGAGGAGGGGTGTCAACCCCCCTAGTTAAGAGGTGCGAGCAATTGGATTTAGGGGTTATGTAGAGGGGTAGGGGTAGACCAAACAAGTATTGGAGAGAAATGATTAGACAAGATATGACGCTACTCCATATCACCGAGGACATGACCTTATATAGAAAGGAGTGGAGGTCAAAAATTAAGGTACAAGGCTAGTATGGATAGAATAGTCTCTTGCTGTGTGTTGTTTTAGGGTAGTCGTAGGTCTAGGCGTGTCTATATAGTTGTGTTGTTATTGCCTTTGAGTAACATATTACTTTTCTATCTTTATTGTTCTTGTCTTGTAAAATTTGCATCGCTTTTTTATTTTTTATCATTACTATATATATTGTTTTTCTCTCTTATTTGGGACTGTAATTTTTGAGCCGAAGGTCTTTCAGAAATAACCTCTCTATCTCTATGAGGTAGTGGTAAGGTCTGTGTACATTCTGCCCTCCCCAAATCCCACTTGTGGGATTTCACTGGGTGTATGTTGTTGTTTGTTTCTTAGAATGAATCCCCGCCTTTCATAGGGAAAGAAGAATGGGTATTTCTGATAGAACTCAAAATTTGAAATTGAAATCCTTCAATCTGATAAGGAATAGCCCTGAACTAGTAAGAAATATCCCCTTTCTTCAACAAATTAGGAACGGAAAAATAAAGAGAATTGTATGATATTTTGCGAGGGACCACTAATTAATTAACGAGCTTCTTAATTCTAACAAATAACTAACCTAAAAACATAATATTTAGTTTAAAACAAAATCTTCTTGAAATGATTTTCGAATAATTACAAAAGTAGTAATTAAGGATATAATTATATAGAAACATATATATTATCCTAAAATTATAAAAATGATAAAATTAATTAAGAAGAACATAAAAATATTTTACTTTTTTTTTGTAAAAGCTAATTATTTCAAATTGTTCAAAATTGAAGAAAATCGAAAGCTAATTAGTGTTGTGGAGTGTCAAAATTAGGTGTTAACAACTGTCTTTTTCTTTGGATAGGGTGGATGAAAGAGACACCGGACAAAGAAAATTGAGAAATCTAATTTGTCAAGCTACATCTTCATATTTTTGGAAAGAAGGGATTTGGTATGGACTTTGAAAAGTTATGGCCGAACTCTAGTATCAGGATTTCGTACTATATGAGAATTTAGGTCACTTGTAGTTCAAAACACTTGATTTAGTGCACGAATTTGAAACAATACAAAAGCTATCCTATTGTTGAATTATGGAGAAACTAGAATGTTTGAGAGTGAGATGAGGAAGTTTGTTTGAGTACAGTCGAGTTTTAAACATTTAACCCATCTACATATCCGTAAACTTAAGAATTAGACCGTTTGTAGTTCAACTCAATCGGTTGAAAAGACAATCTTTTATGCTAACTTTCGTTTGGAAGGAATGACAAATAAATCAAGAATAAAAAAGAGGATTTCAACCTCTTAGCCATGAATGTAGTGCACTTCACACCATAATTAAGAACTTACACAAATATTATTTCCACATCTCTCGATGCATTGTCACTCTGATTGGAAAGTTGCTTCCTGTGAGAATTGAAATTTACCGGATGTGAAAAAAAACTGAAACCCAAAGAAATACCTACATTCCTTCTGATAGGGGTGTGGTTTGATTGTGGTGGAAGTCTTTCCTCAGTCAGCATCCAAAGAGTTTGATATTCCTCTTCGGACTACGTCTCAGTTTGCTGCTAAGAAAAAGTTCCACATTGTGCTGCATCACATGTGGTTTGATTGAGAATGCATACTCTTGGATGTTCTCAATAAAGACTAAAATAAAAATCATTAATTGAAATATAATTGAAAGAAAGCTGTAGCATTACTTACGATACTTTTTTGGCATCTTCACATTTTTTTTCTTTGGATAAGTCATTGCCCCAATGTTGTGAAATTATTCTTACTTCAAAAATTTATCATATGGGTATTATTTATATGCCTGCATAATCAAAATAAATAATTAGTAAACACAGTACTGCTTTAGCTAGAGGCGTAAGTCAAAACTAAGAAATGATCGTTCATATAACAAATGAGTATCTCTACTTGATAGGCATAAATCATCCCTTTTTAAGATTGATAAGAAAATAAGCAAGTATAGAGAGCAAAAAATAAACTAAAATAAGATAACACATACTGCTTTCGAACACAATGTGTCCACTACAACTCTTGATCTGCTAAGGATTTGGAGATATAATTGCTTGTTCTTTTCTTGAAAAACTCCGATGATATATTGGATGTCCTTCGAACGTTATCCTAATTGGTATATAGATTGCTCATAAAATCCTTGAAACAAACTAGGTGGATGCTCGATAATATTCCAACTGTAATGAGGTGATTGCTCGATAATATTCCAATTATAACGAGGTAGATGCTCGATAATAGTCCAATTGTAGTGAGGTGGAGATTCGATAATAGTCCAACTATGATGAGGTAGAGGCACGATAATATTCCAACTGTAATGAGGTGGATGCTAGATAATATTCCAGCTATAACAAGGTGGATGCTCGATAATAGTCCAACTATAATGAGGTGGATGCTCGATAATTCAAAATAACTCAAAGTAAAAGCCCTTAGTGGGCAAACAAAATATGTGAACCACTTATAGTGTGGACAACCCAACAAAATTATATGTTGAGACAATCAAGCAGATAAGTAAAAACACTTATCCACTTATGGGGTGGATAACCCCACAATACTAAAAGATTGACCCTCACATGGTTAATAAACAAGTATGACTATATAGATACTTGACAATCACTAAGGGAAAAAATAAAAATCATATTAACATATATAATTCGTCACCGTTTAGACTCTTTTTTAAGAGATAGAGTTACCGAGGTGAATGACTAAATTCTTTTATATGAAGATTAAAGTCACTTTCGCCTTCTATGAAAAACTTAATAAAAATTGAGTTTGTTGCTGACATTTTTGATCACTGTCTAATATTTGTATCGATTTGATGACTTCAATTATCACAAGGACGTTGTGATCTTTAATGTCTCTTTCGATCTGATAAACTTGGTGCTTTGTCTTTATAGCACTTTTGGGATAGTGTCAACTTTGGTTATCTTTAAATTTGAAGTTGATTTTAGGGATGATCCCATCTTTATCAATATTTCTACCTGGGGATCTTTTAACTTGGTTCTTTAAACTTTGGGAGAACATATTAGCGCTTCCCTCCAATTCCTTCCAAATACCAAGAAAAGTGTTTAGAAATAATTTTAAAGTAATATAATAAATTGGAGATAAAAAGAGATAAGAAATTATCTGAGTTATTTTGATGAGACCACAACGTGTGTAAATGATGCCTTTTGTCATGCTTGACAATTCCAACGTTGTCATCTTTATGAATTCATTATTCCTGCAATCAAAGAAAAAATCTTAGTTTGAGAGATTGATTTGTATTGTCTTGTCCTCATGCTTCTTCATGCAGTTGACTTGTGCATTAATCCACTCTTTAAAATGCAATCTTGGTGGAATTTATGAGGACCTTCCTCAAAAAATTTGTCCAGTTTAAAGCATGGAAGAACTCTTATGAGTGAGGTTTCCATCGTGGAATTTTGAGATCCCCTCCCAAAATTCTGCCTTGGTTTTGACATGATTTCAAGCTTGTTTTGTCAGAGAAATGTCATTTTGTGAAACTTTTGAGATCTTTTCAAAAATTCTACCTCGGCTACATATTATTTTTCTCAATCTTAATTTGTTGAAGAAATCCATCTTCCCAATTTCCATTATAAAGTGAAATAAAAAATCTTACAGGGAATATGACCGAACTGTTGTGACGCCTACATATCCCGTGGAAGTAGAAATCAGGTCAAATGTAGTTCTAATTATAAAGGAAAATTATGATTTTTTTCATGATGTAACCGAAGCCGATATAGGCCACTTACATATCTCATTCTTGAGAGTTCAGGTCAAACATAGTTCATTACGAGAAATAGTGCAATGAAATGAAAGAAAACAATTAATTGTTCGTTTATAAAGGAAAGAAAGTAATAACTTCGTATGCAAAACTCTCGCTAATTTCATGCAACTTTTTTCTGTCTTATGATTGTAAATGCCTTCAAATAACCCTGCTTAGAAACTCCTTACGCTTACTCTTAATCATCAAATAGGGTATCATTTGGGGATACTTTCTCAATATTGATTAAATTGTTGTTTATCATGATTTTAATTTTGTGTTTGAGGGCTGAACAATTCTCCTATAATGTCGAAATACTCCTGAATGATAAGCGTATCTATGGCCAGTCTTGTAAAATTTGTCCAAAAGACCAGATTAACTTGGGAAGCTCTTGCTGGGAGCGACACAAGAGGATCACCTTAATGGTCTTCCATATCTGGGCTAGTAGATGGTTCCTATCCGTGTTCTTCCTCCTCTTCCATCGCAGATGGAGGTGGAGCATCTCAACCTCCAAAGTAGTAGAAGGTGGAACTAGAATTGAGGGTCTAGGAAAGGAGCCTCCTAGATGGCTTCAAAATGCAGCTAAGTCCTTCTCCAAATGGGAAGCAAAATGTTTTGGCTGCAACTAAGTGGGAGGGGCCTCCTCCTCATCCTCTCCTCCGTCCTCCGCTCCTATTTCTGCCCGGATGCTCTCAACACCGTCTGTCCTTGTCTTGTACTGACCTTGGAAAGAAGCTCGCCTAATTAGTAAAGGGTGAAAGGGAGGATCCATGAGAAGTACCTCATCAAAATCCAGAAGTGGTACCCCTACCATCTTGCATATAGCAGTGATCAGTGCCGACAAAAGAACGCCTTCTTGTTGCATGATATTTATGCTAATGGAAAATGATTCCAGCGATGCTGATGGAAAATGATTTAGACGATGCCAATAGGAAATGGTTCCAATGGATACATAGTCTTTGGGCGGACCCCATAGGTTTCGGTCATGTTATATAACATGTGTGTATCATTAAGATAAACATGCATTACTTTATGCGACATCACATTACATTGGATTACATCTTATCTATCATCGTGAAGTTGTGTATATACCCCTTATGTCCTTGTGATTTATTTATTTAATACTGATGTGACTTATTCAGTGATGCTGATGAGCTATTATTGATCTAGGTGCTATATGAACTGTGTAGTATTGATTAGATTGATTTTTGTGTAGTTTGTGGTTGATGAGGTTCAGTGTCTACTAAATTTACTCTATTTTGTTAGTTGCCTTATTGAGTACCGTGTTGTTTGGTACTCACTTCTTTCTATCTACACTTGTGTAGGTTCCAAGCTCGGACAATGATTCAGTTTTCCTTCTATTATCCTAAGCTTTTGAGGAGACTCGACAGGTAGTTTTTCAAGGCTGGCGATCTCCCTTATCCCTTTTCTTATGGTTTGTTCTATTTGGCAAAAAAAAAACATTAAGACTTGTACTTATTTTCATTTTCATTGTATTAGAGGCTTTTATATATGAAAACCAGTCTTTGAGGGGAGGGGGGTTTATAATTGATTAAGACTTCCACTTTATACCTAAATCTATTATATTTAAATTGCTTTCGTATTATCTTTCTATATTATTGGATTTAGGATGATCTGTCCGGTGGAAAAGAATAAGTGCACCATACCCTTATTTAGGTCATGAAAAAATGGTATTAGACCTAAGTTCATAGGTCTTATGTGTACAAGCTAAATCTATGTTGAGTCTCAAGGATCGGTACAAAGACATTTGTACTTATCTGCAGAGGCTATGAAGACTATTGGGAAGGATCTTCACTTTTGATTCTCTATCGTGCATCCTTGGTCTGATCTAATTTTCATCGCTTCACTCTGTTCTCTCTGTCATAGTGATGACTCATGCTTAGATCTGCATGTGTGTAGTTGAGATGTCATAGCATGGTTTTTGTGTTAGATTGGGAATTGAGTGAAAGTGATGGATATATAGAAAGGATGTGTGGTCTGACTTGGAATGTTCTGTAATTTGAAATGAGTGAATGAGGTTGTGGTTTAGTAATATATTTTGAGGATAATGGTTGAGAGACTTTATGAATATATCACCCTGTTTGGTTAGTTATACAAAAGTGAAAAATAGCAATTGTGTGGCTTATATGATATCTGAAGTGGTTTGTCAATGGAGAATGGTATAACTAGAAGAATGACTATGTTGTGAGCGCTGTGACATTAGAGACTACAAATTGTGAAGCTCATCATAAAATAATGAGTTGTGTAGTGTATGATGATAATGTTACGCCAATCGAGACTAAAGTTTCTACGATAATTTTATAAAGTAGGTGTATATCAGGAAAGGTTATGATACACCTACTACCATGATGCCTGCATTTACTTGGATAAGGTTATAAGCTATGTGTCTTCTTCTATCGACGTAGCATACGAAAAGGTGCATATAATTTTCGGTTGGAGACTGAAATGCTTTGGTAATGTATGACAGTTAAGTAATAGGCAGAAAGGTGTAGACCATCTGGGTACATCTTTCTGATGGGTATGATATGTTCTAATGGTGGATTTTTCAGGCTCTCATAGTATGGTACTAGTGATATATAGGAGCAGAGAAATAAGTTGGAAAAGTGCGAGTAGTAACTACTTAAGGTTATCAGCTTTTTCACCTATTCGTCCAATGAAGTTCGATGTTTCATTCATATTTGAGGATTTAACTGGGGAAAGGAAGCTCCCGAGAGGGAAAGAGAAGAAAAGAACCAATGACATCATCCCATGCCGTTTATTATGGATGCTTGATTTAGGCATGGTTTATAAGGAAAATAGTAGTGGTAGATCTTTGGCAAGGTATTAATGTGTTTAAATGGTGATGTGGATTTTGAGGATTGTGATTTCTTTATGAGCCGAAGAGAGTGGAATGACATTGAAATTATAAGCTTATGGGTAAAGAAAGTTCCAACAAGTATACTTGGATGAAGGAAAGTAAGGGTATCAACGAGAAAGTACGTATGGGAATTAGTTAACTTATGGTATTAGAATGTACAATGGGTTTGAGGTATCACATAGAAGATAAGGTTAACTTCGTGATGATGGCAAGGTATGCTGAGCATGGTAATAAGATTTTGGGATGGACTATGATTAAGATGAAACTATATGGTAATGACTTTTGGTTAAAGGGCTCCAGTATGATAATGACCACGTATGAGTATCTAAGGTTGTGGTTGCCAATACTTGATGAGTATCGTATTTATATAGAAAGTTGTATGATGTGTTGGAAAACCACTCGAGTTGAATTGAAAAGAGTTTTATCTTATAATGGGGGACTTATTGGAATGTAGTTTGGCCTTCGAAATGAGGTGAACGCAATAATACTTACTCTGATTGCAATGATTCAAGTATTTAACTTCGAAGATGTTGGAGAGTTGGGTTTGGAAACACGTGACTTCATCCGTTTCGCTTTGTTTAGAGTAATAGTATTTGGTGTTCATCAGTTGGGTTGAGCATGCCTCGAGAGTAGAGTCAATGAACGTTCAACTCTAGTTTTTTTTTATGGGAACAGACCCTACACGAGGCTCCCACCTCTCATGCACAGTCAGGGGTTGAGCATCACCCCAAGCCTTAACATAAATAAACAAAGTAAAATATACAAGGAGGGGGACATAAACCTTACCTCCGATCCTATGGTGGTTCATAAGTCGGCTAACCTATTAAGATCAGCTAACTCATCCTCGATACAAAAAGGAGACTAACTATAACTAGAAAGCAGTAAACCTATGAGAGGACTCCTCTCGGTACAAATCGACTAAGAAAGCATAAATGAGGGAGACTCTCCCTGTCCATGAGAAAAAAAGGAAAGTAACGTATACTAGTCCTATTCAACTTGCTACATACCAGACATAGCTCCATTGAAATAGAAAAAGTATACAAAACTTCTATCTCGCATGGGATGGGAAACTTCTTTTCATCTTTGCTCTTTTTAGTATTGTCGTACCAAGTAAATCCAGGTGAAGTGTGCCATTGTATCAGTATCATGATTATCAGCTAAGGAGGCTGCATGGGGGTCTAAGTAAATGGTTGCTGCAGGTATTGAAGAATGTTGGAGTATGCTGGGGAGGCCCTAGTAAGCCATGCTTTAGTGTCCATTCATTTACAACTATGTGGACCTGCACCTACAAGTAGCTAAGGAAGCAAACAAACATGGTTGTTGCAGTCCTGTATCCAACTCCTTGCTGCCTCTCTAGCTGTAGTGATAATATGCTTGTTGTTATAGGTTAGGTTCAGTAGTAGATCTCTCTTTTGGATGATGGTCATGTCCTTGGGATACCTGCACAGGCAAAAAAAACCAGAAAAATATACAAACAAACAAATCTGGAGGCTGCTGTACCAGGTACTAGTGAATTGTAGTTGCTCATTGTGGGCTGCATATGGGTGGTACAGAGGGTGGGTGATGATGGCTGTAGGTGCCCTGAGAAACCAAGCATTCTCAACTTTGAAGTTGTAGCTGGTGTGCAAGAAGGTTGTTGCAAGTGTTGAGACAGGGGACTTGGTATGGATTAAGAGTTGATGTGATGATCCAATTAAGCCAAGCAGTTGTCTCCCTTCGTGTGAGTTTGTGTGCAGCTCCTTGTTGCTTCCATTGTGCTTAGGCTGCTTGTTGGTGTCAGTTACACAAGAAAGGAGGTCCTTTGTTGTGATCAGGTTCAACTTCTTGGAGTACCTGCACAGACAAACAAAACCAACAAACCACACAACCAAAGAAATCTGCAAGCTGCTGTAACCAGTACTATTAACTTGTATTTGTTCCTTGTGTACTGCAGGTTGGTGGAGTTATTGCTGGGGTGTGTTGATGTTAGAGAATGTGGATGGCAAGCTGAGTGTGCTGCTCCATAGAAGCCCCAAGTTACTGCAACCCTTATAGCAGTTCCAAAGAGGGTCTGCATAAAGGGAAAAAGGCAATGTCCAAAAGGATGAAGAAGAACAAAGCCAAAAGCTGGATTGAATGTTATGGGATTGCTTCTGTGGAGTCCTGGTGAGCAGCTCCAACTTTTTCTGATGGAATAGCTCCCAGTTGTTGATGTACCTAAACAAAAACAATCAAACAAAGACAAGCAACCAAACAAACATAAAAACTAGGAGGGAATTGCAATTTTGCACAGTCCTTGTGTAGGCCTCTTAGTGAAGGTATTTGTTTTGGTGGTTGTATCTGTGATGTCCTCTATGTAGGTGTTGATAAAACATGTTGATGAATCCATCCTGACATCTGCAGCTACACAACAAACAAGAACAAGCAAGAAAGGGTTTGCACAAGGAGCTGCTGCAGGTGTTGAGCTATTAGAGAAGGCATAGATGGAATAGTGATTAGGAGAGGAGGTCCAGTTATGCCTAGCTACTGTCTCCCTTCTTTTGGGAATCTTTGAACCTGCATAAAGACGCACCAAATAAACAAACAAATGGGGAGAATGGATAAGCTGCTGAAGGTTTGTGTGCAGCTCCAAGTTTCTTTCATAGTAAGAGAGGTTAAGGAACTTGTTGGAGCATGCTTCACAGAAAAGAAGGCCCTTTCTTGTGATCTAGTTCAGGTTGTTTGTGTGTGGATCCCCAGTAGTTATTGCACCTAAACAAAAACAATCAAAGGAATACAGACAACCAAACAAGCACCAAAAACAAGAGGGGTCTCCATTTCTGCACAATCCTTTTGTTTCAGTCATGGAGAGTCTTATATCAGTGGTGTCCTCTATGTATTTGTTGTTAAAGCATGTTGGTGTATATCTCCAACAACCTGCAACTACACAACAAATAACCAAAGACAAGCAAAGACTTGTACAGGCTAACCGAAAAGAAAGGATGTCAAAGAGAATTTTGGAGCCTGTTACCATTTTCAAGGTCGCTCGACTAATATCTCCACTTATCCGTTTGAGCTGAAACTTAATGAGGTATGCACATATAACCTTTTCTTTAGCCTTGCAAGATTTGAAGGCTTTTTGCCCAAGTTGGAGCTTCCAAATAGCAAATTTCTCTCTCTTTAGGCTTAAGACAGCTGATTGTGTCCCATGTGTGACCAGCCTGGGCTTCCAATCAAGATTCCTATACCTGTTAAGCCAAGAAGGAAGAGAAGACAAAATATAAACTACTCTACTCCTTACCTCTAAAGTTAGACTGGTTATTCTAAGAAAATAATAAAGATAGTAATAAGGAAGAGAGATTTTCCTTTTGCCAGGAGTTCTGACTGTGAGATATTCAAGGTATTTATAGCTATGCATAGACAAAACCATGTTGAAGTTTTAGTTAGAACCAAAAATGGAATGAGTTAGGGAGGTTTCTTGATTCTCCTGAGTTTCTTTCTTCTGAAAGAAGGCATTTCCAGCTTGTCCATCTCAAGGTATGCCTTAACTTGTTTGGGGAGATCATGCACAGTGAAATAGAGTTCAGGAGATTTGCATTTGTAGTTGTGTTTGGATAAGACATCAGCTGTGTAGTTTGCTTCTCTAAGGATTTGTTTACAGCTGAAAGTTTGGAATTGGTTGATGATGTTGTTTAAATTGTCCAGCAGCTCCTTTATTGACCAAGGGGTTTTTGCTTCTTGTTGTAACCACCTGATTAGGAGTTGAGAATCTACCTCTAACTCTACCTGTAAATAAACAAGATGAATACACCAAGATAGACCAAATAGAACTGCATAGGCAAAGATAAGATCACTATGAGTATTTCTAAGTATTCCTCCTCCACCAATGTTGCCTAGGTTGTTAAGGGAACTACCATCTGTATTTAGCTTTTCCATGTGATCACCTAGTTTGATCCAGCATACAGGGGTAATTTTGGTGTCATAGTAGCATTGTTCCACTGAAATGACTAGGTCCTTCCAGTTATTTGGCCATTCAATATAAGGAAAATCTGTGATGAGCAGGTTAGAGATGCCTTTGTAGACAGAAAATTTGACCCTTGAAAGGTTAGATTTCTTCCCACCATATTTGGAAGCACATCTATTCTTCCATAAGTTCCAACAAATGAAGACAGGGATTGCTTGTAACAGGAGTTTATATGCTTCATTCTTGTATTTAGATGTCCACCATCTCATAAGCATATTTCTAAGAGGTGTGTAATCCTTTTTTATGCCCAAAGAATCAGCAAACACCTTCCAAGTATTCTTGGCAAAGGTTCCTGTAACAAAGGTGTGATCAATGGTGTCTTGGCCAGGTCTATCACAACAATGGCACTGAGAGAGGGATTTGCCAAAGCTGGTTATTTTCTCATTGGTAGGTAATTTCCTTCTAAGAGCTCTCCAAACAAGAAAGGAGTATTTGAAAGGTATTAGTTGGTGCCAAGTACATGCATTCAGCATAGTATTTGTCCTCTTGTCTCTAATGAGCTCCCAGGCAGAAGAACAACTGAACTCCCCATTGGTATTAGGAATCCAGCATGGATGGTCCTGTTTGAGGGGATGGTAGCTGAATTGAGTTGCTAAAATGTTAGAAACAAACTGAGGAGGGGCTTTTTGGATAATGAGATCAACATTCCATTGGCCATTAGTTAGAAAAGCTGAAACTTGGGTGTGGTTAAACCTACAGCTGTTAGCAGAAAAGTGAGCTAAAGGGCCAATACCTAGCCAGTTGTCCCACTAAAAAAGGCAAGAGCTAGACTTAATTTGCCACTGAATGTGAGGCTCAATGTTGTGTTTGTTGTTCATGAGGTGCTTCCAAATTAAGGACTGACCAGTGTCCCACTTTTTTGTAATAATATTGGCCCTCTGACAGTATTTGGATTTAAGGAATTCTCCCCACAAGGTGTTCTTGGTTCTAAGGGTCCACCACTGCTTGTATTGAAAAGATTTAACCACATCAGTGATTTGTCTAAACCCTATGCCCCCTTCATCATAAGGATAGCTAAGGTTCTTCCATGAGGACCAGTGGTACTTCCTCTTGTTATTTTTCCATCCCCAGAAGAAGTTAGCAGTGATGCTCTGAATCTGCTTGATGATGGTTGAGGGAGGGATGCTAGCTGAAAGAAAATGTATTAGCATGGCTTGAATAACATGCTTCACAAGAATAGCTCTACCCCATAGCTCAGGATTTTAGCATGACAACCAGTGATCCTACTTACAACTTTTGCAATAAGATTAGAGTAGTAAATAACTTTTTGCCTACCAATATAAATAGGACATCCCAAGTATGTTATAGGACTACTCTTTTAGTTGAAACCAGTGATACTTTTGATTCTCAGTACAGTAGACTTGAAAGCATTGGAGGGAACCATGAAATGACTTTTTTGCTTGTTAATCAATTGTCCAGAAACTCTTTCATAGGTAGTTAATGTTTCCATAATGAGAGCTAAGGTGTGCCTTCTTCCAGAAGTAAAGATGATGATATCATCTGTAAAACATAGATGATTGATCTGAGGTCCCTTTTTTGCCATAAAGAAACCATGGAATTGGGGATGTTGATAAAGATTATTCAGTAGTCTGGACAGCACTTCAGCACCTAGGACAAATAAAGCAGGGGAGAGAGGATCACCTTGTTTTAGACCCCTTGTGGAGTGAAAGAAACCATGTCTTGAACCATTGACTATAACAGAGTACCCGTTATCAGCCATGATTCTCCAAACCATGTCAATGAAAGTTTCTTTAAACCCCATTCTTCTCATCATAAGACAAGTGTAATTCCAAGAGACCCTATCATAAGCCTTGGTCATGTCAAGTTTTATCACAACATTGCCTCCAATATTTGGTTTTTTATCTGGTGGATTATTTCCTGGGCAAGCATTATATTTTCAGAGATGTTTCTATTCTTGACAAAGACAGATTGGTTCAAGGAAATGAGGTTGGGGAGAATAGGAGCAAGTCTTAGGTAGAGGAGTTTGGAAATGATTTTGTTAGTGAAGTTGCTAAGGCTTATGGGTCTGAACTCAGAGATTTTTGTAGGATGGTTTACTTTTGGGAGTAGAACCAAACAAGTATAGGTGAAATATTTAGGCATAGTTTGTCCACAAAAGAAGGATGTGATCACTTTAAGGAGGTCTTCTTTGATGATGTCCCAGCACACCTGAAAGAAAGTTCCATTCATCCCATCAGGGCTAGCAGCAGAGTGAGGATTCATAGTAAAAACAACAGTTTTCACTTCTTCCATAGTAGGCATGGCTTGTAAATCATCATTATCTTTGTCAGTCACCATTGTAGGGATGCAATGGAGTGTCTGCTGTTGGATGTGCTCCTCCTTTCCAGTAAAAATTTGTTGGAAATATTCACAAGCAGCATCAACTATCTCTTTATCACCTTGCACCCAAGAGCCTTCTTCATTTTGGATCCTGTGGATGTAAAGCTTTCTTCTCCTGCCTCTGATGAGAGCATGAAAGTAGCTAGAGTTCCTGTCACCTTCTTTGAGCCAGTGAAGTTGAGACTTTTGTCTGAGGATAGAATCCTCCATCTTCATGTATCTATTATACTCAGCATTGATAGCATGCAGTTGAGACCTATTTTCATTGGTGTTTATACTGATCAGATTCTCTTCAGCTTGTCTAGCCTTCTCCTCACGAGGGACATGGTAATGAGGGACATGGTAAGATCGACTATAAGGATTTTGAGTTAGATTAATAATACTCTGTTGATTGGCAACATTGATTTTGAGTTATAGTTCTACATGGTTATTAAGGATTTTGAGTTAGATTAATAATACTCTATTGATGGGACTACACAGACTATTATGGTGCATTACATAGGTCATGTGCTCATAGTACACAAAATGCATTGGGCGTGATTTAATATCTTTATCTCAATGGGAAAGTACTATGAGATTTGGAATTTGTATTACCGGTATGGGTGGAACCCATACCTACCATGGAATGCGTAATTGGTAGAAGAGAGAGCCATCATTTGAAATTTTAGAGACAACAATGTGTTTCTAAGAAGACCTTGATACTAGTAATAATTTGAGATTAAAGTAAATGATTGGAGTGGTTATGATGTTTGTTAGTAGCAAGAGTGTTGGCTTCAGTGGAATACTATGAGGAGTGTGTGGGAGTTGATAAAATGAGTATGTCTATGATCATAATGGGAATGTTTGATAGGGGCACTATGGAAGGAGTATCTTTGGTATTTGCCCTTGGTTTCATACATTTTTATGTGACTGTCTACCTCTCTTGAGACATGGCCGGAAGTATGATTTTCTGCATATGGTCATACATGGTTCCATGTTTGTGGATAGATTTCTAGTGGTGGATTGGGTGTACCGATCCTGCAATGTCCTCTTGATAAGGTAGGATGCTTGTGCAGAATTAGCCAGTTCAGATATGGCAGATTTGGTGTTTATTTGGGGATTTTGAAATGTTCTAGTGGTTTTACAAGTGCCAACTTGTTTGTGAGAACATATGTGTCACGATCCAATCCCATAGGCTGCGACTCGGGTCCAACCTGGACCCCTCATATACATATCTATCAGCTGTGGTCACGTCAAATTATAAACATGCAATGCATATAAATCAAGTGTAGTCAAATCAGACTACAAATAACATGATACATATATGAGAACCCCCATGGGTCATAGCATTTTATATATCTGTAGCCTCTTCTATTTGCATCATAATATGAAAGGGAACGCAAGGCGACAAGGCTGCCATAACATAATAACATATATCATACATCATGTAGACCCAACTGAACCAAACTAACATATACAACCCATATATACATGTCTGCAAAACTCTAACAATATTAATGACAACATATGGTGGGACAGGGCCCCCTCCGTACCTCTGAATAACAAAACAATACTATACATTAATGGCAGTGCCAAAAACTAGGTTCCGAGACAATGGAGCCTCTTCCAGCTGATCTGAACGGAATCCTAAGCTAACGGAATCCCAAAACATGCATCTGTACCTGCGGGCATAAAATATATCCCCCCCTGAAGAAAGGGAGGTCAGTATGATATATGTACCAGGTATGTAAAATATAACATAGCATAACTGGGACAGAGAAACAGGAGATAAATATATCGTAAAAGAAATCTCGATACCTGTACTCTGTAAATCATAAAAGCATGCATGCTTAAATTATACCATATAGCCGGCCCCATCAGGGATCCAGTGATTATATCTGTAAAACCATCATAGACCCAGTGCCATCACCACCTTATTACAACACATCATATATATATATATATATACATACATGCCCTAGACTTCTAGTGAGGGACTCAGTGGATAATGCAGTGAATTGTGCACGAATCCGATAACCAGCTCGAGACTCGGAGAAGAAGGGTTACAGTATACACGAGTAGAGTAGTGAGTAACTATATGCAATTTAAATCTTTATCAAAGACTCGACAGAATAAGAAAGTTAAACTTTTGCCTGAGGACCCGAGTAGTGGTGTAGTCATCCCACGTGTCCTCTAAATGCCATTATGGGCTGTCTCAATTGTAATCTCGGGGACCCTAGACATGTATTACATAGGGCCAAATCATTTATGGAATTAGAAACACTTAGTATCATATAGTCTTTAAGGCTTGGAGCCCGTACATTCATTATCTCCTTAATACATAGAAGTTTCCAGGGAACTAGTGCAACTATTACAAGAGTTTAGTATTCAAAAGTAAATAGGAGATTCTAAGAGTTGAGTTACCCTGGAGTTCATATCATACTTCACTTACAACTAAGACATGCCAAAAGAAAAAAAGAGAATAAGCTCTATACAGTCTGTACTTCCTTTCTTGTGGTCATCCTGTACATATTTCATATCCGGCCTATCCTGGAGCTCGGTGAACACTTATGTCATCACAAACTCACTTTCATACCAAGTACCTATCAAAATTAAGGAGAGATAACCTTCAATACACCACTTTTTGACACGTAGAAGCCTTAACAGACAATACTCAATTCTTACAGAAGTTCTAATACTATGTAGTGGATAGGGGTTATGAGGTGTACTTGGAGTTCTGGGAATGGAATTATCCCCACGTTTCACATATAATTCACTTAAGGCTAAGATATACCAAAAGGAAAAAATGATCGCTTTACGTACTTATGCCAAAAACATGCCAAGAGAAAGCTTCACATACCTCTTATGAGTTACTCTTTATCCCGTTCGCCTCATCGTCCTTTGAACCTATTCAATACGGAAGTAATACGAATATCAACCACTCTTGACTTTCCAGCATCTTAAGTTGTACCTTAGTATTCATGGAATCTATTTCCTTGTTCGTCTCCTTGACTAGTTCTTTAATTAGTTAAGACGTTAACGAAAATCATACAGCATCTCCCCTATAATGTGCCCTATCCGAATTTCTAATTACACCCCTAATAATTACAGCCAACCAACAACAATAACCTGTAGCATATGTTTAATCAATTCACACCAACAATATACAACATAAACTCCAAACGACTCCCTCGAAACTACAATACCAAAATAGGGTTTCTAGACTTTATTTTACAACGCCTTTAATTATACGAAATGAGGGGTCATGTGGCTGAAAACAGAAGTACCCACACCCCTTTTAGAACACATTTAGGCCCTGAAATAAACCCCTACACACCTGCAACAGCACACCACAGCACAACACTTTACTTCGACGACAATTTAACTATAACGACTCCAATTAAGATTGTCTTGAACATCAAGCATTTCTATGAAATTTTTACATTTACATCCACCTATAGGACGTGCAACACACTCCATAAAAACACCATAAAGTCCAAATTGAAAGGATAAACCTTATCTTACCCAAAATTGGCCAAAACTCACCAAAACTACATCTTGGAAACTTCTTGATGTGCTGAAATGGGGCAGACTGTTTGTGTCCCTTTTCCACTGCTCCAAATTGAAATTTTATGTTATAAAATACCATTATATAACCATGGTATACCCTGAATAATTAATTCACAAAACGAAATCAAAGAACCCACCTTCCAAGGTCCAAACCCGTAGCTCCCTCTTTTGCCCCTTTAGCATTTTCCTCTTCTTCTTTCACACTCTTCTAGGTGTAAAGCTGACGAAATAATTCTATAGACATCGTAATATACATATATACATCTCCATGTGGTTGAGGAACACCATAGATAATTAATTTATGAAGGAAAATTGAAGAACTTACCTTTAATTCTTCAAAACGATGGCTGCCTTGTTCTTTGTTCTTCACGTTTTTCCTCTTCTTTTGGCTGAAGTTTCAGCTCCAAAATGTGATAAGTAGTAACTTAAGAGTCATATATATATATCCTCAAGAGGTGACATGTGTCATCCCCTAAGGGTGACACGTGTCCAGCCCCCATTAGGCCAACACATTCATTAATCCGTGGCACTTCCCTAGGCTGCCATGTGGCACCTCCTTTTGCTGCCACATGTCATCTTCTCCTCTTTCCCGTGGGTTCGTAATTTCATTTTATTTTAAGAACTTGTGTAATTCATGATACGTAAGCTTGATATGTCTTTAAGTAACTCAAGTGTATAAGACTTCTAAATTAGTAGCTTACGTACGTAAATCAAGTCCTACTATTCATTTCTTGGCCTCCAACCCATTCCAGATTCTCATGATTATATTTCCAACCTTTCCTTTCACGGAGTATTGTATTCTTCTTTCCTTAGAGTTGTTTGATGTGTGTGGACACTGGGGGTCTCATGGCCACCTTTAAGAAGTCTAGGAATACGTTTTAAGGTTCAAAAGTGCGGAGTGTAACAATATGAAAGAGCTACCATGGATATATAAAGTGATCGATACTTTTGTTATTCACCTCATTGTCGAGTTCATGTTCCACCTATTTATAATAGAATGTGTGGACCTTTGGGCCTATTGATACTACTCTTAAGGGTTATTTAAAATAATAGCTACTGTTCTACAATTTTCTGATAGTGTTGATTAAAGGTTTGTATGCTTGAGTGTATCGCTCGCTAGGGGGATATTCGATCATTTCTTTCTTTGGTTAAATAAATTATTTTCTCCAGTGATGACTACCCAATGTCTAAAGATCAGATTTGTATAGCTTAAGCTCGTGGGAAGATTTGGTTATAAGAATAGAATCTTGACAAGATTTGGGGTGAGTTGATGTTATGAGTTTGGTGGCTGGTTCTGGTTCACTTTTAGTTGTAATCGGCATTGGTTCAAAATTCTTTCATAGTTATGTGATGAAAATTTTTCCTAATGGTTATGATGTGGTTGGAAGGTTTTGGTTCATGTTTGGTCTATGGTTTTTCCTATAACTTGAAAATTATTCTTGATTTGTAGAGTTACCAAAGTTCAATTTGAAAGTTCAGTTCTTTGTTAGTGGATCTTGATTGTGTGGTTGTAAGAATGAACTCATTTGGAGAGACAATTATTGGCGTTGGAAATCATGCCTCTGACTCTTTATAGCGTCGAGTATGCTTCTTTCTTTTACTTTATGTTCGAGGATAAATATAGTTTTTAGTAGTGGATAATATAATGACCCTGAAGTTCATTTTTGATAATTTTTTGTAAAATAATTATTTTATCCCTCTCAGTTGTTGCCCCGAGTTATGTTTAATCAGTATTCAAAATAGGTTTTGCGAAATTCTTTGTTAAGGATTTTGAAAATATTTGAGTTTTGAAGGCTTAAGTTGTCAAATAGTAGTATTTGGTGCCATTTGAAGTTTCGACTCTAAAAATAAAATTCCATCGATTCTAAAATACACAATTCAGTCTAGGAGAGTTGACAGAATCAAATTTGGATTCATCTTATGGATTTGAGGTCCTAAATTGGAAATTGTTAAGTTTTTGAGTTTATAGTTGACTTTGGTCAATATTGTGAGTATAGATGTACATAATGGAATTCTAACGACTCTGTTGGATTCGAGGGGTTATTTTGAGTCTAGGGGTGATCTTGGTTAAATTTTTAGAAGTCCCAAGCATGATTTGGTTGCGACTTATCATATTTCAGATCAAGAACACCTCGAATGTGGATTTTGACGGTTCTATTTATTTTGGAATTTTGATTTAAGTAGGGTTGCATATATGGTTTGTGTGTACGAGGTTTCAATCAAATCCCAAGAGACCAATCCGAGTATTTTTTTTGAAGTTATGGAAATTATTGTGTTTTGGAAGAGTTGCAGGCCTCACAAAAGGGAGGGGTTGGTCGCGAAAGTGACATCTAAGAGTGTATTTTTAGGGTTTAACCCTATTTCTCATATTTTGAGTTTGGAAAACCATTTATGGGCGATTTTGAAGAGGATTATTGAGGAAATCGATTGGATAAGTAATTTTGACCCTAAAACTTCATTTCCCCATTATCAAATATTATTTTAACATCAAATATAGAGGTTTTGATTGGCAAAGTTTGGGAAATTCTTCTGCTCTTCATGATAGGCAAGAGGTGGAAGAGACTCTCGATATTGTTACTGGTATGTTATGGGTCTTTCACTATGATGTTTATGCCTTGCTTGATCAGGGTGAAAATTTATCTTTTTTACTCCTTATGTGGAAATGAGATTTGATGTTATCCTTGAAATATTGTTAGAGACGTTTTCCTTTTATACTCCCGTAGGTGAGTCAGTTGTGGCTAAAAATGTCTATAGAAATTGTCCGATTTTGGTATTCCATAAAGTTACTCTATATGATCTAGTTCAGTTTGAGATGACTGATTTTGATGTTATCCTGGGTATGGATTGACTATCTGCATTTTATATTTCTATTAATTATATAACCCGAGTGGTTAAGTTTCAATTCCCTAATGAGCCAGTCCTAGAATGGAAGGGTATTAATGGCATGTTTAAGGGTTAATTTATCTCGTGCTTTAAAGTTTGAAAAATGATTTTGAAGGGGTGCATATACTATCTTGTGAGGGTTAGGGATACAAATTCCGAATCCCTTACTTTAGAGTCAGTCCTTATTGTTAATGAGTTTTCAGATATGTTTCCTATTAATCTACCAGTGTTCCTCCTGAAAGGGAAATTGACTTTGGCACAGACCTTCTCCCCGATATGCAACCTAAATACCTCCTACCGAAGGCTCCGATGGAACTAAAGGAGTTAAAGGATCAATTAAAAGACTTGTTAGACAAAGGTTTCATTAGACCAAGTATATCTCCATAGGGTGCTCTCATCTTGTTTGTTAGAAAGAAGGATGGTTCGCTTCGTATGTGTATTGACTATCGATAATTGAACAAAGTAACCTTCAATTATAAATATCCAATTCTGAGGATAGATGACTTATTTGACCAATTACAAGGGGAAAGTTATTTCTCCAAGATTGACCTTAGTTCTGGTTATCACCAACTAAGGGTGAGGGAGAATGATATTCCCAAGATGACATTTCAAACAAGGTATGGCTATTAGGAGTTCTTAGTTATGTATTTTGGGTTGACCAATGCCCTCGTGGAATTTAGAGATTTGATGAATAAGGTGTTCAAACAATATGTAGATATTTCTTAATTGTGTTTATTGATGATATTTTGGTTTACTCTCGGAATGAGGAGGAGCATGTTAGTCATTTTAGGATTATATTGCAAACTCTAAGGGATAAGAAATTATTTGCCAAGTTCAATAAGTGTGAATTTTGTCTAAGGGATTTTGCTTTTCTTGGTCACATCGTGTCCGTTGAAAGGATTATGGTTGATTTTAAGAAGATTGAGGTGGTTAAGAATTGGTCTAGACCGTTGTCCCCTTCGGATACTAGGCGTTTCTTGGGACTAGATGGATATTATAGAAGGTTTGTGGAAGGTTTTTCCTCTATTTCGTCACCTTTAAGTAAGTTAACTCAAAATAAAGTGATGTTCCAATGGTCGGAAGCTTGTGAGAAGAGTTTCCAAGAGTTGAAGGACCATCTTACTATTGCTCCTATTTTGACCTTATCAGAAGGGTCCGATGGTTTTGTTGTGTATTGTCATGCTTCAAGGGTAGGACTTTGTTGTGTGTTGATGCAACATGGTAAGGGGATAGCTTATTCTTCTAGGAAACTTAATGTGCATGAAAGAAATTATCCGACTCATGATTATGAGATAGCAGCGGTGGTGTTTGATTTGAAGATTTTGAGACACTATCTTTATGGTGTCCATGTGGATGTGTTCACTGACTACAAGAGTCTACAATATGTGTTTAAGCAAAAGGATTTGAATCTTCAACAAAGGAGATGACTTGAATTGTTGAAGGCCTATGATATGAGGGTGTTGTACCATCTGAGTAAAGCTAATATAGTTGCCGATGCACTAAGTAGATTGTCCATGAATAGAGTTGAACATGTTGAGGAAGGTAAGAAGGAATTGGTTAAAGAGGTTCATAAATTGGCTAGATTAGGTGTTCGGTTGGTTAACTCCAATGATGGAGGTATCCTTATTCAAAATGGTTTGGAATAGTCTCTTGTAGCAGATATTAAGGCTAAGAAAGATAATGATCTGGTGTTAGTTGAATTAAAGAGGTCGGTAACCGAAAATGCCATTGAGGCTTTCTCCTAAGGTATAAATGGTGTACTTCATTATCAAGGAAGGTAATGTGAGCTTAATATTGATGGTTTGAGAGAATTGATATTAGATGTGGCTCATAGTTCTCGGTATTCAATTCATCCAGGATTTACCAAGATGTATAGTGATTTAAGGAAAGTATATTGGTGGAATGATATAAAGAAAGAAATAGTGGAGTTCTTGACTAAGTGTTCAAATTGCCAACAAGTTAAAGTTAAGAATAAAAAATAGAGATGTTTCGCTTAAAACATTACGGTTCCTATTTGGAAGTGGAAAGATGTAAATATGGACCTTGTAATGGGTTTGCCTCGTACTATGAAATAATATGTTGGGTTGTTGTGGATTGAATGACTAAGTCAGCTCATTTTCTACCGGTTAAGACTTCTTATGATGCTAAAGATTATGCTAAGTTATATATTTGTGAGTTGGTATGACTAAATGGTGTTCCTTGTCTATTATATCGGACCGATGTACTCAATTCACTTTGTAGTTTTGGAAGTCATTTCAAAAGGGTCTTGGAATGAAAGTCAAGTTAATTACCGTATTCCATCCTCAAACCAATGGTCAAGTCAAAAGGATGATCCAAACCTTATAGGATATGTTGAGGGCATGTGTGATTGATTTTAAAGGAATTTGGGATGAGTATATACTATTTATTGAGTTTGCCTACAATAATAGTTATTATTGTAGCATCCAAATGGCTCCTTTTGAAGCATTGTATGGGAGAAGATTAGGTCCCCGATAAAATGGTTTAAAGTTGGTGAGATGGACTTAATTGGTCCAGATTTGGTAATGGGTGCTATGGAAAGGTGAGACTCATAAGGAAGAGGTTGAAGATGGCTCAAAGTCATCAAAAGTCCTATTCGTATGTTAGGAAGAGGTAGCTAGAATTTGATGTAAATGATTGGATTTATTTGAAGGTCTCACCCATGAAGGGTGTAATGCATTTTGTTAAGAAAGGGAAATTGAGTCCTAGATACTTTGGACCTTATAAGATATTGAAGTATTTTGGTAAGGTAACTTATAAGTTAGATTAGCCATTTGAGTTGGCTATGGTTTATCTGGTATTGCTTGTATTGATGTTGAGAAAGTTTGTGGGTGATCCAAACTCTATTGTGCCAATGGAGAATGTGAATGTTGAAGAGAATTTGACCTATGAGGAAGTTTCAGTGGAAATCGTAGATCGGCAAGAGGCTAAGGAACAAAGAGGTTATGCCTGTTAAGGTTAGTAGAGAGTGCTACATAGGAAACAGACATGATAAAATGATACCCATATCTTTTTCCCTCTACTTAAGCCTAAACTAGTAAGTTGTTCTTATTCGAATCGATTAAAATCCAACGTATTCAATTCCTCCTATGTCATTTATATTTATGCATGTTCAAGAAGATGGATTTTAAGTCATGTTTTACGATTAAGTTTGAAATTTTCATGTTCCATGCATTTTAAAATGTTATTATATTCATTTTGGGTTGCTAGTCCTCTTTCCGTGTCTTTTCCTTCCTATGCTAGTTGAAGCTCATTCAAGGATGAATATTTCCAAGGGGGAGATATTGCAAGACCCCGAAAGTCGGAGAGTTGGAACCAAGGAGAAATTTTCAAAATATTGACTGACTTCAAGATTATGCCTCACTCTATGAGTTGTAGAGGTTTCTATGACTCGTATAGGGAGCCTTGGGATTGCTTGGGATCAAAACACAAGAGAGGTCCTATGACTAAAAAGGAAGATTCGTAGTCCTTTCGACGAATCATAAGATGGACCCATACAAAAACTTTAGACTCTAAAAATATAGGTTTTTGAAACTTGTAAGACAAGTTGAGTTGACGACCCATAATCATAATGATGAGTCATAATCATGACTCTTAGATGCAACATCAGAGGCTCTGAAATTAGGCCTTCTTTAGGACCTGCACGATGACTCAAGTCTACGAGTCGTAGACTCGAGGACGAGTAGTAGGGTTCAAGTTTAGTTTTAATGAAGGGTATTTGTGAATTTTCCAATGGAGAATGTGAATGTTGAAGAGAATTTGACCTATGAGGAAGTTTTGGGGGAAATCTTAGACCGACAAGTGAAGAGGATAAGAAACAAAGAGGTTAAGTCTATTAAGGTGTTATGGAGAAATAAACAAGTAGAGATTTCTACGTGAGAAGTAGAAGAGGACCTGATGAAATGATACCCATATCTTTTTCCCTCTGCTCAAACCTAAAGTAGTAAGTTGTTCTTATTTGAATTGATTAAACTCCTATGTATTCAGTTCCTCGTATGTCATGTATATGAATTCATGTTCATGAAGATGAATTTTTAAGTCATGTTTTATGATTAAGTTTGAAATTTTCATGTTCCATGCATTTTAAAATATTATTATATTCATGTTAGGTTGCTAATCATTTTTCTGTGTCTTTCCCATGCTAGTTGAAGCTCATTTGAGGATGAATGTTCCTAAGGGGGAGATATTGTAAGACTCTGAAAGTTGAAGAGTTGAAACCAAGGAGAAATTTTCAAAATGCTGACTGACCTCAAGATCACACATCACTCTATGATTCGTAGAGGTTTCTAAAAGTCGTAGATGGAGACTTAGGCTTGCGGGGGTTCAAAACTTAGAAGAGGTCCTACGACTTAAAAGAATGAGTCGTATTCCTTTCAACGAATCCTAGGATGGACCTGTACCAAAACTTCAGAGACTCTAAAACTATAGGTTTTTGAAACCTACAGGATGAGTCAAGTTGACAACCCATAATCACAATGACGAGTCATAATCACAACTCATAGACACAATATCATAGGCTATGAATTCGGACTTCTTCAGGACCTACATGGCTACTCAAGTTTATGAGTCGTAGACTTGAGGAAAAGTCATAGGATTCAAGTTCATTTTTGATGATGGGTATTCATATCTTTTTCCAAGTTTGGTTCAATGCACCTAGACACTATTACGGCTAATTTCAAGCCTATAACTATCAAAAACTTCAAAATTCCCTCTATTCTAAATCATTCTTCAAAAACCTCTAAGGCAAGATCAATCAAAATCCTCCCAAGCTCTCCTTCAAGTTTCAAGTTAGGGTTTCAAATTCATCAAGGTTCTACCTTAAGTTTGAGTTTATTTTACCAAGGTGTGTGGGGATAGATCCATGGGTTCCTTTCACCCATGAAGTCGCAATGTTTTGTCTAAAAATCTCATTTGTAACCCTAATTCTAATGAATTACATTGGGTTATTTTTCCATTAATTGCATGATTTCAAGTTAAATTATAAATGTCAATGCATCAGTCTGCTCCAATCATGATTATGAAGTTCAATGATGAGTTTATATAAATTTGATTATGAAATTCTATTATTTTTGAAAGAAAGCTTTTACGAATGAAGTTGAGATTCATCAGTCTGCCTCTCTCTTCTCGATGTGGGAGTTACATTGGATTCCATATTATAGCTCACATGGTCTTAAGATTTCAGTTAAAGGTCTTATCCCACATAAGCGTTCACGACTTTATGAGGATAAATCCTCCGGAGTTTTAGGTTTCCAAGATAGAAGAGGATTCACAAGAGTTTGTTGATAGCATTTATAAGATTGTAGAGATTATGGTAATTAAACCAGTTTAGAGGAAGGAGTTGGCTAGGTACCAAATGTAGGATATTTATTGAATTTGATTTATTCAATGGAAGAGTGAGAGGGCTAGAGAGGCAGACATCCTTCGTAGTCAGAGTTAAGTCATCTCCATAGCCGGGATGCACTGTTCTTTGCTAGAAGTTAGTAGTGATTGTCTGGTGACTGTTGTAGTAATATTAACCTCGCGAGTCTCATATTCTATTGAATTTAGTTCAGACTTTTCTAGCGAGAGAGGGAGGGCAAGTTGTATATTTTTCGTGATCGACTTTACTTTCTATCGATCTTGCTTTTCTGACATCTTTTGTTATTTCTAGTCAAGATCTAGTAGTGCTTGTTCAATAGACCACCATCTGAGAAGGAAAACTTTTTCCATCTAGGAGAATCTGGTTATTTCTTCGTTCTTTTTTACAGCCAACATCTGTAGGAGTTCTGTAAATTGTTATTTAGTGCTTCCAATTAGTATTTGGTTTTTTTTATTTCATCTTTATTATGCAGTTTGGTTTGCTTGAAGTTTTTGCCAGGAATTGTAAAAGCACCAGGCTTTTTTCCTTTGGTCAAATGTCTATATTATTGGTGAAAATTTTCCTTCCACCTCATTAAAATGATTGTGTAAGAATTATTCTTATTGCACCATAACATTACTTAAAGCATCATTGAAATATCATTCATAATCTTTCATGAGTCATCTAGAAACTTTGGAAATCATTCATAAAGCTTTCATTGAAATAACTTGAAGTTCATGATCATAATTCATTGAAATCATACTTGAAACTTAGCATATATCATAGGTGTTTGAAATTTACCTTGAAATCATGAAATATGAAATGAATTATGCATAATTATACGTCTTTGAAATTCATCTTGAAATCATGCAAGCTTGAACTCAGTTTTTCCAACTTTCTAACTTCTAGGGTCTTACAATATCTCCCCCTTGGGAATATTCATCCTCAAATGGGACTCAAGCTAGCATGAATGAAATAGGAAGGAGACATAGCAGCCCAACATGAATGTAAAATATCTCAAAAATACAAAAAACATGTAATACTCAATTTCAACCTAAAACATGACTTTAAAACTCATTTCATGAACATGAATATATATGAAAACATGAGAATGACTGAACCACATGGTTTGGGATGAATGGATCATGAAGGAACTAAATACATCAACTAGGTACGGAAGCAAAGAGATTAGGATATTGCAATATCATATCAGGTTCGGCTTCCCATGTAGCACCCTCAACCTCTTGATTACTCCATAATACTTTAACTAAAACTACTTCCTTGTTTCTCAACCTTCTAGCATGTCGGTCTAGGATTTCATCCGGAACGTCCTCATATGAAAGAGTCTCCTTCACACCAATGTTGTCTAAAGGCACAATAGAGCTATGATCACTAACAAACTTCCTCAACAAAGACATATGAAACATAGGATGCACCGATCCCAAATAAGAAGTCAAATCCTACTCCTAAGACACCTTGCTAATCCATCTCAAAATTTGATATGGGCCTAAATAGTAGGAACTTAGCTTACCTTTCTTTCGAAAACGCATCACACCCTTCATGAGTGAAATTTTTAAGTAAACCCAATCATTACTCTAAAATTCAAGTTCCCTTCTCCTGACATCTAAATAGGACTTTTGTCGACTCTGGACAATCTTTAATTTTTCTCTAATTAGTATCACCTTATCCATAGCCTCATGCACCAACTTGGGTCCTATCAAGACAAATTCACCCACCTTGAACCAACCAATAGGAGGCCTACACCTCCTACCATATAAGGCCTAAAATGGAGCCATTTGAATACTAGAATGATAATTGTTATTGTAGGCAAACTCTATCAATGGAAAATGATCATCCCAACTACCTTTAAAATCAATAACAAAGGATCTCAACATGTCCTCCAAGGTCTGAATGGTACGCTTAGCCTGGCCATCAGTCTGAGGGTGAAAAGTTGTACTAAGCTTCAATTGAGTGCCAAGACTTTTTTGGAAATATCTCTAAAACTTAGATGTAAATTGAGTACCTCGATCCGAAATGATAGATAACAGAACACCCTAAATCTTAACCAACTCTTGGATATACAATCTAGCATAGTCCTCGGCTGAATACAAAGTCTTAACAGGAAACAAAATGAGTTGACTTAATTATTTGGTCAACAATCATCCAAATCGAATCATGTTGCCTACGAGTATAAGGAAAACCTATAATTAAGTCCATATTCAAGGATTTCCCTTTTCAAGTAGGAATCTCAATATCTTGAGCCAAACCTCCTGTTTTTTTATGCTCAATTTTCACTTATTGACAATTAGGACACTTAGCCACAAACTCCACAATTTCTTTCTTCATTCTATTCCACCAATACACTTTCCTCAAATTATGATACATCTTTGTGGAACCCGGATGAATAAAATACTTTGAACTATGAGCCTCCGACAATATCATTTCCCTCAATCCATTAACATCGAGTACACATAATTGTCCTTGATATATCAAAACACTATCTCCCCTTTGGGAGAAAGCCTCAATGGCGTTTTCAACAACTATTTTCTTTAACTCAACCAATGAATGATCATGATCTTACTTTGCCTTAACATCCGCCATAAGTGATGTCTTAGAACTATTCTGCACAATAACACAACCATCCTCAAAATCAACCAATTGAATACCTAAACGAGCCAATATATGAACATCTCAAAAAAGAACATCTCAAACAAACTCCTTATTCTCATCCTCAACATAGGAACCACTATTCATGGACAATCTACTAAGAGTATTGGCAACCACATTTGCCTATCCCGAAAGGTATAGTACATTCATGTCATAATCCTTCAATAATTCAAGTCATCTCCTTTATCAAAGGTTCAAGTCATTTTGAGTGAACACATATTACAAACTCTTGTGACTAGTGAATACATCCACATGGATATCATAAAGGTAGTGTCTCCATAACTTTAAAGTAAAAACTATTGCAGCTAACTCTAAGTCATGGGTCGGGTAATTCTTCTCATAAACCTTGAGTTTTCTAGAAGCATAGGCTATCACTTTACCATTCAACATTAGAAAAAAACCAAGATCAACTCACAAGGCATCAAAATAGACAATAAAAACATTAGAACTTTTCGGCAAAGTCAACATCGGAGCAAAGGTAAGCCTATCTATCAACTCTTGAAAACTCTTCTCAAAAGTCTCGGACCATTGGAAATTTACCTTCTTTTGAGTCAAAGTAGTCTAGGGAGATGAAATCGTAGAGATCTACCTTCCTCAAACCATCTATAATAAATGGCTAAGCCCAAGAAACTCTGAATATCGGAAAGAGAAAAGGTCTAGGCTAATTCTTAACCGCTTTGGTCTTCTTAGGATCAACCATAATACCTTTAATGGAGATAATATGGCCAAGCAAAGTATGACGACCTGACCTAGGGCCTAATCATAATACGGTAATTGAAACCCCGAAGGGCTCCAACAGCGCCTCTTGTACATATCATAAACATACATAAGGTAAAGCAAAAGCAGAAACATCATAACAGAGTCTAAACTATGAATAGAAATTTAAGAACGTCACATGACAACATAAACTTGAAATATTTGCTCAACTAGATCCCTCTACTCATGAATATGGATGGAGGATAAGACATATACCTATCTCATCCTCAATATGAAACACAGCAAAAGACATTAAAAATAATAACTAACTCAATAACTAGTTTCCGATAAATGAGGACTCACTACAAATACCACTGGATAGAAAAGTTTAACTAGCCACACAAATGAGTATGATCTTCAACCTCAATCCCTATATTATGAGACAATGTAGGCAAAAAGTATGCATTAGTAAGTTGGAATATACTAAGTATGAGGGAATGACATACAGCGTAAATCATGGAATATAATGGTTAAGTAAATCACCTGATAAGCTGAGGTAAGTAAAGTCATGGGAAAATCATATTGACCAAAGCATTTAAAAAGCATAATTTAAAATCATAGCATACATAAGAGATTATACATATTTAGGATAGGAACCATAACCAACAATAAGACCATGAGTGCTATAACATGGAATCCCGTTGTCTTGCCATACAATGAACAAAAAGGGGAATCTACTTGCCAAGGTAGACTCTACCCCGCTAGATGGGTCATACATACGCTATATGTGGATCCAATAGCTAGTCCATGAAGGCAACCTATGGTAGCACGTAGTTTATAGGACATGAAGCTGCTACTAAGGCTTTTGGTAGGGCCTCTACCTCAAGTCCACTCGATGTTAAGTTAAATCCCACGGAATACATGCATATCATAGAAATCATAATTTTATATATCATAGTCATGATCATAGGCTTGTAATCATAGAGTAGCTCATTTTCATAACATACTTGTAATGTGAGAATTGTCCTTTCACATTACAATCATATTTCCATAATTCATATCTTTAGGCCTTAGGTCACCACATAGGGCCCTAAGTCACTTTACTTTATAACTTGCATGAAATTCATACCTTGAACTTAGAATAGAACTCAATTGCATAATCTATTGACTTTGAAAATCATGTAATTGACTTGAAAACATGCATGGTCATAAACTTTATATATCAGCCCATACATAATTTATTTAGATAATATCCCTTGGAAGTATAATTCAAAATACACATAATTTACATTATGAACCATAGAGATTAAAATAAGAGAATTCATGAGAAATCTCTTCAATTCAATGCAATAACCATCAATTTATATTCAAATAGACTCATGATTGTACTTTGAATCATAATTCATGCAATAGGAATAGATATCATAAAACCCATAAAATACCAATACGTTAATTTGATTGAAAAGTTTGAGAAATTGATTGGGCTTCATGGATGAAAGGATCTATAAATCAACACCCACATACCTGAAGTGAGAACACCAAATAATTGGAAAGAACTTGAGAGTTTTGATGGAGATATTGAGTGAATTTACTTGAATTCTTCAATGGAGCCCTTAAGTGAATTTACTTGAATTCTTCAATGGAGCCCTTAAAAGTCTTTTGTAGAGAGAGAAATATTTGAATAGGTGAATTGTAGAAAAATGAATAGAGTTAGGGGTTTAGGTTATTTTATAGAGTTGAATTAGGTCCTAAAAATGTGTAGGTTTACTAACTTTCAATTAGGGAAAAGTATAAAGTGGCCTTCATCAAATAAAATCTGAAAAACGGACCCAGTACCCTGCTGGCGCTATAGTGGCGCACCGCGCCATGATCGTAAATTATTACAGCAGTAGTCTTTGGTAAAATAATCATAAGTTTTGACTTTGAACTCAGAATGAGAGAAAATTAGTGGAGTTGGAAAGATGACTCAAAGACCTTTAATTTGATAGGTAACAAAACACCTAATTCCATATATAATAGGAGATATGGGCATTTAAAGTTGACCCTATTTTGGACTCTTACGAAAACTTAGCCGATGGAAATTCTTTGGACTTGGCTTGGTGTTAGAGATCCTTTTGACCCTAAAACACATATAATAAAATTCAAAAACCTAGGAATTGATCCTAACTCATATGTAAAATTAGAATTAGATGAGTTCAAGCCTATACGCCTTTGAAGAATGGTTCGGGTCTTGGCATAGAATTTTTTGAGGTGTTAGAATATCTCTCCCTTGGGAACATTCATCCTCGAATGTGATTTAACTAATATAGGAAATACATGAAACAATGACTAGCATCTCAACATAAATATGAGGACACTTCAAAAAATACATAGAACACGTAAACTTCATACTCAACATAAAACCTGTCCTTTAGAAAAAATCATTTTCATGAATCATGCATGCATATAAATGACATAGGGAACTGAAATGTATAAGTTTAATTGAGTTGATCATGAACAACTTCGTACCTTTAGGATCGAGTGAAAGGAAAGAGGTACAGATAACGCTTCATCATGTCTAAATCCGCTTCCCAAGTAGCACTCTCTACTTGTTCATTCCTCCATAACACTTTGACAGATGCAACATATTTATTTCTTAACCTCTTCACTTGCCGGTCTAAAATCTTAATCGAGACATCCTCATAAGTCAAATTCTCTTCAATACTTACATTCTCCATTGGCACAATAGAATTTCGATCACCCACAAACTTCTTCAGCATTGACACATGAAATATCGGATGAACCAAAGACAACTCAAGTGGCAAGTCTAACTTATATGCTACTTTGCCAATGCCCTTTAATATCCTATAGGGTCCTATATATTTAGGTCTCAACTTCCCTTTCTTACCAAACTGTACCCCTTTTATAGGTGAAATCTTCAAATACACCATATCATCCACATCAAATTCAAGCTCGCTCCTCCTAGTGTCTGAATAGGACTTTTGATGACTTTGAGCTATTTTCAATCCTTCTCTTAGGAGCCTTAATTTCTCCATTTTATAAACTACAAAATTTGGACCAATCAATGCCATCTCACCTACTTCAAACCACCCCACCGGAGACCTACATCTTCTCCCGTACAAGGCTTCAAAAGGAGCTATTTGGATGCTAGAGTGAGAACTATTATTGTAGGTGAACTCAATTAATGGAAAATGCTCATCCCAATTTCATCTATGATCAATCAAACATGTCATTCTTTCAGCTTGTCTATCGGTTTGAGGATGGAAAGCGGTACTTAGCTTTACTTTAGTGCCAAGTCCTTTCTGAAATGACTTCCAAAAATATGAACTAAATTGAGTACCTCTATCCGATATAATCGTTAAAGGAACACTATGAAGTTTCACAAGTTCATAAATGTACAACTTAGCATAGTCTTCGGCACCATAAGAAATCTTGACTGGTAGAAAATATGCCGATTTGGTCATTCAGTCTACAATGACCCAAATAGAATCATGTTGTATTCTTGTATAAGGCAAACCCGTGACAAAGTCCATATTCACATCTTCTCACTTCCATGTAGGAATTTTGATTTCTTGAGATAGACCTCTCGGCCTTTGAAGTTCAACTTTCACAAGTTAAAAATTTGGATACTTATCCACAAACTCCGCTATGTCCTTATTCATGCCATTCCACCAATACGCTTTCCTTAAGTCACGATACATCTTGATAGATCCCAGATGAATTGAATATCGAGAACTATGGGCCCCATTCAATATCAACTCTCTTAATCTATCAACATTTGGATCACACAAATGACCTTGGTAATGTAGTACCCCATCTTCTCATAGGGAGAAAACCTCAACGGATTTTTTGACAACCGACTTCTTCAATTCGACCAAAATTGAATCATTGTCTTGTTTGGCCTTAACGTCTACCACAAGAGATGATTCTGAACCATTATGTATAAGAACAACTGCATCATTGGAATCAACCAAACACATACCTAAATATGCCAATCTATGGACCTCTTTAACCAATTCCTTCTTACATTCCTCAACATTTGCAACACTATCCATAGTCAAACGACTAAGAGCATCGACTACAATATTTGCCTTACCCCGAATGGTACAATATGCCTAGTCATAGTTTTTAGGAGTTCAAGCTACCTCATTTGCCTAAGGTTCAAGTCCCTTTGACTAAACACATATTGCAAGATTTTGTGGTCGGTAAACACATCAACATGCACCCCATAAAGATAATGGCGCCAAATTTTCAATGCAAACACAACCGCCGCAAGTTCAAGATCATGGGTTGGAGAATTCCTTTCATGCACTTTAAGTTGTCTAAAGGAATAGGCTATAACCTTACCATGTTGCATCAAGACACAACCCAAACTAACATGCGAAGTATCACAATAAACAATAAGCCCATCCAAACCTTCGGGTAATGTCAAAATAGGAGTCGACGTAAGAGAAACCTTCAATATTTGGAAACTTTTCTCACATTTTTCCGACCATTGGAATTTTTTCTTCTTTTGTGTCAACTTAGTTAAAGGCAAAGCAATAGACAAGAACCCTTCAACAAACCTTCTATAGTATCCGGCTAAGCCCAAAAAGATTCTAATATCCGAAGGAGATAATGGTCTAGGTCAATTCTTAACTGCCTCCATTTTCTTTAGATCTACTTTAATTCCATCACTAGACACTACATAGCCAAGAAATGCAACCTCCCTTAGCCAAAATTTGCACTTACTAATTTAGAGAATAATTGCTTTTCTCTCAATTTTTGCAACACAATCCTCAAGTGACCTATATGATCATCCTCATGTCGAGAATAAATCAAGATATCATCAATGAACACGAATACAAATATGTCTAAATATGGTTTAAAAATATGATTTATCAAATCCATGAATATAGCTGGAGCATTAGTCAAACCAAACGACATTACCAGAAATTCAAAATGTCCATACCTTATCCGAAAAGCTATCACACTCCCTTACCCTCAATTGATGATAACCGGAATGGAGGTCAATCTTAGAAAAGTAGCTTGCTCCTTGTAATTTATCAAACAAGTCATCTATCCTTACAATTGGATATTTATTCTTTATAGTGATCTTATTCAATTGCCGGTAGTCTAGACATATTCGAAGTGATCCATTTTCTTCCTAACAAATAACATGGGAGCACCCCATGGTGAAATACTAGGTCTTATAAAATCCTTATCCAATAAATCCTTCAATTGTTCTTTCAACTCCTTAAATTCCACCGGAGCCATAAGGTAAGGAGGAATAGAAATAGGTTGAGTATCGGGAAGGAGATTTATGCCAAAGTCAATTATCCTTTCGGGAGAAATACCGAGTAAATCATCAGGAAACACATCAAAAAACTCATTAACTATAGGTACCGACTAAAATGTAGGAGTTTTGGAATCGATGTCCCTAGATCACACAATATGATAAATGCACCCTTTGGAAATCATTTTTCGGGTCTTAATACATGAGATGAATTGACCCTTCACCACTGAATCATTACCCTTCCATTGAAGAATAAGTTCATTAGGAAAGTGAAACTTAACCACATGAGTTCTACAATATATAGATGCGTAAGAGACATGTAACCAATCCATACCAAGAATAATGTCAAAATCAGTCATATCAAGTTCAACAAGGTCACATGGAATAACTCTGTGCAAGACCCATATGGGACAATTTCTATAAGCTCTCTTGGCTAATACCGAATCACCAACGAGAGTAAATCGAAAAAGGTTCTATTAACACTTTGGGGCACACATCAAATCTCATAGCAATGTAAGGAGTAACAAAAGACAAGTTGTCACCCGTATCAAGCAATGCATAAACATCAAAGTTAAAGACTAGTAACATACTCGTGACCACATCGGGGGCCTCATCAACCTCTTGCCTAGCATGAAGAGCATAGAATCGATTGTTGCGTTGGCCACCCTTAGGTTGTGTTTAGGAGCCTTGTTGCACTTGGACTTCTAGAGGATGACCTTCTCCACCCTTTTTGGTAACAAGAGGGCACTCGAATTTCTTATGTCACATCTTGTCACATCCATAGAACGCACCCATTCCCATCAAGCACTTTCCTCCATGATTCTTTCCACAATTTGCAGACTTAGGAAAATAAGGGTTACTAGCATTTACACCTCCTTCTCCTTGAGCTTTAGGTTATGGTACCCTATCCTTAGAAAAATTCTTCCCTGAGCTTTGGCCTTATTGACAGTGTCTACTACTACTTATTATCCTAGCATTGGAGAACCCATGTTCATACTGGGCTCTTTTAGAATCCCTTATCCTCATTTCCTTGAACTTTTCTCCTTCAATTTATTCCGTAAAAGTTATGAGATGAGATATGCCCATCTCCTTAACAAGCATAGCAGTGCGACATTCCTTAGCAACCAAGTCAGACACCCCCGATATGAATTTAGTCATTAGGACATGTGGATCGGCAACTAATGAAGGAGCATACTTGGATAACTTAGTAAACTTGAGAGCATAGTCCCTCATCCCCATATTGCCTTGTCGAATATTTATAAACTCTAATACTTTAGCCTCCCTTAAATCAAGAGGAAAAAAGTGATCAAGAAAAACAAGTTTGAAAGCTTCCCATTCAATAGGACCTTCATCCACCCTCTCCAACTTCCTTTGAGTGTACCATGTTTGAGCAACACCCTTAAGTTGGTAAGCCGCCAACTTCGCTCTTTTTTTCTGAAGTCACCCCCATAATACTCACTATCTTGTAGACCTCATCAATGAACTCTTGAGGATAGTTATCAACTTTTCAGCCATAAAACTCTGGAGGATTCATTCGTGTAAAGTCCCTTACTCTTGAGGTTGGAGTACGAACATTAGGAGGAGGCACAACACCTTGGTTGGTCACCACTTGGGTTAGCATAGTAATGGCGGTTCAAAACTCTGCATTAGTCACTTAGTCCGGTAGGGGACCATTGTCTTGAAGAGCCAAGGGAGCTTGGGCTTCATTAACATTATTTCCCCTTGGAAATAGTGGTATTCTTGAAGTCATCATTATGAAAATCGCAAAGAAAGACCGTTAGGGAAAATAAGTCTTATGGTAAACTCTATAGCACGACATGAATCAAGAAAAAAGTGAGAATTCCTAAAATGCCTCGTAGCCTCCTACTCATAAGTGTGGTGCGCTTCACACCCATGAATAAGACTCTACTTGACACGGCATGTTGGACACCCTAGGATACTTAAAAAACCTTGGGCTCTGATACCAAGTTTGTCACGACCCGACCTAGGTCCTAGTCGTAACATGGTGATTAAAACCCCAAAGGGCTCCAACCAAGCCTTTTGTACATATCATAAGCATACATAAGGTAAAGAAAAAGCGAAAACATCATAACAGAGTCTAAACTATGAATAGAAATATAAGAACATCACATGACAACATAAACTCGAAACATTTATCCAACTAGATATCTCTACTCATGAATATAGGCAAGGGCTAAGACATGTCCCTAGCTCACCCTCAATATGAAACATAGAAAAAGTCTTTGAAAATAATAACTAACTCGATAACTAGTCTCCGATAAATGAGGACTCAGCACAAACACTGCTGGATAGAAAAGCTTAACTAGCCACGTAGATGAGTATGATCTTCAACCTCAACCCCTATATTATGAGATAATATAGGAAAACAATATGCATTAATACATTGGAATGTACTAAGTATGAGGGTTTGACATGCAACGTAAATTATGGAATGCAATGTTCAAGTAAATCACATGATAAGATGGGGTAAGTAAAGTCATGAGAACATTATATTGATCAAAGAATTTAAAAAACATAATTTAAAATCATAGCATACATAAGAGATCATACATATTTCAAATAGGAACCATAACCGACAATAAGACCATACATGCTATAACATGGAACCCCGTTGTCTTACCATACAATGAAGAAAAAGGGGAATATACTTGACAAGGTAGACTCTACCCCATTAGGCGGGTTAGACATACTCTATATGTGCATCCAATAGCTAGTCTATGAAGGCAACCTATGGTGGCACGTAGTTTATGGGACATAAGGCTACTACTAAGGCTTTTGGTAGGGCCCCCACCTCAAGTCCACTCGGTGCTATGTCAAATCCCACATAATACATGCATATCATAGTCATAATCATAGGTCTGAAATCATAGAGTAACTCATTTTCATAACATACTTATAATGTGAGAATTGTCATTTCATCATTACAATCATATCGTTAGACCTTAGGTCACCACATAGGGTCCTAAGTCACTTTTTAGTCCTTAGTTCACCACATAGGGCCCTAAGTCACCTTACTTCATAACTTGCATGAAACTTATAACTTGAACTTAGAGTAGAACTTAATTGCATAATCAATTGACTTTGAAAATCATGTAATTGACTTGAAAACATGTATGATCATAAAATTTATTTCTGCCCATACAAAATTCATATAGATAATATCCCTTAGAAGTATAATTCAAAATACTCATAATTTACATCATGAACCCTAGAGATCAAAATAGGAGAATTCATGAAAAAACTCCTCAATTCAATACAATAACCATCAATTTATATCAAAATAGACCCATGATCATACTTCGAATCATAATTCATGTAATAGGAATAGATAACATAAAACCCATAAAATACCATACTTTAATTTAATAGAAAATCTTGAG
Organism: Solanum dulcamara; assembly: GCF_947179165.1. Lineage (NCBI taxonomy): Eukaryota > Viridiplantae > Streptophyta > Magnoliopsida > Solanales > Solanaceae > Solanum > Solanum dulcamara. The sequence goes on from NC_077245.1 coordinate 25,954,880, forward strand.
AAATTGATTGGGCTTCATGGCTGAAAGGACCCATGAATCAACATCCATATATCTGAAGTGAGAACACCAAATAATTGGGAAGAACTTGAGAGTTTTGATGGAGAGCTTGAGTGAATTTACTCGAAGTCTTCAATGGAGCCCTTGAGAGTGTTTTGTAGAGAGAAATATTTGAGTACGTGAATTATAGAAAAATGAATAGAATTAGAGGTTTAGGTCAATTTATAGAGTTGAATTAGGTCCTAAAAATGTGTAGGTTTATTAACTATCAATTAGGAAAAAGTCTAAAGTGGCCATCAAATAAAAAATCTGAAAAGCGGACCTAGAACCCTATTGGCGCTATAGTGGCACACCGCGCTAAAGGCCAAACTAAGTACCTTATGAAGGAACTAAGTACCTTAACTTGGAATAAAAGTAAAGAGATAAGGATATCACGACATCATATTGGCTTCAACCTCCTAAGTAGCACCCTCAACCTCTTAGTTTGTCATGACCTAAGTTAGACCCCTGGTACACCCCAATGATTAAAATTCTGAGGGACCCCAACCAAGACTCTTAGCATATTATTCATGAACATACATAAGGTAAGTAAAAAAATAACGCTATGTAAGACCCTAAAAATTGGAAAGTCAGAAAACAAAATGTAATAATGAAATCTCAAAAATATTTTACACTAATTGAGGTTCATGAGGCCCATCATGGGTTGTATTCATCCCCACAGCCCATGGAAAAGAGCTGTGTAAGTGACAGGTAATGAAGGTGAGATTAGGAGAGGACCACGATCTGTTCATAACCCATAGTCATGGTTATGGACCGTCAAGTAGTCCGTGGAAGCCAACCCTCAAAACCATAAAGTGGGCCAGCTTCACAAGGGACACTACGGACCGTTGATACCATCACTTTCTGTGGTCCCATTCCATCAAGAGTCCTTATCCAATCTTGACAAAGAAAATCTTCACTGACCACCCCATAACCCGTAGAGCTTTTAATGGACCGTGAAGATGGTCTGTCCACGGGTCGGTTCAGTTTTATCTTAGGGGTGTTAAGGTCAATTCTTTAGTGTGGCAATAGATTAGAGATATTTTAAGGTCACAAGAATCCTTTAGCACAAAATTGGATTAAAAGCTTCCTTACCCATTGAGTTTCGATATAAAATTTTACATGGGTCAACTTTAAATAATCATATATCCTAGAATATAAAGAGTTATGTGGCTGAAGAGGAAAGCTTTGTCATGGATAAAGGTTTTCTAATCCAAAGGAACAAGGGATCTAAAATTACCATTTTATATCAACTTATAGGTCTTTGAATTTTCTTCCCGACTTCATCAAGTTTTCCTCATTTGAAGTTTGGATTAAAACATTATGCATGATTTAGAGAAGCCCTATCAAGCATTCACATCTTCACTATCGCCACTACGGGTTGTGAAGACCTTTACGGGCCGTGAAGGCTACTGTAAAGGATTGCTGCAATAATTTTTCAGCATCTTCCTGCTCACAACACAAGATTATTTTAGTCCTTTTCCAAAGCTTTTTAAACCTTATTCTAAGTTATTTTTTGGTGTTTTGAATGAATATATTATTTCACTAACTCGGTTTTCTCTCATAATCATCAATCTAAGCATTAAAGTATCTACAAATTTTCTCAAAACTAACATAGGGTTCCTCTTCTCCATCAAGAACCCTAAAGCTTTCAAGTTAAAATTTTTCAGAATCAAGAGAAGTCTTCTATCAAAGGTTTTTCCAAGGTCTTCCTCCAAAATCAAGCTAGAGTTTAAACAAATCAAGTTTCCTTTTTTAATTCCAAGGTTATAATTCATTAAGGTATGTGAGAATTCATCCATGGGCCTTTTCACCCATGGAGTCCCAAGTTTCTTTTAAAATTCTCTTATGGATTCTTCTTCTAAAAGCCATAGTTTCATGAGATTTCATTGGGTCTTCTTAGTTATGATTTATCTTATGATTATTGATCAAATAATGCATAATTCATATTAGATTGTATGATTTTAAGTTGAATTTCAATAACCCATGTTATATGTTATTTTCAAAGTATGTTTTCAAAGAATTATGATCATGAATTTCAAAGTATTTGAATGAATGTTTATCAAGGCTTATGAATGCCTCATGAAAGTTAAGAATGATGTTTTCACTGATGTTTTAAGAAAGTGACCAAGAATTATGAAATGTTTTCCCATTATATAAAAGAAATCATGATTTAGATCTCGTTGGTAGAGGCAAGAGTCTATATGAATTATGTTATGATCATGATATGTTGAATGAATTATTCTTATGTTTTTCAAGTATTTATGTTGAAATTTGTATTAATAGATTCTTACCATCTTTAAAGCTTATGACATATTATGTATGATATTCCATTAAGAGTTGACCAAGCACTGAGTGGACCTTGGGATAAGAGGCTCACCCGTAAGTAGAGGCATGAGGACGTTAGCAAAAATCCCATTATCCCATAACTATATGCCACCGTAGGAAAAAGTATCACCCATTAGTAGAGGCTTGTTTCCTTAGAAAGGGTCACCCGTTAGTTGAGGTTTGATTCCTTAGTAGCTTAGTGGTTCCACTTAGGCATGATAGAGTCTACCTTGGCAAGTAACTTCTCTCTTCCCAATTTGGGATTTGCAATGGAATTACATGTCGTAGCTCATATGGTCTCCTCTATAGGTAAACAGTATCTCTCACAAAAAGTTTACGTAAAGGTATAAAGTTCTCACGATGAAGATGTGTTTGATGTGTTGACCAATGATTATGATGCTTTAATATTTTTATGGTTTTACTCATATTTTAAGATATTGGTCTTGCATCTCATGATTCATATTGATTATGTCCTATGTTTATTGTTCATACATACTTTTCACATACTTAGTATATTCCATGTACTAGTGCATTATTTTTACCTGTATTGTATTATAATGTAGGGTCCGACGATCATGCTCATCCTCCTATTCGTGGCTAGAGGTTAGTACATTTGTTATTGTTGTGAGTCTTTAAGCCTCGAAGTCAAGACACTTTATTTTCATTGCGTCATTGACTATTTCATTTCTCTTGTGTTGTTATTAGTGAGCTAGGAGCTTGTCTTACACCCGTCTAGTTAGTAATGGCATGTTAGATGTTAATGGAGTTTATGTTGTCGCATCCGTTGATGTTGTTTCTCCTTTGTTAAGATATTCCTATTGAGAATTTACTTTCTCTTTCATGATTAGCTTTATTTCTTTAAATACCTAATGAATTCTTATGTATGACATTCCAGGAGGCTTGGTTGGAGTCCTTCGAGATTTCGATCACCGTGTCATGCCTAGAGCCTAGCTTGGGTCGTGATGACTAAGGAATATATGTAGAAATAAAGTCTCAAGATGAAAAATCTCAATAAAAGAGAACAAGTCTCAAACTCAAAATAAAAAGACAATATAGACTCGACGACATCCAACATGCCTTTACTAAACTAGATGGAGGCATAATAAAAGCTCCTAGCTCACACATGACAACATATAAAAATCATAAGAATGGTAAAATATGAAAGAATTGTCCTCAAAGCATAAGGACTCATCAAATGTAAGAAAGTAAAGCTTAACTCTAGCCACGAGTGGGAGGTGTGGGATGATCTTTCGACCCCACATTAAGATACAATGTTGGCAAACGTATGCGTTAGTACATAAAATATACTAAGTATATGAGAAGTATGCATGAACAATTAATATAGGACATAATTAATATGAATCATGAGATGCATGACTAATACCTTAAAACATGAGTAAAATCTAGAAAACATTTAAACACCATAATTATGCGGTCAATGCATCAAAACATTATCATGAGAACTTTATACCTTTTCATATATCTTGGTGTGGGATAGGACCTTTAACTGACATATAAGACTATGCGAGCTATAAAATGAAATCCTATGTAAATCTTACATCGAGAAGAGAGAGGCTACTTTGGCAAGTAGACTCCATGAGAACATCATAATCATGAGCTATATATGGACCTACTAGGTAAGATATATTGGCACCATAAACCTATGTGGGTAACATAGTTAAGGACTAAAAGTTGCTATTAGGATTCCTTTGGGTAGCTACTACAGCTTCCTGACCAAACTCCACAATAAGTCCTCTGGGTGCTTAGTCATTATCCCAATAGAATTTCATAAAAATGTAGTCATTAACATCATTAAGAAATAAAATAAAACATATCAATCCTCATCATGAAATTACCATAAGAATAGCTCATTAACATGATTGATTCATAAGAATCCAAAAGTTGGTGAGAATGTCCCTTCACCTCTTTAATATGATTGCACGAGCATTACCTTTCACACAATAATCACTTTCTTAAAAAGTCATTGAAACATCATTCACAAACTTTCATGAGTCATCCATAAACCTTGGTAGTCATTCATGAAGTTTTCATTGAAATCACTTGAAATTCATGATCATAGTTCCTTGAGAACATACTTGAAGTAGCATATAACATGAGTCATTGTAATTCAACTTGAAATCATGTAATATGATGTGAATTATGCATAATTTAATCAATAATCGTAGGATAAATCATAATTAATAAGACCCAATGCATATTCATAAAACTAGGGATTTTAGAAGAAGAATTCATAAGGGAATTTGAAAAAAACATTGGGACTCCGTGGGTGAAAGGACCCATTTATGAATTGCCACATACCTTAGATCTTAGAACCCCTAATTTTCTCTTGACTTGATGACTTGACCTTAATTTTCTCTTCGAATTGCTTGGGAAAGAAGAAGACTCTTGAGGGAGAACATTAGAGAAGATTTTGGAATTTGAGTGTTAGGGGGAGAATGAGAGGGATAAGAGGGCTTAGGGTAGTTAATAGGACTGAATAAACTCCTAAAAACCATTCACATTCATTAATGCCTAAATAGGGAAAAGACCAAAACACTCCTAAACTTACTGGATTCGAGCACCTACACGAAAGGCTCACCACTATCATGACCCAAGCCTAGGGCCTAGATATGACATGATGATTGAGACCCCAAAGGACCCCAACCAAGATATCTTAGCATTCATAAAATACATAAGGTAATTTAAACATAATGAAATACACAGAAAAAAAAACTCAACATAGATGTCAAAGAGGAAGTAAACTCAAATCAATGTCCAAATCGGACTACAACCCTTTAAATCGTTTAAAACTGCCTCTAAGTCTATACTTGATGGGGTATTAGGAAAAGATCTTAGCTCACCCAAATCATAAGAGAAAGTCGAGGTAACAACATGAAATAAATATCATGTCCTCGATGAATGAGGAATCACCAATTCTTGAAAACTAAACCAACTCTAGCCATGAATATAAGGAGCGTGATTATTGTCCTTCCCTACATTATAAGACAATGTAGGCAAAATATATGTTAGTACATAGAAGATACTAAGTATGTGAGGTATGCATGAACAAGTAAAGGAGTATAAGCAATATGACATGAGATGCATGACCATCATAGTGAACATGAGATAAGCTTAAAGCACTTGAAAATATATGAAAACTTATGGTCAGTACATCATAAAAATTCATAACGAAATGTATATCTTTACATATAACTTTTGTGGGATAAGGCCTTTAACCGATATATTAAGACCATGCGAGGTATAACATGGAATCTGATGTAACTCCCACATAGAGAAGAGAGATGCTACTTGCCAAGATAGACTCCATGAGAATAAATTTAAATTTGTGAGCTATATGTGGATCTAGTAGCTAGGCTATAAAGGCAACCTACGAGAGCAACGTAGTCTGGGATTTTAGGTTGCTACTAAGATTTTCTTATGTAACTTACTGCATTGTCGGACTGAACCCCACCAACTAGTCCTTTTGGTTCTTAGTCAATATCCCAAAAAAATTCATTAAAAAATAGAGACATTGTCATTAAATTCATCATGAAAATAATTATTAGAGTAGGTCATTAACTTTAGTGATTCATTAAGAATTCATAACTTCGGTGAGAATTGTCCTTATCACCATCTTTACCATGATTAAGTGAGAATTGTAGTTATCACACCATAATAACTTTCTTGGATCATAATTGATCATCATTATAATTTTCATCATTAAATTATGAATCATAACTTTGTTTGTAAAAGTTTTCTTTTAAAAATCATAGTATTTCATAATCAAATTCATATAAGCTCATCGTTGAACTTCATAATCATGATTGAAATAGCTTAATGCATGGAAATTCATAATTCAATTTGGAATTATACAATTAATGTAAAATCATACTTACAATGATCAATGATAATAATTAAAAACATAATTGAAACAATCCAATGCAATTCATTAGAATTAGGGTTACAATCCATTAAAATTTAATGAAATTTTGAGAGAAAACATTGGGACTCCATGGGTGAAAGGAACCCATGGATCAATCCCCACACACCTCAATGAAATCAACTCAAACTTGAGGTAGAACCTTGATGAATTTGAAACCCCAACTTGAAACTTGAAGGAGAGCTTGAGAGTATTTTGATTAATCTTTCCTTAGAGGTTTTTGAAGAATGATTTAGAATAGAGGGAATTTTGAAGTGTTGGGTTGTCATAGGCTTGAGATTGTCCATAATAGTGTCTAGGTGCATTGAACTAAACTTGGAAAAAGATACGAATACTCATCATCAAAACTGAACTTGAACCCTACGACTCTACTCCTATGACTCGTCCTTAAGTTTACGACTCATAAACTTGAGTAGTCGTGTAGGTCCTGAATAAGTCTGAATTCATAGCCTATGATATTGCATCTACGATTCATGATTATGACTCATCATTGTGATTATGGGTTGTCAACTTGACTCATCCTGCAAGTTTCAAAAACCTGTAATTTTAGAGTTTCTGAAGTTTTGGTACGGGTCCATCCTAGGATTCGTTGAAAGGACTACGACTCATCCTTTTGAGTCATAGGACCTTTCCTAAGTTTTGAACTCGGGCAAGCCTAAGTCTCCATCTAGGACTTGTAGAAACCTCTACGAATCATAGAGTGATATGCGATCTTGAAGTCAGTCAGTATTTTGAAAATTTCTCCTTGGTTTCAACTCTCCAACTTTCGGAGTCTTACAATATCTCCTCTTTAGGAACATTCGTCCTCAAATGAGCTTCAACTAGCATGGGAAAGACACAGAAAGAAGATTAGCAACCTAACATAAATATAATAATATTTTAAAATGAATGGAACATGAAAATTCAAACTTAATCATAAAACATGACTTAAAAATTCATCATCATGAACATGCATGTATATAAATGATATAGGAGGAACTGAATACATAGGAGTTTAATCGATTCAAATAAGAACAACTTACTATTTTAGGCTTGAGCAGAGGAAAAAAGATATGGGTATCATTTCATCATGTTCGCTTCTACTTCTCACGTAGCAATCTCTACTTGTTGATTTCTCCACAGCACCTTAACAGACTTAACCTCTTTGTTTCTTATCCTCTTCACTTGCCGATCTAAGATTTCCCCCAAAACTTCCTCATAGTTCAAATTTTCTTCAACATTCACATTCTTCATTGGAAAAAATAGAGTTTGGATCACCCAAAAACTTTCTCAACATCGATACATGAAATATCGAATGAACCATAGACAACTCAAATAGAAAATCTAACTCATAATCCACCTTAACAATACGCCTTAGTATCTTATAAGGTCCAACATATCTAGGATCAATTTTTCTTTCTTATCAAAGCGCATTACTCCCTTCATGGGTGAGACCTTAAAATAGACCCAATCATTCATATCAAATTTGAGTCCCTTTTTCCTAATATTCAAATAGTACTTTTGACGACTTTGAGCCATTTTCAACCTCTCCCTTATGAGTCTCACCTTATCCATAGAATCCATTACCAAATCTGGACCAATTAAGGCTATCTCACCTATTTCAAACCATTCCATCGGGGACCTACATCTTGTCCTATACAATGCTTCAAAAGGAGCCATTTGGATGCCAGAGTGATAACTATTATTGTAGACAAACTCAATCAATGGTAGATGTTCATCCCAACTTCCTTGAAAAGCAATCACATACTCCCTCAACATATCCTCGAAGGTTTGGATCATCCTTTCAGCTTGACTTTCGTTCCAAGACCCTTTTGAAATGACTTCCAAAACTGCAAAGTAAATTGAGTACTTAGACCTGATATAATAGATAAGGGAACACTATGTAGTATTATCAAATCATGATTATACAGCTTAGCATAATCTTCAACATCAAAAGAAGTCTTTAATAATAGAAAATGAGCTGAATTAGTCATTCGATCCACAATAACCCAAATAGAATTGTATTGTTTCTTACTATGAGGCAAACCCATTTCAAAGTCCATATTCTCATCTTCCCACTTTTAAGTATAAATTTCAATGTCTTGAGCTAAACCTTCCGTGATAGAGAAAGATTTTAATGATAACCAATGTATTTCATGTAGGAAAATTAATAAGTAAAAAGAAAAGTATTGAATCAAACTGCTCTAAATATGATAAAGATAAGTAAAGGATATCAATCAACAAAGAAATAAAGGGATTACTTGGAAATACTACCATATATAAGGAAGCTAATTGAGGATAAAAAATGAAGCAAATCAAGCTAATTGAAGAATGATATAAGCTGATTGGACCAATTGATTGAAGCTGATTGACAACTAATTTTGGAATAGAACATCATAGCCAAACGAAGAAGCTAATTGAGTCATCATATCCGAGCATATCAAAAGGATTCACAAAATCAAGAAACGAGATTCTCATCAAGTAAAAGCCCTTATCTTATTCTTGAAAAATGGATCAATCACTGCCTTTTCCCAAGGATCAACTCTCTTGGGTTACTTTCTCTTCAAAAAAGGATATCAGACTTCCTCACTATAAATACCAGAGTTTCAAGATGGAACAAGTGTACAACAAGTATGAATCATCTCATATTCTTTTCTCTACTTGTAACATGCATTGTATTACTTAGCGTTCTACTGTGTAATCAAAAAAAGAAAAGAAAAATATTGTTGGTAAGGCTTTGTATCAAAAGAAAAACAGAGAAAAAAACTAGAGAGTAGTCTTAGCATATACTCTCAATATTGTACTCATTCAAAAATAACAAAGGGCTAGAAGAGAACACCCTTGCAACCCAAAGGGACTGCAGTAAGATCCACATTGGATTTAAACCAGTATAAAACATCTTGTATCAGCTTTATTTTCAACAGTTTTATTATTGTCTTAACTATTCTGTCAACCTCAGTCAACAATCAAGTTCACTTAGTTAACTACTGCTCAGAAAAATAAAAAAAAGCAATTCACCCTCTTTGCACTTTCAATTGGTATCAGAGAAAGGCCTCATATACAACTTTTTAACAACAAGTGAGGAAAGATCACGGCTCAATAAATTATGGGTGATTTTTTTCAAGAAAGAACTTCACAAAGTAGACCACCATACTTCAATGAAAAATATTTTTCTCACTAAAAGATCAGAATGGAAACCTTCATCAAGTCATATGATGTGAAGGTTTGGAGAGTTATCAAACTTGGGGATATTCCTATTCCTGTAACAAAGAAATCAGATGACAATCAAGATTCTACTTTTCCAAGTTTGGAGAATTATACATATGAGCAAATGAAAATAATTCAAATAAATTCTAAAGAAAAAAATTTCTCTATAATGCAATTAGTGGTCAAGAATATGAGACAATATCTTGATGTGAAACTGCCAAAGAAGATAAGTAGGAAGTCACATATGAAGAACTGACAAGGTTAATGAAACTATCATCAGTCTACTAGTATATGAGTATGAATTATTTAAAATAAAGGAAGGAAAATCTATTGAAAGCGTGTTTACGCGTCTCACCAAAATCATTAGGGAACTCAAACTTCTAGAAATATATATCCTCAAATTGAACACATAAGAAGAGTTCTTAGAATCTTACCACCTCAATTTCATGCCAAGGTTGTAGCTCTTGAAAGTATGAATTCAAACACTCTAACCTATGATGAGGTTAGGGAAGATCTTATAACTTTCGAGAAAACTCATCTAAACCAGAGAAGTCAAGAAGAAACTAAGAAAAAGACAAAAGCTTTCACAGTTATCGAAGAAGACAAAAAAGAAGAAGAAATTGGAGAAGACGAAATTGCTCTTATCACTAGATCAGTCATGGAAACCTCCAGAAGATCCACGATTAGCAGAAGAAGCAAAGGCTTCTCTAAAGGTAAGTAAATAACTGATCAAAGTAGAAATTATGAAAAATGCTATGAATGTGGTAAATATGGACACATTGCCAGTGAGTGTCCTGAAGCAAAGAAAAATTACTCTAGAGGTTTTCAGAAGAATCGAGCTCTAAGTAGTTGGAGTGATGAAGATGTATCAAAAAATAAAAATGATGAAATTGGAAATATATATTTTATGCCTATTAACGACTCCAATACTGAGGTATGTTTTAACTTTAAGGAACTAAAGAAATTGTTGGATCGTGCTATCTGACCTAAATTGTATGTCCACTGATTTTAGAAACATTCAAACTGGAAATAGTTTTTTGGAAATTAAGCTGGAAGTTTGCAAAGTCAAAAAGGATCTCTTTTATGAAGAAATTAATGAGTTAAAATCCATTTTAAATGATTTTCAAGAAAATCCTAGTGCTTCCAAGTTAAAACAATCTGATATACTTTTCAAAATATCAAGTTCTGGCTTAAATAGAAGTTATCTTCATTGTAATCAAATCCTTTTTATCAGATAAGTCAACTGTTTCTAAATCAAGCGGCTCTAAATCTCTTTCTAATGAAACCTTTTCAAAAATTGTTATTACTGTGGTAAATAAGGTCACATATAATATGATTGCAGGCTTCGATATCATCAAACTTCAAAATGGATTTGGAGACCTAATAATTATGATAACTCTAACCCCAAAATACCTAAGAAAGCTTGAGTACCTAAAAGAAAGTAATTACCTATGTATTCAGGAACACCGTAGAAAATCAAAAGGAAAATGATACTTGGATAGCGCGTGTTCAAATCATATGACAAGTGAAAAAAATCTGTTCAAATGTGTTGCTGATTATAACGGAGTAAGCATTCGATTTGGTGGCAACTCAAAAAGGAACTGTCAATTGCATAGACACTATATCATTTAATGAATCTTGTGATATTACAAATGTTTATCTTGTAAAAGGACTAAAGTATAATATCCTTAGCATCAGTCAACTATGTGACTCAAATCTGGAAATAAGATTTAGAAAGACTAGATGCTCTATAGAGAACTCTATTAGAAAAAATCTTCTTCAAGGAAATAGGGAGAAAAATGTCTACTTTCTTGATTCTATAAAGAATTCAGGTGAACATTTATATCTAGATTCAATGTCTGAAGATCCTTGGATATGGCACAAGAAATTGGGACATGCAAGTATGAGATTAATAGAAAAATTGGAAAAGAAAGAGTTAGTCATTGGTCTACCCAAGTTAGACTACACCAAAGACCACATATGTAATGCCTGTCAGATGGGAAAACAAATAAGAAACTCTTTTCCTCCAAAAGATGTAGTAACTACAAGTAAGCCATTACAACTTCTTCATATGAATATTTTTGGCCCCAGCAGAATAGCAAGTATTGGAGGAAAAAGGTACGCATTTGTTATCGTCGATGATTATTCTCATTTTAATTGGGTTATGTTTTTTTCTCCCAAAGATGATACTTTTAAAAATTTTGAGTTCTTTTGTGAAAAAGTTCTAAGAGACAAAGGTTACTATATCACCTCAATAAGAAGTGATCGTGTAGGAGAATTTGAAACAAACAATTTGAAGACTTCTGTAATGAGAAAGAGTTCTCTCATAATTTTTCATCACCCCGCTCTCCTCAGAAAAATAGAGTAGTTGAACGAAAAAATAGAGCCCTCCAAGATATGGCAAGAACAATGATTGTTGAACACTCCCTTCCACATAAGTTCTGGGAAGAAGCAGTAAGCACTGCATGTCACATACTAAACCATTGTCTAATTCGACCAATTTTGAAAACAACTCCTTATGAGCTATGGAGTGGAAAGAAACCAAATATTGGATACTTTCATCCCTTTGGGTGTAAGTGTTTTGTTCAAAATAATGGAAAAGACAATATTGGTAAGTTTGATGCTTGCAGTGATGAAAGTATATTTTTTTAGTTATTCTAATTCTAGTAGATCATACAGAATCTTCAATAAATAAACTTTAAATATTGAATAAACTGTTCATGTTGTATTTGATGATATTAACAAATCTGTTGGGAAAATAGTTAGTACAGATGATGATAGTCAACTGATGACAAAGGTTTGCAAAGAAAGAGCTTCAAATGACGATGATACAAATACAAAGTTGACTACTAATCAGACCACTAAAGTGGTTCCAAATGAATGGAGAAGTGAACCAAATTATCAAAACAAATGTATCATTGGAAACTCAAATGAAGGAATAAAGAATAGAGTAGATAGAAGAAATGAATCAAATGTTGCTCTTATATTGTCTCAAACAAGCACCCCGTAGTTGGTAAGATCGATTAAGTACCTTTCTTATAAATCAGAACTTTTCAAGAGGAAAAGTTGATACTACCCTATTTATCAAGAATTCAGTCTCTGAAAATCTTACAATACAAATTTATGTTGATGATATAATTTTTGGTAGTACTAATATCTCTTTGTGTGAGGAATTATCTGCTCTTATGCAAATCGAATTTGAAATAAGCATGATGAGAGAATTAATATTCTTCCTTGGACTGCAAATTCGTCAATCAAATAAAGCTATATTTTTATGTCAAAGTAAGTATTGCAAGGAATTAATTCATAAATTTGGAATGGTAAATCTTTTGAAACTCCAATGAGCTCCACATGCTCATTAAACAAGGATGAAGGAGGTATGAATGTTGATGAAACCAAATATTAGGTATAATTGACTCTCTACTTTATCTAACTGCTAGTCGACCAGACATTATGTTCAGTATATGCAGGTGTGCGAGATTTTAGTAAGCTCCTAAGGAATCACACTTAACTGCTGTAAAGAGAATTATCAGTTATTTGGTTGGCACAAATTCTTGTGGCCTATGGTATCCAAAACAATATTTTTTTCTTTAAAGGTTTTTCAGATGCTGACTATGCAGGTGACAAAGATGATAGAAAAAGCACTAGCGGAGCTTGTCAAATTTTGGGAAATTCTTTGATTTCTTGAAATAGCAAAAAAGTAGGGATCTGTATCATTGTCCACCACTAAAGTTGAATACATTGCTATATGGCAATACTGCACTCAAATTCTATGGATGGTTCATCAACTCAGTGATTATGCGTTAAATTTTTAAACCTGTCAAAACTATGTGTGATAGCTCGACTGCTATTTGCTCATCAAAATATTATGTTCATCATTCTCATGCTAAACATATTGATATTAAGCATCACTTTATTCGAGACCATATTTTAAATGGAGATGTTGAAATTTCCTTTGTTTGCACGGATTTTCAACTAGGTGATATTTTTACTAAACCACTTTTGGAAGAAAGATTTTGTACTCTTAGAACTTTCTTAAATATCATTGCAAATTCCTTAATACCTGAGTAAATCATTATTTGCAATAAATATTTTCCTTCTTTGAAGAGTTTATATGACTTATTGATTATTGTGTATTTATTTCTTGTCTTATTTTTAGCTAGGGTATAGTTGCTTCATTCTTCAAGAAAAAGGACCATCACTACACAACCATTTCTTCACTTGTCAGTTCAATGCCCCTGTCAAAAACCCTTCATCTTCTCCACTCTTCCAAGTTATATCTTGCACTCTCCATCTTTCTTTTTCTTGTGTTGTCTACTCTTTTTGTCTCATGGCTAAATCTCAGAAATTATCTCCTCCTGCTAATAGAAAAAGTGCTCAAAACAAAGGAAAAGATAAAGTTTCTTCTCTTATCTGTGTTGATTCTGATTTCTCTGACGAAATCATCCCTCAGATGTCTTCTGCATCATCTCTTGGAAAACTCCCTTGTGGTTTGGGTAATTGTGGGTCTTCCAAGAAGAAGTTTAAGTTCTACTTAGATAGTTCACTTGATGATAAAGTAGATTTCTGGAACTCATCTCATGAAACTCTATTTTACTTGTTCAAATCGAAAACCCTTGTACATGGAAGGGTCATTGATCTTGACTTAATCTCTTCTTTGAATTTTCATATTAAGGCACTTTTTAAATTCTAAGGCTGGGCAAACATCTTTTTATACCTAGGGTGGCTTATGAACCCCTTGTTCATCTTTTCTATGCTAATCTGCATCTCCAATCCCGGTGGTGTTGAATCTCTAGTTCTTTGTAAGAATATTTTCATTAACTATGAAAAACTTGGTTCCATATTTCAAATATTTTGCTTTGGTCTCATGGATCCATCCAAAAACTATTGGCCTTCTGAGTTTGAAGTTTTATTTGAACAAGCTAAACGCGAACTCTCTCTTGATCCCTTTGCTTTGCCTCCTTCTCAACTAGCTCCTAAAGACCAATTTTTGGAATCTCGAGTGATATCTCACATTGTTGACTTTTCTAGAAAATTGGAAAGACAGATTTATACTAAATAGGATTCATACCACCCTTCTTCCTCATGTCAGTTCTTATCTTTCTCTCACTCAGCGTGATACCTTGCTAACCTACTATCTTGTTTCTCAAAGGAAAATTCATCTATCATCTTTCATTATCTCATACATGGTGGAGGTTCTCTTAGAACCCTCTGGTCTTCCTTTTGATATGGTTATCACTCGCATACTAGAAGCTAATCATCTCTATTTGGGTGATTTTCCCCCCTTTCTTGTTAAACAGTGTTATAACTCTAGTGCCTTCATTAGCATGGGATACTCTCACATTGAGACTTCTTGGTTACTCAAGAATGATGCTGATGATCATGTTGGTGACTCTCTCAAAGGGAAGCCTTCTTCATCCACCTTTGTGTCCTTTGGAAAAAAATTTTGAATGCTGCACTTGAGAAAATTGCTGACATGGATGTCAAATTGGATGCTCTGACCATTTTTGTTACCTAGTTAAGTGATATTCTCACTCGTATAACTGACATGGATGAAAGGTTTGATAACTTTAAGTATCTTCTTCTTGCAATGCACTTCAAGCTTGACAAAGTTCAGAAAGTTTCTAAAGAAATAGGTGCTGATGTAGCTCGGGTACGTATGAGGCTTGAACAATTTATCAAGGAAGTTGTGAAAATTGCTAATAAAATTCAGGCCAGCTCCAATACTCTAACAACTACTGTTTTCAAGTTTGAATCCATGTCTATTGTTATTGTCAACACCCTTACCTATTTCCTGTGTCCTCATTAGTGTTACAAATATGTTTTTAAGACTATGTTTAGGCTATGTTGCCCTCAGACTATTTGCTTTAGTTATTTGCTTTCCTTTTTGGTAATTCAAAAAGGGGAGAAATATTAGTACCCTTTGCTTATTATATGCCCGCTTTACTTGCAATATGCCTTCTTAAAATGTGCTCAATTCTTGTCATTATTTTGTTCTGTGTACATCATGCAATTCAGGTACAAAAGCACTGAGATAAAGAGGTGTTCTTATTCAAGGAACTCCTATTAAGGAGGAGCAATTACACATTCCATATATTGCTTCTTTTGTTTTGAAATAGGGAACTCTTATTAAGGGGGGGCAATTACAGATTGTATATACTGTCTACACATTTTGACACAGGGAAAAGGAAGTCATAAGGAAAGCATATAATAGTAGACTATCAAAGAAGTGCCACTACTTACAATTGTCATCATCCAAAAGGGGGAGATTGATAACACAAGATTTTAATGATAACCAATTGTATTTCTTGTAGGAAAATTAATAGGCAAAAAGGAAAGTATCGAACCAAATTAAATTACTCCTAAATATGATAAAGATAAATAAAGGATCATATCAATCAATAAAGAAATAAAGGGAGTAATTGGCAATACTTCCATATACAAGGAAGCTAATTGAGCAACAATAATGAAGCAGATCAAGCTAATTGAAGAATGATAGAAGCTGATTAGATCAAATTGATTGAAGATGATTGACAACCAATTTTGGAACAGATCATCATAGCCAAAAGAAGAAGCTAATTGATTCATTAGATCCGAGCATATTACAAGGATTCACAAAATCAAGGAAAGAGATTCTCATCAAGTAAAAGCCCTCATCTTATTCTTGGAAAATGGATCAATCACTGCCTTTTTCCAAGGATCAACTCTCTTGGGTTGCTTTCTCTTCAAAAAAGGATATTATACTTCCTCACTATAAATACCAAAGTTGCAAGATGGAACAAGTGTACAACAAGTCTGAATCATCTCATCTTCTTTGCTCTACTTGTAACAAACATTATATTACTTAGCGTTCTACTATGTAATAAAAAAAAGAGAGGAAAGAAAATATTTTTGGTAAGATTTTTTATCAAAATAAAAAGAGAAAAAAAACTAGAGAGTAGTCTTAGGATATACTCTCAACATTGTACTCTTTCAAAAACAACAAAGGGCTAGAAGAGAACACCCTTGCAACCCAAGGGGACTGCACTAAGATCCACATTGGATCCTAACCAGTATAAAACATCTTGTGTCAACTTTATTTTCAGAAGTTTTATTATTGTCTTAACTATTTTGTCAACCTCAGTTAACTATCAAGTTCACTTAGTTGAATACTGCTCAGAAAAATAAAAAGAAGCAATTCACCCCCTCCCCCCTCTTGGACTTTTAATTGGTATCTGAGCAAGGCCTCACATACAACTGTTTAACAACAGGTGAGGAAAGATCATGACTCAAAAATTTATGGGTACTTTGTTTCAAGAAGGAACTTCACAAACTAGACCACCATACTTCAATGGGAAGCATTTTTCTCACTGGAAGATAAGAATGGAAACCTTCATCAAGTCATATGATGTGAAGGTTTAGAGAGTTATCAAACTTTGGGATATTTCTATTCATGTAACAAAGAAATCATATGACATTCAAGCTTCTACTATTTTGGAATACTGTTGGTGAAGATGAGGGCGTCCATCACTTTTGGACTTACCATGAGAAGAACCACCAACATTCGTCCTCGCCCTTTTGGAATCCCTAGTTTTCTCCCTTAACTTCTTATCCTCTATTTTCTCCACATAGGTCATAAGTCTAGAGATATCTATTTTCCAAATCAAGATGACCATCTTTCATTCCTTAGAAACCAAATACAACACCCCTAACATAAATTTGCTCATATGAGCTCTTGGACCAGAAACCATGAATGGACCATATTTCGACAATTGGGTGAACTTGAGGGCATACTCCCTCACACTCATGCCACCCTATTTAAGGTTGATGAACTCTTATAACTTGGTCTCCCTCAACTCCAATGGGAAAAACTAATCAAGAAACACTTCTTTGAATTCTTTCCAAGTCATGGGATTCTGCACTAACATCCAGAATGTGAGAAAAACGAGATTTCGCACTAACATTCTAAAGGTGAGAAAAATAAGCCAAACAACCCTTCCCCACTAGCCTTTTTTCCCAAATAAAGGATATGATCTTTAATGGCTTAGGCTTATACAGCCCTTCCCACTCTAGTCTTTTCCCACTCGAGATATCTAAAGTCATAATCTTCGCCTGACCAACTATGTGTGGATGAGGACATTCCTTCCTGAAGTGTCTTTTCTCCCAACAATTAAAACATGTGCGGTCAAGGATGACCTGTTGGTTGACAAGTAAAAAAATCGTTGACCACCCTAAGTCAAAGACTGTTGTGGAACCCCTGAGTAACCTCCTATAGAAGTAGACAAAGATGACTGACTCAGATGGGTTGAGTACACCTGCTGACCAGAATCCTTAAAACTAGAACCACTAAAGTTGCCCACATTCTTGGACCTCGTAGGAAATTCCTTGGCATGCCAAATCTATCGAACTCCATCAATTTCTTAAGACAATCTATTAACTCATTAAAGCTATTCCCGACTAAAGTCATATGTATAGATAATACATAAAAATAAGTGTTCAGTCTCTTTACATAAAGAGGAATCCTCTCTCCTTCAGTGCTTACAAGCTAAGTAGCATAATAGGACAAAGTGTAAAACTTAGCCTCATATGCTACAACTGACATACTACCCTACTCTAGTGATAGAAAACTCATCTTTCTTGCAGTATCTCAACATACGAAGCACATACTTCACTAGAAAAAAGGCATGAAATTGAGTCTAAGTTAACAGATGCATGTCTGATCATCGATATTTCATATAAGTTCTCCACCACTATTTGGCTTTGTCCTATGGCTAAAAAGTTACAAACTCAACCCCATGTTATTGCATAATGCCCAGCTTATGTAACCTCTCCTAGCAGTCTAAAATGAACTCAAACAATTTTTTTCTCTATGTACCTTGAAATACTAGACGCTATAACTTCATAAACTTGGTCACCATCTCTTATTTTGTGCCACTAATCACGGGGCTCAACAAAGGAAAGAAGAATGCATCAATGCCTGAATCTCCCTCATCTTAGGGGTTGCAGTAGCAATAGGTGGAGTACCAGGAGCCTGAGAAGTCGATACAGTTAGAGTGGATCCAACGCATGCCACCACACTCAATAAGGCCAACACTTGCTGAACTGCTTAAGAAAACATAGGGGGAAAACCTGTACCCCCAACCTATGGTACCACCTTTGAGTTAACTTCCTCCTCAATCTCAACCTCAACCTCAACCTCTTCCTCAATATCATTCTGGGGAGAGGAAGGGGTCACTTTATAGGGATCAGTTGCCGCCAGAGCTCCTTTACTAGCGAGTCTTGTTATCCTTCTATCTCTACCTCTTCCCCTGCCTCTACCCTTGTTGCATCTTCGTGCTGTTGGTTCTACTGCCCTTGCACCATTATATTTAGTATCAACTATTTGTAAATAGAAGAATAAAAGAGGTTAGCTACCAATTTCGATCCCCAGATACCAACTGGAATTAAGTCATAACATGAAGGAATAAAGAAGAGAGTTTTCCTAATGTCTTCTATCCTCTCAAATAAAAGTACGTACATTTCCATATCATTTCACAAGAATCTACTAGACTCATTTTGGTATGACGAGATCAACGAATCTAGGAATCTGATACTAATTTTGTCATGACCCCGACCCACCGTGAGTGGTACCCATACTAACTCTCCAATGGGAGAACCAATTACTAACCCAAACCATAACCTAATAATCATTTTAAGAAACAATTCATAAAATAGAACAATTAAAATAATACTTTAAAACTAACAATAGACCGAGCTCCTATAAGCTCAACCAATCATTATATCATTTGCGGAATAACCCCCCTAAAATCTTAAAGTCATGGTACCAAAACATCTAATAAGTCAAGAGTAAGGTACAATCCCAAATACAAAAACAATAAACTAAGTCTATGATTTTCTGAATTAGAAATATAAATCGACAAGAAACTAGGAGGAATCCATGGAAACATGAAAGAAATAAGTTACCCTTGAATTCAGAAGTCATACAGATCAAAGTTGAGGTCTTGAAATAGTCTCCTATAAGAAAGAATTGGTTAAGCATGTGCATATATTGGCTCTTTTAGGTGTTCTCTTGGTTGATTCCAATGATGGAAATATTCTTGTTCACAATAGTTTAGAATCATCCCTTGTGACAGATATCAAGGCTAAGCAAGATAATGATGTGGTGTTGATTGAGTTCAAGAAGTCAATTGCCAAAAAAACCAATGAGGCTTTCTCCCAAGGGAGAGATGATGTGCTTCGTTATCAAGGTCATTTGTGTGTACCCAATATCGATGGTCTAAGGGAATTGATATTGAATGAGGCTCATAGCACTTGATACTCTATTCATCCAGGATCCACCAAGATGTATCATGACTTGAGAGAGGTGTAATGGAAGAATGGCATGAAAAAGGACATAGAGGAATATGCGGCAAAATGTCCTAATTGTTAATTAGTTAAGGTTGACCATAAAAAATTAGGAATTTTAGCTTAGGACATTGAGATCCCTACTTGGAAATGGGAAGATGTGAATATGAATTTTATAACAGGTTTGCCTCGTACTTAGAAACAACATGATTCTATTTGGATTGTGGTGGACCGAATGACTAAGTTGGCTCATTTTCTACCAGTTAAGACTTCTTATAGTGCTGAAGATTTTGTTAAGTTGTACATTCAAGAATTTGTAAGACCATGGTGTTCTAGTATCTATTAAATCGGATTGAAGCACTCAACTCAATTCGCATTTTTGGAAGTCATTTCAAAAGGGTATTAGTACAAAAGTCAAGCTAAGTACCGTTTTCCACCCTCAAATCGATGGCCAATCCAAAGGAATGATTCAAACTCTAGAGGACATGTGAAGGGTATGTGTTATTTATTTTATAGGAAGTTGGGATGAGCATCTACAATGGATTTAGTTTGCCTAAAATAATAGTTATCACTCTAGCATCCAAATAGATCCTTTTGAAGCTTGTATAAGAGAAGGTGTAGGTCTCTGGTGGGATGGTTTGAAGTAGGTGAGATGGTCTTTATTGGTACCGACTTGGTGATAGTTGAGAAGGTGAGAATCATAAGAGAGAGGTTGAAGATGGCTCAAAGTCATCAAAAGTCCTATTCAGATGTTAGAAAGAGAGAGCTTGAATTTGATATAGATGATTGGATTTATTTGAAGGTTTCGCCCATAAAGGGCGTTATACTCTTTGGTAAGAAAGGGAAATTGAGTCCTAGGTATGTTGGACCTTATAAGATATTGAGACATATTGTCAAAGTGGCATACTATTTAAAATTTCCATTTGAGTTAGCTATGGTTCATTCGGTGTTTCATGTGTCGATGTTGAGAAAGTTTTTGGGTGATCCAAATCCCATTGTGGCATTGTAAGATGTGAGTGTTGAGAAGAATTTGACTTATGAGGAAGTTTTGGTGGAAATTCTAGATTGGCAAGTGAAGAGGTTAAGATACAAAGAAATTGCATCCATCAATGTGTTATGCAGAAATCAACAAGTAAAGAGTGCTACATGGGAATCAGAGGCAGACATGATGAACCGATATCCATATCTCTTTCCCTCTACTCAAGCCTAAGGTAGTAAGTTACTCTTACTCAAAACGATTAACTCCTTTGTATTCAGTTCCTATTATTAAGTCGTGTTTTATGTTAAGTTTAAAAATCTTAGGTTCTATGCATTCTAAGGTGTCATTGTATTCATGTTGGGTTGCTAGTCCTCTTCTGTTTCCTTTCTATGCAAGTTGAATCTCATTTGGGGACGAATGGTCCCAAGGGGAAGATATTGTAAGGCCCCAGAAGTTAGAAAGTTGACTATCCTCAAGTTCACGAGTCACTATACGACTCGTATCCATTCCTACGACTCATAGGAGAGAGTCATAGAGTCAACTATTGAAGCCTGCATAGAACAATTCTCAAGAGAGACCCTACGACTCAACAGGACGAATCGTAGTCCTATTGACGAGTCATAATGATGACTCATTATGAAACTTTAAAGACTGGCAAATTTGCAGGTTTTCAAGACCTGCAAGATGACTAGGGTCTATGACCTGTAAACCCTTTGACGAGTTGTAAGAACTGTTACATCCCGATTTTTCCAAATACGGTGCAACGTCATGATTACTCGTAAAAAAATAATTTAATTATTTTAAAATGAATTTAAAGAAAAATTTAAGTTTAAGGAGTCGCCACATAATGTTAAAATAATTAGGAAATTAATTAATTAACAAAATAATCTACGAAATTATTAGATTCTAGATAAGGAGTTCAAGTGATCCCGAAGGGAAAGTACTAGTACCCTTCAGAATCCACAACTGTAGGTCCCGACTGAACTCAGTTTTTCAAATTGAAGAGGAGATAAGTAACCTACCAAATATAATAAACATTAAATATACAAAAATAAATAATATAAAAAATGACATAATATTTGCCTAACATCAATAATACACCCAATAATGAATTAAAAATGTTATTTAAATTTAATTCGAATAGCTTCTTCGGGGAGAAACTCTAAGTACCTGTAAAGACACTTAGTAAAAATGTTAGTAATGAATAATTATGAATAATAAAATTAAAATTAAAATAACTCAAAATAAAATTCGTCTTATATACATGGGAGGCCTTGATAATCGACGATAATTTTTTCATCGATCAATTTGACTTGTAACGTAAAATGTATGAAATTAAACTAAAAATGTTCGTCTTTTAAAATGGGGAGACCTCGAAAACCGATAGAGAAATTTTTTCATTGGCCAGTTTTAACTTGCAAAATATAATGTATAATAAATACAATAACTAAATGAAAAAATGACCAAAACAACAAGACATGTCATTGGAAACTAAAAATGAGGATTAAAGTAGTTCAAATAAATTATAACCAATAATAAATAAACAAAACAAAACAACAATGATTGAGTAAAAATAAACGGAGACTAATAGTTACTAAAAATGACTAACAAAAATAACAAATGCAAAGTTATCCCTCATCCCAATCATAAAAGAAGTAAGAATCAGCGACTAAGATTGTAGCAAAATAAAATCGACAAAGAAATAAAGTTATAGAAATAGAGTAATCATTAAAGTGAGATAAAATAATAAACTAACATAGTTTTAAAATCAGTCAAAAACATAAAGAAACAATGACCAAATAGCACAGCAAACAACAATTGTTAAAGTATAATAAAAGATAAAGCAACCATAGAAACAAACAACACAAAACACTAGAAAACTCAATTTAGCAGGTAAGATGTATGTAAATGAAGATGAAATAAATAATAGAAATAATAATAAACATTAAACAAAGGAAATAAAGTAGTTACCTCCCAAACATTATGCCAAAAATAGTGACATTCATCAGAGAAGAAAAAAACCTCGCCAGAGTTAGTTGGAGCTTCTTTGTTCATCGAAGTTGTTGTTCATAGCTCGTTACTCGCTGAAAAATTTAGCTATTGTTGATGTCGATTCGTTGTTCACGAGTTCACTGGAGCTTGGCGTAGCTGTGGTTCTGATTGAAAAAGAAAAAGAGAAGAGGGGTTGTTTGGGGAGGTGGTTTCGCGCTCTCTGATAGCAGCATGAAAAAGGAAGAATGGGGATTGGATTTGGCAGGATATGGTGGTTTTTGTGCGCTGTTTGTTGGAGAAGAACGAGGGATTTTGGGTGGAGATCTAGTAGTTGCTGGCAGAGAAGAGAGGTTAATAGTAATGATGGTGTGGTGGTGGCGACTATTTTTTTTTTTTTGAAAAATCATAATCGAAGAGGACCAACTTAGGGTTTCCCCACAAAGAAAATTTTATACCACTCATTATCAAAGTATGGGCTCAAAATTATGTGCCGAAAACATGAACTAATTAAATGTTTAAGTAATTTAATGTTTGTCTATGTTTCAATATATTCCTACACATTGCCCCTGTGACAAAAAATAGCTATCGTTGAAATTAAATAAAATAAATGGATAAAAATCCTCATTTTTTAAATTCTTAAAATAAGGATAATTATTGATAAAATTAAATTAAAATTATAAAAAAATGTATTTTAAAACCATTTAACGAATAAAATAGTTAAAAGTATGAATTCTAAACAATATTAAACCAAAACTTGGTGTCAACAACTTGCCCCTTTGTTTGTCTAGAATTGATGAAAGACGATCCACATAATAAGTCACTTTGAATGATGTGACATCCTAATTGTCCCTTTTTAGGGATGTAACGTCCTAACATATCACTTGTTGGGGGAGGTAACATCCCACCATGTCTCTTTTTAGGGAGGTAACTTTCCAACATGTCATTTTTAGGGAGGTGACGTCTCAATGTGTCACTTTTTAGGAAGGTGACGTCCCAATATTCCACTTTTTAGGTAGATAACGTCCCAACATGTCACTTTTTAGTAAAGTGATGCCCCAACATGTCACTTTGTAGGGAGGTGACGTCCTAATGTGTCACTTTTTAGGTAGGTGATGTTCCAACATGTCTAGGGAGGTGACATCCCAATTTGTCAATTTTTAGGGAGGTGACATTTCAATGTGTCACTTTTCAGGGAGGTGATGCCCCAACATATCACTTTTTAAGGAGATGATGTCCCAATTTATCACTTTTTAGAGAGATGACGTCTCAATGTCACTTTTTAGAGAGGTGGCGTCCCAATGAGTCATTTTTTAGGGAGGTGACGTCCCAATTTATCACTTTTTAGGAAGGTGATGTCCCAATGTGTCACTTTTTAGGGAGGTGACGTCCCAATATGTCACATTTTAGGGAGGTGATGTCCCAATTTGTCACTTTTAGGAGGTGACATCCCAATGTGTGACTTTTTGGGGAGGTGAAGTCCCAATTTGAACTTGAAATGCCACTTGAAGGGATGTGACAACCCAATATGTCCCTTGAAAGGCGGACAATCTAATTTAAATTTGAAATATCACTTGAAGGGATGTGACAACCCAATGGGTCCCTTGAAAGGTTGACGACCCAATTTGAACTTGAAATATCACATGAAGGGATGTGACAACCCAATGTATCTCTTGAAAGGTAGATGACCCAATTTGAATTTGAAATGTCACTAGAAAGGATGTGAAAACCCAATGTGTCTCTTGAAAGGCGGATGACCTAATTTAAACTTGAAATGTCATTTGAAGGGATGTGACAGCCTAATGTGTCTCTTGAAAGGCGAATGACCCAATTTGTATTTAAAATGTCACTTGAAAGGATGTGATAATTCAATTTTCTTTGAAAGGCGGACGACTCAATCTGAATTTAGTGTGAATGGTGTATCACAAAATCTACAATAACAACATTAGTAGCAATGGCAACATAAACTATGAAAATGCGGTTTTATATGAATAATGAATAAGGTAATAATCCAATGTCTTACTTTGAATAAAATAACATCTTGAATTTTACAAAAGATGTCAATTTAAAAGAAATAACAAATCAAAAATCTCATTTTGAATGACATGACAAACCAATTAAAAAAGTATCAATTTGAACAGCATGAAAAACCAATAAAAAAGTATCATTCTGAATGGTATGACAAGCCAATTTTAAAAAGTATCATTTTGTATTAAATAACATATCAACTTTAAAAAGGTGTCATGTTAAAGGGTATGACGACCCAAAAAATACAATATTAATAGTGAATGGTCAAAGAAAATTCCTTTGACAAGTATTAAAAGGTTGGTAACAACCCATTTTTATTTTTCGAACAAGAAAACATATTTTAGTTAAAGTTAGCACCAACAATAGTATTGCATAGAAATTTTGTCACCAATGATTTCTCATTCAATCGAGATTGACTTCGAGGTAATTTCTATGACTTCAAATGGTACCTCAAATGTACTTAAGCGACAAGAAGATTTCTTCATCGCGCTTCAAACAAAGACTTTGAACTAAACCTAACTTCATGCTTCAAGTGCCATCTAATCAAAGAAAGTCTCAATTTGTGAATATTTAAAGTATTTTTATTTGAAGGCATTTTGTGGAGCACATTCACAGTCAAAGGAATGTTCAATGCATGCAATTTGTGATACCATAGACTTGACCTTTATGTAAATCTCCACTAATGTGAGAACATTTGAAATGAAATCATGTAGGACTTGTTATTGGCTTGTAATGTAGGCTTAGAAAAGGGTAAGATAATCATTTGGGATAAAAGTGATTTAATTTCTTCTTGAGCCTTGCACTAACTTTGTGCTTTCAATGTTTGTTACGCCTTTAGCTCTTGATCCTCATTGTTGTTCCTTTCTTGTGTACATTTGGAATTATTTTAAAAATTAACTTGTCTGAGCTTTTTTTCAATATCTTTTGAAGTTTCTCCTATTTGTTTGGATTATTCTTCTTCTTTTGTTACAATTTTGCTTACTTAAACTTGTTGAAAATTTTCAACTTTCTTTTCTTTTGAAGTCATTCTTGCATCCTAAACTTTGAAGGACTTTTCAATTTTTGTATTTGACAACTTTGAACTTCGAATCTTCTTTTGTAACTCATACGTCTTCAGTGTACTAAAAAAGGTCAAGCCAAGAGAGGGATAGTCCGTATAAGCACTAAGAAAGGGTATAGACTAAGATGGGTTGTCCAAAATATGGCTTTAGGCTCAAAGTGGGACATGTTAAGGATTAATGTCATTTGGTAGGCTTTGAAAGAAACAAACGGGTCAAAGAAGGCCTATAGTCATTTTTCAAATCAAACATTACTCAAAATTCTGTCTCAATAACATTCACGCCAAGTTCTAGATCAACAATGCAACACAATTGAATTTAATTCAAATCTCACCGCACAATTCACATGAAACAGTGGAGCTGACTTTGTTCTTATTTGAAAGAATGCAAGAGAATATTTTCATGTGTAACAAAAGTATGAATGAGAGGTACCAAAAGAATCTATGGTTTAACAAGAAGTCAATCTTCTCCATTGCATCGATTGTTCTTTCATATGCGCACTTTAATTATGTTGGCTTCAACTAAGTCAAAAATGTGATTCTAATATATAGAAAACTTTTTTTGAGATTTTTCTAATAAGGAATACTGAACTATAAAAGGGCTACCTACATATCTCATTGAGATGAGAATCAGGTATGCGTAGTTCGTGTAGATATGACACAAAATATGCTTTGAAAAGCAAATGTACTTTTTGAATAAAAATAATAATAACACAATTGAGAAACCAATGAGTCACATTGAAGGGCGGACAACGCAAATTAAAAAAAGTGTTAAACAAAAACTCTTTTTTTAAAAAATAATAAAAATGTAATATAAAGAAAATTGAAGATATCTACTAAATATAACATCATGTACAAAAATTAATACGAAGATGTAGACATACTCGGAGCGATGCCTCACAAGTCTAGTGTCTAATTGCAACCTTGGATTTTTGAGGATTTTCCTCAAAACAATTTCTCCTGTTCCAGCTTCAACAAACTCTGATATTCAATCTTGTAGCAAATGTCTTCTTGTGAATTTTTTCAAAAATAATCTGCCCCAGTTTTCATTGTAATAAAATAAAAAGCTTATGAGGAATATGACCGAGACGTTATGGGCCTATGTATCCCATTGAAGTAGAAATTAGGTCAAATGTAGTTTCCACAATTTACTAGGTAGCCATAATTTTTTACAAGACAGCTACAACTTTTGACTAGACAATCACAATTTTTTACTAAGCAACCACAACTTTTGACTATGCAAACATAACTTTTGAATAAGCAACCACAACTTTTGACTAGACAACCACAAATTTTGACTAAGCAGCCATAATTTTTCACTAGACAACCACGACTTTTGACTAAACAACTATAACCTTTGATTAGACAACCACAATATTTGACTAAGAAGCCATAATTTTTGACTAGACAATCATAACTTTTGACAAACAGACAACTTTTGACTAAATAACCACTAAATTCTTGAAACAATCTTGCTTTTGACATTTGAATGAGCAAGTTTTTCTACATGTCAAATCAACGTTTCTAACGAAGAGGAAAAACTCAAATACAAAAGTGTCAGTTCATTAAAAAAAATAATGTATAAACAGACAACACTTGTTTTGCTTAAATAGAGTTATCCAAGATTTGAAAATTTTGACACTCTAAAAAGATTTACGAATGGACGCTTTAAATTCGTTGGACGGCCACAACCAAACTATCCATTTGCTATTCTAAAAAGTAGTGTTTTTTCTGAAGAGAAAGTAATGGATAACCATGTAACCGCTCTTTTTTCTAATGCAAATTATTTGTCGCTTGACAGAAATCATGTCTTGATGCAATGACAGTGCACATATAATTAAACAAAAATGAATAAAGAGTATACATACAACATACAAATAATCAAAAAATATCCAAGGCACAATATATGATATAATAAAAGCATTTTTTTCTCAATTTGAAAAACTGAACCCATAATGGTTAGAACCTCTATATCCCTAGCAGAGTCGTCATTCTGTGACATCTCTATTTATCTAAATAAGGCGCAACATCGTGGTGGCTTGTAAAAAAGTTAATTTTAATTATTTTAAAAAGAATTTAAAGAAAAAAATTAATTTTAAGGAGTCATCACTTAATTTAGAATAATTAGAAAATCAATTAGTTTACAAAATATTGTACAAAACTATTAGATTGTAGGTAAGAGGTTCAAGTGATCCTGAAGGGAAGTTATTATCACCCTTCGGAATCTACAATTGTTGGTTCCGGCTGAACTCATTTTTTCATATTGAGGAGGAGATAAGTAACCTAACAAATATAATAAACATGAAACATGAAAAAAAAAAACAATAATATAAAAAATGACATAGTATTTGTCTAACGTCAATAATATACCCAATAATGAATTAAAAATGTTATTCGAATTTAATTCGAATAACTTCCTCAGGGAGAAACTTTGAGTACCTGTAAACACACTTAGTAAGAGTGTTAGTAATGAATAAATATGAATAATAAAATAAAAATAAAATAACTCAAAATAAAACTCATCTTATGAACATGGGAGGCCTTGGTAATCGAGATAATTTCTTTATCGTCCAATTTGACTTGTAATATAAAATGTATTAAATTAAACTAAAAATGTCCGTCTTTTAAAATAGGAAGACCTTGAAAACCGCCAGAGAGATTTTTTTTTCATTGGCCAGCAAAATATAATGTATAATAAATGAATAACTTGCAAACTATAACTAAATGACAAAATGACCAAAACAACAAGATATGTTATTGGAAACAAAAAATGAGGATGAAATTAGTTCAAATAAATTATAACCAATAATAAATAAATAAAACACAACAACAATGACTGAGTTAAAATAAATGGAGAACTAATAGTTATTAAAAATGACTAAAAAAGTAACAAATGCAAAGTTATCCCCTATCTCAATCATAAAAGAAGTAAGAATCAGTGACAAAGATTGTAGCAAAATAAAATCGACAAAGAAATAAAGCTATAAAAATAGAGCAATCATTAAAGTGAGTCAAAATAATAAACAACATAGTTTAAAAATAATTCAAAAACATAAAGAAACAATGACCAAATAGCACAACAAACAACAGTTATTAAAGTATAATAAAAGATAAAAGCAACCAAAGAAAAAACAACACAAAATGCTAGAAAACTCAATTTAGCAAGCAAGATGTATGTAAATGAAGATGAAACAAATAATAGACATAACAGTAAAAATAAAACAAAGGAAGTAAAATAGTTACCTCCCAAACATTATGCCAACAACAGTGATGTTCATCGAAGAAGACAAACATTTTGCCGGAGTTAGTTGGAGCTTCTCCGTTCATTGAAGTTTTTGTTCACAGTCGTTCCTCGTTGAGAAATTTAGCTACTATTGATGTTGGTTTGTTGTTCACAAGTTCACCAGAGCTTTAGTAGCCGTGGTTATGATTGATAAAAGAAAAAGAGAAGAGGGGTTTTTTGGGGAGGTGGTTTCACGCTCTCTGGTAATAGCATGAAAAGGAAAGAATAGGGATGGGATTTTGTGGGATATGGTGGTTCTTGGGAGCTCTTTGTTGGCGAAGAACGAGGGGTTTTGGGTGGAGATTTGATAGTTGTTGGCAGAGAAGAGAGGGTAACAGTAACGGTGGTGTGGTGGTGGCGGGTATCTTTTATTTTTTTTGGAAAATAAAATGGAAGAGGACCAACTTAGAGTTTTCCCACATAGGAAATTTTATACCACTCATTATCAAAGTATGGGCTCAAAATTATGGGCCCAAAAGATTGAGCTAATTAAATTTCTAAGTAATTTAATATTTTTCTATGTTTCAATATATTTTTAAACTATGCTAAAAATACTAAAATGAATATGGAAAAAATATTAAAAAAGGGAATGTAATAATGCAAATTAATGATCTGTGATAAAAATAGTTATAATTGAAAGTAAATAAAATAAACAGATAAAAATCCTAATCCTTTTTTTATTTTTTCAATAAGGATAATTATCGACAAAATTGAATTAAAATTATAAACAATGCACTTTTGAACCATTTAAACAATAAAATACTTAAAAATATGAATTTAAAAAATCTCAAGAAAATATTTGGTGTCAACAAGAACGACTTGTGGAGAAAGATCAGAGGCTCTGAAATCAGGGACTTTTCAAGACCTGCAAGACGAATCAAGATGACGATTCGTAAAGAGATCTACAACTCGTAGGAGTCAATTCGTAGGTCCAAATCCAGAATTAATGAGGTGTAATATTATATTTTCCCAAAGTTATGTTCAATGTATTTAGACATCTTTTGGGCCAAGTTCAAACTTATAACTACCCATCCCTTCAAATTCCCCTCATATTCTAATTCATTGTCCTAAATTTCTCTATGACAAGATCAATCAATTCTCTCAAGGTTCTCTAACACACTCAAGTTAGGGTTTCAAGAACAATCAGTGTCTTCCTCAAATTCTGGGTTGATTTCATCAAGGTGTCTGGGAATTGATCCATGGGTTCCTTTCACCTATGGAGTCCCAATGTTTTCTTCAAATATCCCTTTTAAATTTCATTACTTTCTAACCCTAGTTGCGATGAATTGCATTGGGCTATTTCAATTATATTTTTAATTTTTATTAATAATTATTATAAGCATGATTCTATGTTAATTGCGTGATTTAAAGTTAAATTATGTATGCCCATGGATAAAACTATTTTCAATGATGATTTATATGAATTATGATAATGAAGATTCAATGATTTTCAAAGAAAGTTTTATGAATGAAGTTGAGATTTATGATTGAATGATAAAAGTTATAATCATGATCAATGAGGATCCGAGAAAGTTATTATGGCGTGATAAGTACAATTGGCACACAAAGTTATGATTTCAGATGGTGATAAGGACAATTGTCACTAAGGTTATGGATTCCTATGAATCACTAAAGTCATAGGAATCCATAACTTTGGTGAGAATTGTCCTTATCACCATCTTAAATTATAACTTGTGTGAGAATGGTCCTTTTCACACCATAATAATTTTCTTGGATCATCATTGATCATCATATAACTTTTATCATCCAATCATTAGTCTCAACTTCATTCATAAAACTTTCTTTGCAAATCAATGAACTTCATAATCATAATTTATGTCAATCATCATTGAAAATATATTTATGCATGGGCATTCATAATTCAACTTGAAATCATATTACTAATGTAGAATAATGATTATAATGATCATTAAAAATAATTAAAATATAATTAAAAAGTATAATGCAATTCATCAAACTAGGGTTAGAAAACCAATGAAATTTAGAGAAATCTTTGAAGAGAATCTTGGGACTCCATGGGTGAAAGGAACCTATGGATCAATCCCCACATACCTTGATGAAATCACTCAAAAATTGAAGAAGAAACTGATTGGTCTGTAAACCCTAACTTGAAATTTGGAGAAGAACCTTGAGAGAATTTCTTAGTCTCGCCTTAGAGAATTTTTGGAGAATAATTTAAAATAGAAGGGGAATTTGAAGGAATTGGTTTTTCTAAGCTTTGAACTTGGCCATAAAAGTTTCTAGATAAATTGAACCAAACTTTGGGACAAGATAATACTACCCCTCATTAACTCTGAATCCTGTTCCTATGAGTTAACTCCTACGAGTCATAAAATCCGTTACGACATATCAAGATGAGTCGTCCTGGAAACCCTGCAAAACTCTAATTTCTCTAAGTCTCTGAAGTAGCATCTATGAATCATTTCTATGACTCATAGTCATGATTACGGTTCGTAGACCCAACTCATCCTGCAAGTTTAAAAACCTACAAAATTTGAGCCTCTAAAGTTTCATTACGAGTCACCCTTAGGACTCATCAACAAGACTATGACTCTTCCTATTGAGTCGTAGGGACTTTTTCTCAATTTGGTTTTAGACAAACTCAACAACTCCTGCGACTCGTACCTACAAGTTGTAGAAATTTCTACAATTTGTAGATGGGGTGGTAGACTTGAGGTTAGCCCCATTTTCTTGAGATTCTTTCTTTGTTCCAACTTCCCGACTTTCGGGGTCTAACAATATCTCCCTATTGGGAACATTCTTCCTTGAATGAGATTCAACTTATCATAGAAAGTACATGGAAATAGGACTAGTAACCCAACATGAATACGATGAAACCTTAAAATGCATAGAACATGAGATTTTCAAACTTAACATAAAACGTGACTTAAAATCAATCTTCATGAACATGCATGTAAATGAATGGCATAGGAAGAATTGAATATGTAGGAATTCAATCGATTGAATAAAACAAACTTAATACCTTAGGCGTGAGTGGAAGGAAAGATATATGGGTATTATTTCATTATATCCGCCTTCGCTTCCTAAGTAGCACTCTCTACTTGTCGATTTCTCCACAATACCTTAACAGACACAACCTCTTTGTTTATTAACCTCTTTACTTTCCGGTCTAAAATCTTCACTGGAACTTCTTCATAAGACAAATTCTCCGCAATACTCATATCTTTCAATGGCACAATGGAATTTGGATCACCCATAAACTTTCTCAACAGCAACACATAAAACACTAGATGAACTATAGCTAACTCAAACGGCAAATCTAACTCATATGCCACCTTATCAATATATGTCAATATCTTATGAATTCCAACATACCTAGGATTCAATTTTCCATTTTTACCGAAACACATTACACCTTTCATTGACAAATCCTTCAAATAAACCCAATCATCCACATCAAATTCAAGGTCTCTCTTCCTTACATCAGAATAAGACTTTTGATGACTTTGGGCCATTTTAAACCTCTCCCTTATGAGTCTCACCTTCTCCATAGCATCTATCACCAAATTTGGATCAGTCAAGGCCATCTCGCTTACTTCAAACCATCCCACCAGCGACATATACCTTCTACCATACAAGGCTTATATTGGGGCCATTTGGACACTAGAGTGATAACTATTATTGTAGACAAACTCAATCAATGGTATATACTCATCCCAACTTCTTTTGAAATCAATAGCACATGTTCTTAACATATCCTCCTAAGTTTGAATAATTCTTTCTCCTCGTCCATCGGTTTGAGGGTGAAAAGCGGTACTTAACTTAACCTTTGTACCAAGACCCTTTTGAAACAATTTCCAAAAGTGTGAAGTAAATTGAGTACTTGGATCCAATATAATAGAAAAGAGAACACCATGAAGTCTAACCAACTCACGGACATATAACTTAGCATAATCCTCGACATAAAAGAACTTTTTTATTATTTATTCTGTTTTTCTCTCTAATCTATCTAGTTCCTTCTTGTACAATCATCTGATGAATTTTCATCAAATATCTCTTTCGGTAAAATATTAGCTGACTTAGTCATTTGATCTACAACAACCTAAATAGAATCATGTTGTTTCTTAGTATGAGGTAAATCCATTACAAAGTACATATTCACATCTTCCCACTTCCAAGTAGGAATCTCAATATCTTGAGCTAAACCACCAAATGTTTTATGCTCAACCTTCACTTGTCGACAATTAGGACATATTGCCACATATTTTGCTATGTCCTTTTTATGCCATTCCACTAATACACCTCTCTCAAATAATGATACATATTAATGGATCCTAAATGATTTGAATATCAAGAACTATGGGCCCCAGCTAATATAATTTCTCTTAAACCATCAACATTAGGTACACACAACAAGTCTTAATAATGAAGCACTCCTTCTCCCCCTTAAGATAAAGCCTCAATGGCATTTTTGGTAACCGACTTCTTCAATTCTACCAACACCAGATCATTATCTTTATTGGCCTTGACATTTGCTACAAGAGATGTTCCCAAACTTTTTTAAATATGAACACCTCCTTCGTTGGAATCAGCCAACCGAACATCTAAACAAGCCAATCTATGCACATCCTCAACCAATTCCTTCTTACCTTCCTTAACATGTCCAACACTATTCTTGTACAATCAACTTAGTGTATTAAAAACCACATTAGCTTTACCCGGATGGTACAACACACTCATGTCATAGTCTTTCAATAATTCGAGCCATCTTCTTTGCCGAAGGTTCAAGTCCTTTTACTTAAACACATATTGTAAACTCTTGTGATTGGTGAACACATCAACATGGAAACCATAAAGAAAGTGTCTCCAAATCTTCAAATTAGCACAACTGCTGCTAGCTCCAAGTCATGAGTCGGATAATTTCTTTCATGCACCTTAAGCTTCCTAGAAGCATAGGATATAACCTTACCATGTTATATTAAAAAACAACCAAGAACGATCCTTGTGTATCACAATATACAACAAAACCATCGAACCCTTTTGGGAAGGTCAAAATAGGAGCGGTAGTAAGACAATCTTTCCAATCTTAAAAACTCTTCTCACAAGCTTCCGACCATTAGAACTTCACCTTCTTTTGGGTCAACTTAGTCAAAGGTGACGAAATTGATGAAAACCCTTCCACAAACCTTCTATAATATACGGCTAACCCCAAGAAACTTCTAATATCCAAAGGGAACAATAATTTAGGCCAATTCTTAACCACCTCGATTTTCTATGGTCAAGCATAATCCCTTAAATGGACACAATATGACTAAGAAAACAAACCTCCCTTAGCCAAAAATCACACTTGTTAACCTTGGCAAATAATTTCTTATCCCTTAAAATTTGCAGCACAATTCTCAAGTGACTAGCATGCTCCTTCTCATTTCGGGAGTAAACCAAAATATCATCAATAAATATAATTATAAACATGTTCAAGTATTGCTTGGACACCATATTTATCAAGTCCATGAAGGCTGTGGGGGAATTGGTCAATCCAAATGACATAATTATGAATTCATAATGGTCATACCTTATTCGAAATGTTGTCTAGGGAATATCACTCCCTTACCCTTAATGGGTGAAACTATGATCTATTTTAGAGAAGTAACTTGCCTCTTGTAATTGGTCAAATAAATCATTTATCCTCAGAATCAGGTATTTATTCTTTATGGTAACTTTGTTCAGCTGTCGGTAGTCAATACACATACAAAGCAAACCATCCTTCTTCCTTACAAGCAAAATAGGATCACCCATGAGAATATTCTAGGTCTAATAAAACCTTTGTCTA
Source organism: Solanum dulcamara (assembly GCF_947179165.1). Taxonomy (NCBI): domain Eukaryota; kingdom Viridiplantae; phylum Streptophyta; class Magnoliopsida; order Solanales; family Solanaceae; genus Solanum; species Solanum dulcamara. The sequence goes on from NC_077245.1 coordinate 25,989,841, forward strand.
ACAAGTCTTTTAACTGATCCTTTAACTCGATTAGTTCCTCTAGAACCATTCGATAAGGAGGAATAGAAATGTGTTGGATATCAGGAAGAAGGTGTATGCCAAAGTCAATAATCCTTTCAAAAAGAACACCGGGTACATCATCGGGAAACATATCCAGAAACTTGTTAACAATAAGGATTGACTCTAGAATAGGGTCTTCAGAATTAGTATTCCTAACCTGGATTAGATTATAGATGCAACCCTTGGAAATAATCTTCCGAGATTTAAGGAACGAAATAAATTGACCTTTGAATATAGAATTACTATCCTTCCATTCTATGAGTGGATCATTATGGAATTGAAACTTAACCACTCAAATTCTACAATCAATAGAAGCATAACAGGCATATAGCTAATCCATACCAAGGAAAATATCGAAATTGGTCATATCAAGATCAACTAGATCACATAAGGTATCTTTATGGAAAACTAAAACCAGACAATTTCTATAGACCCTCTTAATCACAACCAACTCACTTATGGGAGTATAAAAGGAAAAAGGCTCCAATAATATTTTAAGGCTAACATCAAATATGATTGCCACATTAGGAGTAACATAAGACAAATTTGTACCTGGATCAAGAAAGGCATAAACATCATAGACAAATTTGCATTGACCATCTTTTTATTGAGCTTAGACCGTTCTTGAACTTGGCCTCCATGTATAACTTGGCCTTGAGGATGACTATCTTTTAACCCTGCATTCCTTAGCATGATGACCTATCTTGACACATCGATAGCATACATTCAAACCCATTAGACACTTTTTATGGTTCTTTCCACATTTCTTGCATACAGGGGTAACTTGGACAATTGGGGCACCTCCTTGAGGCTTAGGGTTAGGCACCCTATCTTTTTCAAACCTTGGAGTAGTAGCATTGGAAGAAACTTGACTGGAATACCTTTTTCAAAAATGAGGACACCTACTACCTCTAAATGTAGCATGAGAGGAATCACCACTCCCTTAGCTTCTCATCTCTATTTTCTTTGTATGGGTCATAAGTCTAGTGATTTCCAATTCCCAAATCAACATGGATGTCTTACATTCCTTAGAAACCAAATTCAATACACCTAACACAAACTTGCTTATATGAACTCTTTGGTCGGCAACCATGAATGAAACATACTTTGACAATTGGATGAACTTGAGGGCATACTTCATCACACTCATAACTCCTTCCTTAAGATTGATGAACTCTTATATTTGGGCGGGCCTCCTTTAAGTCCAATGGGAAAAAGCGATCAAAAACACTCTTTTAAATTCTTCCCAAGTCAAGAAATCCACCTCTCTAGGCCTCTCACTCTTCCATTGATCAAACCAAATTTTAGCCACACCTTGCAGTTGATAAATATCCAACTCTACCCTCTCAACTAGGGTAATCCTCATAATCTCCATAATCTTGTGAATGCTATCAATAAACTCTTATGGATCCTCTTCTACCTTAGACTGTGAATGAATAAGTGACTAGTGTCAAGTTCTGAGTGGCCTTTCAAGCACTTTCTCAAGCCATGATGGCATAAGACAATCGTGAAGTGGTTGCTCCCGTGAACCCAAGTATAGGTACAGTCTAAGGTGGAAGATGATCCACAAAAGTTTGTTGATAGCATTCACAAGATTGTAAAGATTATGGGAATTAGCCCAGTTGAGAGGGCAGAGTTGGATACTTACAAATGAAGGGTGTTGCTCGAATTTGGTTTGATTAAAAAAAGAGTGAGAGGGCTAGTGAGGCCAATCTCGTGACTGGGGAAGAATTCAAAGAAGTGTTTCTTGATCGATTTTTTCTATTAGAGTTGAGGGAGGCCAAGATATAAGACTTTATCAATCTTAAGCAAGGTGGAATGAGTGTGAGAGAGTATACCCTCAAGTTCACCCAATTGTCGGAGTGAAATCCACAATCTTTCCAATACCATCAATGAACTCTTATGGATCCTCTTCCACCTTAGAACCATGAAAGTTTGGAGGATTCATGCGAGTGAAGTAACAAACTCAGCTAGCCACCATACCCATATTTGGTTTACAGGGCCAAAAACGTCCCTATTAGCTTGAGTATTTACGGATTGGGAAAACACTTGGAATGTGGCTCAAAACTCTGCATGAGAGTCTTTCTCATTTAAATGGTCATTTGGAGCTTGTTTCTCTTCCTCACCATTCCTTCTCATAGGAGCTCTTCTTGGAGGCATCATTCTATAATTGCAAAGAGGAAGTGTTAGAGGGAAAAATATTAGAGTTCAACTCTAGCATGTAATAAAAGAATGATGAAAAAAGTGAAGTTTCCTAAATATCTCTATTATGACCAAAGCTAGGCCCTAGATATGACACGACGATTAGAATCCTAAAGAACCTTAACCAAGCCTCTTAGCATATCATACATGAGCATGCATAAGGTAAGTAAGCAATAAGGCTAAAACATAGATGTAGAATTAAAGTCTCATCTTAAAAGCCTCAATAAAGGAAAAAGTAACTTCAAAAGAACATCACAACATAGATTTCATTAATATCTTACATGCCTCTACTAGTTTGTAGGAGGCATAAGACAAGCTCTTAGCTCACCTATAATAACAAATAAAAGTCATAAGAATGATAAAAAGATAAAATGTTGGTCGTCCAAGCATGAGTATTCACTAACTAAAAAAGTAAAGCTTAACTCTAGCCATAAGTGGGAGGTACACGATGATCATCGATCTATATATTATGACATAATGCAGGCAACAGTATGCGTTAGTACATGAAATATACTAAGTATTTGAGAAGCATCCATGAAAAATGTTAATAGGAAAAAACCAATATGAACATGAGATGCATGACCAATATCATGAAAACATGAGTAAACTTGGAAACATTTGAAAATCTTATCATAACTATGTGGTCAATCCAACATAAACATCATAAGGACTTTTACCACATCATATACTTTGGTGTGGGAAGGACCTTTAACTGACATATAAGACCATACGAGCTATAACATGGAATCCGTTGTAACTATTACATTAAGAAGAGAGATACTATTTTGCCAAGATAGACTCTGTGAGAACCTTTCTCTAACATTGAGCTATTTGTGGATCCACTAGTTAGGCCATACTGGAAAAAAACCCTACACTGGTAACATAGTTAGGGACTGAAGGGTGCTATTAGAATTTTCTTAGGTCGCTACTTGAGCTTCCGTACCAAAACCCATCTTAAAGTCCTCTCGGTGCTTCGTCATTATCCTAACAAAATTCATAAATCATATTCATTAATATCACTAGGAAAGGATATAGTAAATACCAATCTAAAATCATAAAGTAATCATAAGAGTAGCTCATTAACATGATTTATTAATACAAGAATGAGAAAACCTTTCAATTCTTATGAACCCATGGTTAGGTGAGAAAATCCTTTCACCATTTGTAACATAGGTGTGTGAAGAAAATCCGTCACAACCTTATACATTTCTTGAAACATAATTCCTCATCATTCGTTACTTTTCATGAGTCATTCATAAGCTTTGATAATCATTCATAAATTATTCATATAGATCTTTTATAAATCATGATCATAAACCCTTAAAATTATATCTGAAAATAACATATGGCACAAGTCCATGAAAATCAACTTGAAATCATACAATATAACTTGAATTGTGCATAATTACATCAATAATAATGATATAAACCATAATTTAGATGATTCAATGCAATTCCATGAAAACTAGGTCTTAGAAGAAGAATTCACAAAGAAAATTGAAGAAGAACCTTTAGACTCCATGACCGGAAGGATCCATGGATGAATTCCCATATACCTTAGACAATTGGAGCCCTAAGTACACTTGAATTGGAGACTTGGACTTGAATATCCTTGGAAACCTTACTTGAGCAAAAGGAAGATCTTGGGAGAGCTTTTAGAGAGAATATTTTATGATTTGGGTGCTAGGGTGTGAATGAGGGAGTTAGGAGGATTTAGGTGTAACGCCTCGAGAGGATAACCTAGGCATGAACGGTACTCGAAAACCATTGTTGATCTCCAAGTGAACCACTTGGTCCAATCACTCATTCAATCAAATAGTACAAGACTTAGATAAATCAAGAAAATACTGGAGTGGACTCAATAACTTAACTAAAAGAATAGTTTTAAATATACAATCTTTGAAAATCAGCCAAATCTCATAAATAAAAGTTTGAGCAAAACATACTCAAAAGGAACATTAATTCCAATCTAATCATTCTATATCTATTAAGCCTCTATTAACTATTCTAGAAGGTGTTGAGACAAGCCCACGGCTACCATAAAAGAAACTACTCACAAGAAACAAATGAAGTAATTCTGGTTCCTTCGAAAGTAAGGAAGTCTCACCACTATCAGAAAAGGAATGCGGGCATTAGTTAGGTGGAGCATGCAGCCTTGGCAGCTTATTAATTTAAGGGAGTTGCGTAAGTTTGGTTTGATCAATAAAAGATAGAAAGGACTAGAAGTATGGGTACGATTAATTGGGAAAAGTTCAAAAGTTTTGTCGTTGACCGCTTCTTTCCATTGGAATTGAGGGAAGCCAAGGTCCAATAATTTATCAACTTGAGGGAAGGTAAGATGAGTGTAAGGTAGTATGCCCTAAAGTTCACTAAATTATCAAAATATGCTCCTTTCATGGTTGCCAATCCAAGAGTTCGTTTAAGCAAGTTTTTTTTGGGTGTATTAGATTTGGTGGTCAAGAAATGTAGAATGGCCATGCTAATCAATGAGATAGAAATCTCAAGGCTTATTACACATACCGAGAAAATTGATGAGGAAAAATTGAAGAAAAGGGATGGGGATTCCAAGAGGTCTCGTACCAATGCTAGTTAGTTTTCTCATGACATATCCAGTAATGGTGGTCGTTCACAATTTTTCTCAAAGTACTCGAGAAAAAATTCTTCTAACACTCAGGCCCCAAATTTCAACAAAGATATGTGTCTAACCCTAAGCTTCAAGGAAGAGCTCCGAGTGGTCAACCCATTCCCCATCCAAGAGGTATGGGAAGAAGAATCTAGGAGAATGTTTAGCGGGATAGGGTGCTTGCTTTGGTTGTGGTAAGATTAGTAACCAAGTGAAGGATTGTCCTTCAAGTGCTACTAGAAGTGGAGGTGGTCGACCCCAGACTCAATCTTAGAGTACTATAGGCAGACCAGCTCAGCATGGTGCTACTTGGGTGGCGATAAGTGCCAAAACAAGTTCTATGCTTTACAGACTCAATATGAGTTAGATAATTCCCCCAATGTGGTGATTTTAATGTTAAAGGTCTTTGAGTTTTATATTTATGCATTATTAGATCCAGGTGCTACTCTATCACTTTTTACTTTTTATCTGCTATAAAATTTAATGTTAGTCCCAAGATTTTGTTAGAGCTTTTGTCAGTCTATACTACTATTAGTGATTCAGTTTTGGCCAAAGATTCTACAGAAAATTGTCCAATTTGAATTTTCCATAAAATTACCTCAATTGATCACGCCAATCATGGATTCTTATGAATCAGTCAAGTTAATAATCTATTCTTATGATTTTACTATGATGAGGATGATAGCTGAGTTATTCTTATGTTATGATATAAAGATGAATTGATAGCTATTATTATCTTTCCTAATGATATTAATGAATATGTTTTTATGAAAATTTTGTGGGATAATGACTTACACCGAGAGGACTTCAAGGTGGGATTCAGTTCAGTAGCCATTTTAGCTACACAAAGGAATTCTAGTAGCAATCTTTAGTCCCTAACTACATTGTACGCATAGGTTTATGATACCAATATGGCAAAGCTAGTGGATACATATATAGCACAGTTGAAGAGAGTACCATGACAGAGTCTACCCTAGCAAAGTAGCCCCCCCTTCTCGATGTGGGGATCATTGGATTCCATGTAATAGCTCTCATGGTCTTGAGTGTTGGTTAAGGTACTATCCCACACCAGGTAAAAGAAAAGTTATATCTCATGAAGATGATGTTCGATGCATTAACCAATGAGTATGATGTTTTTAATGTTTTCATGGTTTTACTCATGTTTTAAGATATTGGTCTTGCATCTCATGATTCATATTGATTATGTGTTATGCTTATTGTTCATGTATACTTCTAACATATTTAGTGCATTCCATAAACTAACTCATATTTTTCCTACATTATATCATAATGTAGGATTCGACAATCATGCTCATCCTTTCATTCATGGCTAAAGCTTATTATAGTTTCATATGTGGTGTGTCTTCATGTTTTGAGGACGTGATACTTTATTTTCCTTTTTTCTTTATGGATTTTTTATAATTTATATTTGGGTGAGGTAGGATCTTGTCTTATGCCCCCATATAGTTAGTAGAGGCATGTTGGATGTTATATGAGTCTATTTTGTCTTCTATTTGAGTTAGAGATTTACTTTCTTTTATCGAGACTTTCATGTTTAGACTTTACTTCTACGTCTATGTTGTCATTTATTTTCCTTACTTATATTATGAATGCTCATGTATGATATGCTAAGATACTTGGTTGTGGTCCTTCAAGATTCTGATCATGGTGTCGCACCTAGGGTCTAGCTTGGGTCATGACAGAGTGTCCTTTCACCTCTTTAACATAAGTGTATGAGGAAAACCTATCACAACCTTAATAATTTTCTTGAAACATCATCGAGTTCATAGTTCATTATCATTCATTACTTTTTATGAGTCATTTATAAGGCTTAATAATCATTCATAAAACATTCATTGAAATCATTTAAAATTTAGGATCATAAATCTTTGAAAGCATACTTGAAAACAACATATAGAATGGGTAAATGAAAATCAACTTGAAATCATGCAATGCAATGTGAATTTTACATAATTAGATCAATAACAATGAAATATATCATAATTGAGAAGACCCGATGCAATTCCATGAAAAATTAGGGCTTAGAAGAAGAACCATTAAAACATGTAGAGAAAACCTTGGGACTCCATCGATGGAAGGATCAAAGAATGAATTACCGCATACCTTAGACATTAGAAGCCCTAATTTGGACTTAAATTGGAGACTTGATCTTGAAATCCTTGAAATGTTTTTTAGGAAGAAGATGAACCTTAGAAGAGAACTTTAGAGAGAGGATTTTATAATTTGGATGTTAGGAGGTGAATGAGTAAGGAGGGTTAGGGTAGTTAATAGAATAATATTTAATCCTAAAACCAACCAAATACATTAATGAAATAATAGGAAAATGACCAAAATACCCCTTGAACTTAATTGAATTGGGCACCTGCATGGGAGGGCACCACAGCTCATGAATCTCACCTCGGGTCGATGTGAGAGTCGTGGTCCATTAGGTTGGATAGAGTCAAGAGGGGTTGACTTCACGGAGGTCACCACAACCCGTGATGTTCACTATGGGTTGTAGACCCTGGCGTGGTCCTCAAAGGAACATAAGGTCCTAGTATTTAGGTTCACGGGTGGCATCACTGTCTGTGGTAAGCACCAAGAGTCGTGGATCCCTCCGTAGACTCTTCCAATTATAGGTCCCTTTCCATGGGTTGTGAAGCTTAGTATGGCCTGTGAAGGGTAGTGTGGTCCTTATCTGGTGTAGTTTCTCTGTGATTTCCATCTTAACTTCTATTTTTTGACTTTCAAACTTTTAAGGTCTTATAGAAACCCTAGCTTAGGGAAAAAGATTGGTCCTTGCAGAGAACTTTCACAGAAATAATTATTGCATAAAGTAATTTTTGAGAGAATGGGGTAATTTTGAAGGAATTAGTTATTTATAGTCATAATAAAACAACCCAAAATAACATAGTCTAGGTGTAGAAGAGATAGGAAATACCCAAAATACCCTTCATTAAAAACATTTGAAGTGGACCTACAAATGGACTTACGAGTTGCAGGTCCTTTGATGGGTCATAGGATTGAGGTCGTAGAATTAAACTTCCAAACCTGAATCTCTGAAGTTTTACCTACGACCAAATTTTATGAGTCATAGGAATTGTTATGGGTTGTAGGATATATTGTCGAACTTAGTGCACCAAAACTTGAGCTATTGGAATTCACTCTAATCCTACGACTTAGGTCAATGGATCGTAGAAAGAACTACGGGTCATACAATGGATCATCAATTATCCCAACATGTAGCAAAATTTCCCAATTTCAAGACCCAACTTTACAACCTTGGTCTATGGTCTATCAAAGATCCAACATATCGTAAGACCCTCTCGTCCTGCCAATTTTTCTAAACTTAGAATCCAAGTTCATGAAACTCATCTATGGGTCCTTCCTACGGGTCGTAGAAACTCCTATAGTCTATAAGAAACCCTCATAGAGTGGATTCACACTTTGTTGTTAAAGTTTCACTTTTCAGGACCTTCTTATGAGTCTTTTTTATGACTCATCAAACTTCCTACGGGTCATCAACTTGGCTCATCCTAGAATTTAAGATTTTCCAAAGTGTCTAGGCCTTCTATGATTTCCTTCCTACGACTCGTAGGACTTCCTACAACCCATAGGTTGGCTCGTAGAAGCCTGCACCAGAAAAGTTTCTGCAATTTTTCTCTTACCTACGCTTTCTAACTTCCGAGGTCTTACAATATCTTCCCATTGGGAAATACCTTATCAAGGATTTCATGAATTTGAAACTTAATCTCTCTCAACTCTTTTGGAGACATATGGTAGGGAGGAATAGAAATTGGGAGAGTCCCCGGCTCCAAATTAATGCAAAAATCTATATCTCTATTGGGAGGCATACCAGGCATATCTGTAGGAAACACTTTTGGAATCACATACTGTCGGAATAGACTCAATGGATAGAGACTCCATATCCACATTCCATACATAGACAAAATAAGCCAAACAACCTTGCCCCACCATTTTTAGAGAAAGGATATGACCTTAGTCGGCTTAGGCTAGTACACCCCTTCCAACTCTAACCTTTCCCTCCCAAATATTTATAGAGTCGCGGTTTTAGGATTATGGTTAATTACAACATAATAGGGGGACAACCACGCCATGCCTATGATCACATCAAAATTGGTCATGTCTAAAATCACCAAGTCAACCCAAGTCTGGAGTGCCATAAACATAATAGAACAAGAACAAAAAACATGGTGACTATGACAAACTCTCCAACAGGGGTAGAAACTTGGATGGGGCATCAAGTATATCACAAAGTGAATCAAAACCCAAGGCATATTTCACTAACATATATGCATAAGTAGATCCTGGATCAAATAAAATTGTAGTTATCCGGTCACAGAAAAGAATAGTACTTGTGATCACTGCATCAGATGCCTCAGCCTCGGTCTTGCCTGAAAAGTCATGGAATTGAGCCTTGTCATCCTAATAAGCCATCTCCCTGCCTGGTTATGTTACTCCTCGACCTATATTATATTACCTCGGTATATATGGCCTCTTATATTTCCTCTTCTCCCACCTTATAGATGTTCTCTACCGCTTCTACCTCCACTCATGGGTACCACTGCTTTGGCCTACTAGGGTACTAAATTTGTCCTACTTGGGTAAGGATACTCCCTCCTTATATTCCCCGGTTCTCCAAAATTAAAATAGTCAGGATCAAAGTATGTCATGATACCTAGAAAAGATTCTCCTTGACCCTTCTAGTCCAGATGCTCTTGTGGAGTACCTGAAAAACTACTAGTAAAAGCATGCAGTGCTGACTGAATCTGTCGGGCTGCAATTATCATCCTTTCTGTCCCTCTAGAATAAGATCTCTGGATATTACCTATGCTCTTGGGCTTCTTAGACAAAGCTTTGTCCTGCCCATCTCATCTCACACCCTCTACCTTCTTCACAAAATTAGTGACTTCATTGAAACTTCTGCCCGATGAAGTCATATGAACAGACAACACCTACAATTTTGGGTTCAACCTCTTAATAGACAACTAGATTCTTTTTTCCTCTATAATTACCAACTGAGTACCACCCTATTCCAATGCCATGAACTCGACCTTCTTGCGGTCCCTTAAGGTACATGGTATATATTTTTTCAGAAATATATGTACCCCATGCTGATGTACAATGCTGGAAAGTCATAAATTCTATCCCATACTGATGTACAATGCTCAGCTTGTGCAACCTTTTATAGCAGTCAAGAATGAACTTATAGGCATTCTTATTATCAGAGCCATGGAAGACTAGAGGCTTACGTTTCAGGAAACTAGTGAGCATGCCATGCTCAGTTTTAGTCATAACTGGGACTGTAAGTAGTCTGAAGAAGGCATCAGTTCCTACCACCTCATCTACTAAAGGAGTTGCAGCAGCAAACAGGCGAGTAACAAGGGTTGGTGCTACGGGCATTGTGGGAATGGCTCCATCTATGATGAATACTAAGTATCATATGTCTTGGTACTCATACTACACTTTAGTATATGTTTTTGATGCAACTCCAAGTATGAGACTCCCTCCGTGAGCATTGGATCTTCCTAGGATGTCACAAACTTGTATCGTGGTGAACTTTTGACGTTTAGAGACTTGTTGTTTTTTCTCTTTTGTACTAACTTGTATCTTGTATTTTGATTAGTCAGTTCTCTTATATATATATATATATATATATATATAGTAATTTTATCCATAGTAGCTCCTGTATAGGTGATACCGGGTTCGGGGTTAGGTCTTGTATTAGTCTGTCTTATCGATCACTTTCAATGTCATAACCCAAAAACCGAAGTCATGATGGCACACATTTTGAACCCATCCCAATGTGTAAGCCTAACAAGTAAAACTCATACAAGACTCCCAAGGGGAAGTCATGCCACAATTTAAATGAAAAGAAAGATAAAGAAGAAATTATCCTAAAACCTGGTGTCATAAGTATAAAGAATATCTAATACAAAGTCTAAATCTAAAAATACAACATAAGTCTCCAAATATTACTTAAGACTGAGAAATAAAGATAGACTAGTGATGATCCGGATCTCGGAATCTCACCACTAATTTGAAGGTAAAAAGTCCACTAGAGGATCAGCTACACGAAACACCCTGACAAGAATATGCATCAAAAAGGACACAAACGTAGGGGTGAGTACAATCTACATGTACTCAATAGGTTTAGCCGATTGAGTATAAGGAATTAATAAAACCTATGAAATAAACTAAGAATCACTTCTACCTACATACATAAAAGGATGCGAATAAAATAAACACATAAGTATAGTTCATATCATAATTAACCAGATGAGTCACGCATCATATATATCAATGCAATGCAATGCAATATGATGATATGGTAGAATCAAAGTTGTCACATAACCTGCCATATACACCTATCGAGTTAAGTCTTCAAGAGAAGGACCCATAGAGAACTCACAGTCTATATACTGAATCACAATCTCAAAATCTCATCAACTTGCCACCTAGATTATGGTCAAGGATAAAAAATGTTCCACATTTCTTTCTCAAATAGACTTTCATAGTTCTCAACTTTCAAAGATGAATGTTGTAATGAATAAGTATGAATGCATCATAATACATATGGCATGGAGGTAATATTCTACTCAACATGTAAATACAAGGTTCAAGTTCTCTAAACTCAATCCAAACATGATATTCACTCTCAATAGATAACAATGGAAAGGAATTTTACTAAAATAAATGTTTCACCCTTTTTTGGACATAGTTCAATACTCAACTACGCTTGAAACCCCTAATTCAACCCCTCAGGTGGGCATTTCAAGTCAAATAGTTTCTCTCCCCTCTATCACAGATAATTTATGAATTACAATTTCTCAAAGAAAATAAGATAGAAAATAAGGCTCCCACACGGGCTACACAACATAGATAATCCCCCACATGGGCATCGTAAATAATCTAACAGTCTCAATATCACTACAACCCCATCCCATAGTCTATAACATAAGATTGACTAATTACTCCATCCTAGTCTCAAGAAGGATAGACAAACCTACCTCAATTGCCAAAATCACACCCGAATGCTCCCATCAGATGAACACCTTCGAATTCAATAGCTAAAATGGTAATCCACTATCAATAATGAAATAGACATGTCACAAGGAGTCCAATTCAAAACTAGGGGATAAAATAATCTAAACATTGATTAATTTTGAAAAATGGGTAAAAGTGGAAATTGACTTTAGAATCATGTTCTGCATGTAAAATGGATCTCAAAGATGAAAAACCCATAAAATTTGAGTAAGAATCGAGTTTCAAGTCACCATTTAGAGCTGGCAGCGATAGTGTTTGCCCTGAAAATATGGAGATATTATCTTTATGGTGTCAAGTGTGATGTGCTTACTGACCATCGTAGTTTGTAATATGTGTTCACCCAGAAAGACTTGAATTTGACACAACGGAGGTGGATGGAGTTGCTCAAAGATTATGATGTCATCATCTAGTACCATCCAAGTAAAGCTAATGTGGTAGCAGACGCATTAAGTCAAAAATAGGTTAGCATGGGCAGTCTAGCCTATTTAGGAACCTACAAGCTGCCCTTGGCTAGAGTGATTCAAGCCTTGGAGGACAAATTCATAAGACTAGGCATCTCAGAGAAGGGTTGGGTAAGGGTCAGTATTGTTCTAAGACCGACTTTTATAAAAGAGATTAAGGCCAAACAGAGGTGGCAGTCATACTTCCATAAACTCTTGAACAAAGAAGGAGGCAGAGAGATTGTGTTGGGAGATTTGGAACATATAGGGAGGCTTCATGATGTTGGGTGTTGCAGGAGTATTTCTGTCGAAGAGGTTAAGGGTTTTGTGCGTAGGATGCACTGGGAAGAGAGATCGGATCTAGTGAGATTCTTAGGGAGTTTTGGAAGAGTGCAAGCCTTGTAGGTTTGGAGTGACTGACTAGGTTATTTAATATCATCTTTAGGAAAGTAACGATGCCAGAAGAATAGAGGTCGATTGTAATGATCCCTCTATAAAAAACAAGGGGGATATCCAGAGTTGCAACAACTATAGAGGTATCAAGTTTCTGAGCCATACTATGAAAGTGTGGGAAAGAGTGGTGGTGATGAGGATTAGGAGAGGCGTGTCTATTTTAGAAAACCAGCTAAGATTTATACCTGGACGCTTAACTACAAAAGCCATCCATCTTATGAGGAGACTAGTGGAGCAGTATAGGGAGAGAAAGAGGGACTTACATATGGTATTCATCAATCTAGAAAAGGCTTATAATAAAGTTCCATGAGAGATACTATGGAGATGTTTGAAGGCTAAAGGTGTATATGTGGCATATATAGGAGTGATCAAGGATATGTATGAGGGTGCCAAAACCACGTAAGGACAGTAGGAGGGGACTCAGAGCACTTTCCAGTTGTGATAGAGTTGCATCAAGGATTAGCCCTTAGTCCATTTTTATTTACCTTGGTGATGGATGGATAGACGCGACAAATTCAAGGTGAGGTGCCATGGTGTATGATTTTTCTGGATGATATAGTCCTGATCAATAAGACTCATAGTGGAGTTAATGCTAAGATAGAGGATTGGAGACATACCTTGGAGTATAAAGGGTTTAAGCTGAGTAGGACCAAGATAAAGTACTTAGAGTGCAAGTTCAGGGAGACACATCAGGAGGTTGGCACGGAAGTTAGGCTTGGTGGCCAGGCTATCCACAAGAATGGTAGTTTCAAGTACCTTGATTCTATCATGCAAGGCAGCAGGGAGATTGATGAAGATTTCACACATCGTGTTGGGGCAGGGTAGATAAAATGAAGGCTCACATCCGGTGTGCTATATGATAAGAAGGTGCCACCACAACTTAAGAGTAAGTTCTATAACGTGGTGGTTAGACCGACTATGTTCTATGAGGTGGAGTGTTGGCCAGTTAAGGTCTCTCACGTTCAAAAGATGAAAGTAGCCAAGATGAGAATGTTGAGATGGATGTGTGGGCATACCAGGAGAGATAGGATTAGAAATGAGGCTATTTGGGACAAAGTAGGAGTGACCTCGATGGAAGTCAAGATGTGGGAAATGCGACTGAGATGGTTTGGACATGTGAAGAGAAGAGACAAAGATGCCTCAGTGAGGAGGTGTGATATATTGGCCATGGATAGTTTCAGAAGATGTAGGGGTAGGCCGAAGAAATATTAGGGAGAGGTGATTAGATAGGACATGGCGCAGTTACAGCTTACCGAGGACATGACCTTAGATAGGAGGGTGTGGAGTACCCACATTAGGGTAGAAGGCTAGTACATAGTTTCTTTATTCTTTCCTATTAGTAAGTACATTAGCGCACTATAATTTCTTTTATGAAGGACTTAGATTAGGATAGAAGACTAGGTGACTTATCCTTACACCATAGTAGTTGTAGTTCTGCTCATTGTTTATTGCCATTTGATTTCTGCATTGTATTGCTATTTATAGGTGTGGGGACATTGTACTTTGATTATCTTATTTATTTATAGTAGTTAATGCCTCTTTCTTTTCATATTATTCTACCATGACATTCTCACTTTTGCTATTCCTTGTTTTTATCTTGTTTTCGATATGCTTGTCCCTATCTGACCTTTTATCTTGTTTTCCTCTTTTGAGCCGAGGGTCTTTCAGAAACAACTACCCTACCTTTCAAGGTGGGGGTTAGGTCTACATACACTCTACCATCCCTAGGCCCCACATGGTGGAATTATACTGGGTTTGTTGTTGTTATTGTTGTATTAAGGCCAAACAGTTTGAGGATGTAAACTTGAATGAGATTAGAGAAAAAGTTCTGATGGGCAAGGCCTAAGATACAGTCCTTGATACGTGTGAGTTGCTCAACTTTAGGGAAAGGATTTGTATTCCCCAGGTAGATGGCATAATTCAAAAAATATTGTCTGAATCCATGGTTCGCAGTACTCTATCCATCCTAGAGTAACCAAGATGTATCAAGACTTGAAATATCTATATTGGTGGCCGCGTATAAAGAAGGACATAGCCAAATATGTAGCTAAGTGCCATAATTTACAACAGGTGAAATATAAGTACCAAAGACCTGCAGTTTGCTTCAAAGATTGTCCATTCCTGAATGAAAGTGGGAAAGGATAGTCATGGACTTCGTAGTGGGACTTCCCAAGACATTGGGGAAGTATGATTCCATGTGGGTGGTGGTTTATAGGTTAACAAAGTAAATACAATTCATTACGGTTAGAGTGAACTACAATGCACATAAATTGGCAAAGATTTATATGTAGGAGATAGTAAGGCTGCACAGAGCGCCCCTTTCTATTATTTCAGACTGTGGTATGCAATTTACCTCTAAGTTTTGGGAAAAGTTGCATGAATGAGTTCCGAGGGTCTGTTTGAAGTTTGGAGCATTTAGCTCCAAACTGGTGATGCAGGCTACAAGTGCCATAACTTTTGCGCCCGTTGGTTGCTTTTGTGCTGTCCTAGTTAGCGACTAAGGAGTCGCTTTAGAGAGAAGGCATTAGGGGGCGGGGGTCACTTTATTGGATGGCTTGCTGCTTTAGCAGTGGCCCCTTAAGTGACCTAGAATCCGCTTTTGTGACACGCACCAATGGGAGTTAGGCCACTTTAGCGGCCAACTGATGGATTTAGCGATCACCATTTAAGTAGCCATTTGACCACTTTTGTGGTCATCGCTGGGATTAAATTCCCTTTTTTTATCATTCTTTCTAAAAATAAATCCATTTAAGCGGAGCTTGAACCAAGGTGATTTTACTCATTTCTTGATCAATTCAAATGATTCAAAAGTAATTTTCTTCCTTTCCTCTTTATAAACTCGATTCTAGTTTTAATATTTGATTCAATTCCATTTTGACCTTAAATTCCTTTTTTTCTATCCAAGCATGTTTATCAAGAATGTTGATCAAAGTCAAACTTTGGCCAAAACTTCAAAGTTAAAATGCCTAATGGCACTATCTCAAAACGGAAGCCTCGAAACCCAAACAGACCATCACAGTAGACCAAAATGACCCTTTTGGAGATGATGGGACTGAAGGAATCTTCATCCGAAATCAGAATCTTCAAATGTCGACTAAAGTCAACTTTTTCATGCTTAAGCCTCCAAAGTAGCCAAACAAACTCAAAAATCACTCAACCATCTCGGAAAGCGTGCCATCCATCCCAACACCACATAAAATCTACAAGAAAGCTATGAAAAGGGACAAAATAATAAAAGCACACAAAAACATAGAAATGACCACGAGAGTCATTGGATAAAGGAAATGCAAAATCAATATATAATCGATATCTTCTCCCATAACAAATCAAAATTCAAGAGTTTTCTTCATTGAGTCAAACAAAGTATGAATGAAATAGTACAACAATAACTTAAGTGCTTCACTATTTTAACTATAAATGAGAAGGTAACCTTGGTTAGGGTCTTATGAAACAAAAAAGATGAATTTATATATATAAACATGGAGGAATACCAAACGATATTTTAAAATTTTAAATTAAATATTTGGAGGTTATGATTATAAAATTATGAGAGTTATGGATATTAAGAGTAAGAACTAAATAATAATTAGATATGAGTTATGAAGACGAATATTAATGCAAATAAAGGAGAAAAATAATTTGGAATAAATTTAATTTTCAAAAGAGTATTTTATAAAGGAGTAATTGAATCTTTCACAACCTGATGCATTAACAAAATTAACAACTCTTCGATTCTATCAAAACGTCAAGAATTCAAGGAATAATTCATTTATATGGTGATCATCAATAGCTTTATTATTCTTGAATAAATAACTGAAATGACATTGAAGGTAAATTTAAATTAGCAGTTTACATCCAAAGTAATTGCTCTAGAAGATGATAAGTCTGGTCTATTTAGAGACATGCTGCTTCGGTAAGACCACAAAAACTTCACTAATCTTATCATTAATGAATTTAGACGAAAAGCCAAAAAAAAAACGCTGGGAAGATAAAATATAATATTGAAGTTATTTAGCATAATTAATAAGATTTACTTTTATAAATGTTGTATAGAGAGTTAAAGGTAGCACATTTAACATAATTAAGAGATATTTAGAATATATATATATAAATGTAGAATAACTAATTTAGTTTTTGAAAGGATATCTTTGAAATGATAAACATATCTAACAACTTTTTATGGATATTTTCTTCAACTTTGGATTAACCACCTTCCCAATGAGGTAGCACAGTTCCTATTTCACCTTATTAAGAGTAGTTTGGTCTGAAGCTATTTCAAAACGGTATAATACATCAAAAACATGATTTTGAGGGGACTTTGAATGCCTAAAATATCGAGAGAGCAACTAAGGGATGAGGATGCTAAAGATTCATTATTTTCCATCATTAAAAATCGATTCAATAAACGAGTTTGTATCGATAGTAGATTGCAATGATTTCTAGTTTTCATTTTTTTTCTTTACATGCGTTTTTATTCGATTATGAGTTATTTTTTCCTTAGGGTACTTACATATATGGTGTTTTAGATTTATTTTTTGATTTGACGTTGTTTGATTGCTCAAATTTGTTAATGGAGTTTCAATTGAATTCCTTTCATGAAAAATAATGGTATACAAATAAGATAAGAATAATTTTTTGTATATATAAATAAATTAATGAATCAGTGAAGTTTTTTGAGTGCAATGGTGACGAGGGGTGCTAATTCGACCGCCCAAACCTTGTATATTGTATTTCTAAAAGAATTCAAGTTTTACATACTAAAGCTATAAAATAAAAATAATTAAATGTGTCGCTTGTAAGGTCATTATGATAAGTATTAATTGGTAATCTAGTACAAATGTTAACTAATATGTAATAACAGATTAAACTACCCTAATAGTGTAAACAATATATACATTGTTAGTGTATATAATTTAAACCGATTTCAAAGTCACTAAAAGAGCAAAGTGTGGAAGAACTACTTTCGACTCCCCGAGAGAGGGTTGGGGTGGCTAGATGTAGTTTAACAATCAAAAACAGAGAATTCAATTTTATTGCATAAGAACAACATCTATTAGTCAAGCTTAATATCACTCTAATACAAACTATAACAGATACAATAAGAAAAACACAACATTGTAAGTCTCTAGTAAACAACAAACAAGAAATGGCAACTGCAATTGCCCTGATAGAGACGTCGGGTAATGCACATGCATGTGTAGATACTGAATCTTATTCCTTATCTACAGACGATTGATTCCAAAATCATGGATGAAGATACCCTAGATAACCGCACCTCAGATGACTACCGTAGAAGTAATTTGAAGAAGAAAAAGGTAATTGTCGCCATAACTGAAAAATCCCAAGATGAAAGAATTTGTTG
Source organism: Solanum dulcamara (assembly GCF_947179165.1). NCBI lineage: Eukaryota > Viridiplantae > Streptophyta > Magnoliopsida > Solanales > Solanaceae > Solanum > Solanum dulcamara. Next base: position 26,008,049 of record NC_077245.1, read on the forward strand.
ACCCACTCCACATTCACATTCTCATTGTTTTGACATAAGAGGAAGCATTCACAACATCTATTCTCTCCAAAAGGTGGAAGTATCTCCGAACTTCAATTGATAGCTTCAGTTTCTCTCATAAGCTCTCTTGGGAGGACCAAAGGCTTCCGATCATTCATTGATTATGTATTGTCTCATCCCGTTCCTTCCAAAATTAAAATGTTAGAGATACATTGCAGTTGCATGTATTACGACATGTCCTAGATCAACCAAGGGTTTACTTTTTCTGTAGAACTTTTTAATCCTTACATACTGCATTTGTTTGTCTTTGATAACATTACATCTCGTAGAAAGTTCCTTAGATTCTGATATTTCCATATCTTGGAAGTCTCTAAAGAGCATAAATTTGGAGGATATGTGTCCGATCCGACCTAGGGCCTAGTCGTAATACGGCGATCGGGATGCGAGGGACCCCAACCATAAGACATCTTAGCATTCATTGCATATATAAGATAAATAACAATATAAAGATAAGCGGAAGTAATCATAAGTGGGGTAAGGGACTTAGGAAAACCCAACTCTATAAACTTCCAAACCGGACTACACCAATAACTGTCTAGACATACCTCTAATTTAACCTTCAACGGAGCTTAGTACAAGCTCCTAGCTCACCCTAGCAATAGAAGAAACGTCAAAGCAATAGAAACATGAATAAAGGTCTTGTCCTCGGTAGAATGAGGATTCACCAACTTCTTCGAAATATAAAGGAAACTTTAGCCACGAGTGGGGTAGTTGAGATAGTCGTTTGTCCCTACATTATGAGACAATGTAGGCAAAATATGTGTTAGTACGTTTGAATGTACTAAGTATGTGAGGTATGCATGACAAGTAATTGAACATAATCAATATGACATAAGATGCATGACCAATCATAATGAGCATGATTATTGCTTGAAAGATATTTAAAACACAAGAAACTCTTGGTCAATGCATATCATAAACTTCAACTTTCATACTCATAACATGATATCTTAAAGCTTAATTTGATCTTGTGTGAGATAATACCTTTAACCGATAACTAAGACCATGTGAGCTACTACATGGAATTCAATAACTCCTGCATTGAGACAGGTCGATGACTCCTTCATCGAATCAAGGGAGGCTACCTTGCCAGGACATACTCCAAAGATAACTCAACTAAACTAGGCTATGTGGATCCACTATCTAGGCAATGAAGGCAACCTACGTGGGCAACGTAGTTTGGGACTTTAGGTTGCTACTAGGATTCCCTTGGATAACCAATTGCGTTATCAAACTGAATCCAACCTTGAAGTCTTTTCGGTTCTTAGTCAATATCCCAATGGAAACTTATAAAACATACTCATAACATAGTAGGGAAAGATAGTAACTGTCTATCAATCCATCTTTAAAATATTTAGGAATAGCTCATCTAACTTTGGTATTTATAAGAATCTACAACTTTGGTGAGAATTTTTCTTATCACCATCTTTAAACATCTAATTATCTTAACTCTGATCATTATCTCAACTTTAACTTCAAAAATAATGATCTTAGTTGTAAAACATTGAAGACTATCTTTATAAATCATTTACCTCATGGTTAACTCAAAAAACCATCTTTAACTTTGATCATCATTATAACTTTCATCATAAGATCATAATTTCAACTTTAAACCATGAAAACTTTACTTGAAGATCATTGAACTTATAATCTATTCATGAAAATCATCTTTAACTTCATAATCTTAATGTAACACCCCTCAAAATATTTCTCTAAGGTTCGGACCTTTCTTGCATTCGGATAGGGTCGAACTCGAGTATTGTGGAGCATTTACGTGAGTTAAGATGCGTTTTTGAGGAATTGAGCAGCGTTAGAGGTGATGTGGGATCATGAAGGACCCCTAGGACCAAATCAAATCCAAAAGATTCATCGTGGCTAAGTTTGAAGAGGAGTTCGCATAAGGGGTTGACTTCTAATAACCCTATCTTTTGAAACACGACAATCTGGGTGGCCTATGACCCATCAAATTAAAGGTCGTCGAGTCCTTTTCCAACGTCACCAAGAATGTAATTTTTGGAGTTCGGAGTCGAAAGATATGAAGATCCTAAGATGAACTAGCAAAGCAGAGATTTTCAGGACTAGGTTGCAATTGTTGGAAAACTGGGCTTGGCGCCACAGTGGCGCGATGCACCACTATGGCACCAGAAACATGCCTCAGGAGTTTGGGCTCTGGCGCAGTGCGCCACTATGAGGTGTGAAGGGGTTTTCAAGCCAATTTCCAGAACCCAGAAAATATAGCCTTGGCGCTGTAAGGGTGCGACGCCCCACTATCACGCCAAGAATTTGCCTCAGTAGTTTGGTCCTTGGTGCGGCGCGCCACTACGATATGTGCAAGTTTTAGGCGTAATCAGCCTGGCTCTTCAATGGTGCGACGCGTCACTATCGCGCCAGGTGTATTTTTAGAACTTTTAAGAAGGGACAATTTGGGAATTCACCGAAATTATATATGTATCATCCTTGGGCATTTTGGGATCACAATTTGCAGCCCTACTCTCTCTAGAAAAGCCCTAGAAAACTCTCTCTTCTTCATCTTCTTCTTCTTCTCCATTTCCAACAAGAGATTGTTCCAAGAGCTTCAAGACTTCAAGCTTTCCATTGAAGACCCAATAACAAAGTTTCTTCAAGAGTCTATTCTAAGGTATGTAAGGCTATCCAAAACATGGGTTGAGTCCACCCATGTGCCCTACTCTTGCTTTGAGGTTAGATGTCTATGAAAATGGAGTTTCTTGATATGGTTTATGTTTGAATGAGTTTTTCCCCCTACTTAATTGATGCTATATGTGTTGATGTTGTTGAGCTAAGAAGTTCCAAAAAAAACCTTCATGTTAGTATGAGTTGATGGAGATGACTTGTTATTATGTTTTGTTGATCTCTTTAGCCATATAATTATGTTGCTTAAGTCAATTTCCTTAAATGTGTTATTCTACTTGAATTGTTGAGCTAAAGTGATAGAGTTATGATGAGTCTTGAGGAAATGTCATAAATGCTTATCTAAATGAAGCCTGATTGAGTTGGTTGGAGGATAGAATTGACGAGTGGACAAGGTCCTAAATGAGACTTGCCATTATGACTTAATTGAGTTGAGAATGAGGATAGAGTTGATGAGTGGGAAATTTTCCACATGAAACTAGCCGTGAGGGCTTGTTTGAGATGATTAGAGGGAGTCTTATGAGCATAGAGTCATGGGAGGAGTATCAAGCACCAAAGCGGGTAAGAGTATAGTCCATACTCGAACCCCAGAAACTACACCACCAAGATAGGTAGGGATGGAACTGTTAAAGTCGGATGCTTCCCATGGGATCGAACCGTTAAAGTCAGATGTTTCCTATTTATTTGTCCTGACATGATAGTACTTGACTAATCGATGGTATCCATGATTAAGAAGGCGTTTATGCCCTGGAAAGGTATAGATAGATATGGCAATAACATTTAATTGTCGTATTATCACTGGCTCATAGGTGATGGTTGTCGGATAAGAGAAACTCTCATTTAGGTCTTGATAGTGCTCCGAGTCAGTTGATTTGAGTGGATTATGAGTTAGTCCCATCTAAAATATTCTTATTAGACTTAGGACACTTGAGTGAGTTGTCATGTATGTATGAGTTGAGATCCTGAGTTGATGTTGATGTTTTCTGATGTTTGTTTCATCCGGCTATTTTACATACACGTATATTCCATGTACTGACGTCATTTGGCCTGCATCATTTCATGATGCAGAGACAGGTACTAGAGATCATCGACCGATGCTCCGTTGAAGATCCACATACACTCCCAGCTACTTGGTGAGTCCTTTTAGTTTCCGGAGGATCTTGAGCTCCTTGCATAGTTTCGATTTGTCTCTGTATTTGATTGTTGGTAGCCATGGGCTTGTCATTGGCACCTTCCAGACTTTGATAGAGGCTTCATAGACTAGAGTGTAGGGAGGTTGGACCATTATTTTGAGGAGTCCTATTATACTTATTTTGTTGAGTTAAACATGTTTGGCCTTCGGCCCCTATATTGTAAATAACATGTTATAATTGAGTCTTCCTTTGAGCGTATATGATTGAATGATGGAATGATTGAGTTAGGTGGTTCGCTTGGAGGCCAGAAGTGGCTTACAAGTGCCGGTCGCGCCTAGGGTACCCTCTGGGGGCGTGAAAAAATGGTATCAGAGCACAGAGTTCAAGTGTCCTAGGGAGTCTATGAAGATGTGTCTAGTAGAGTCTTGCTTAAGGGTGTGTTGTGCACCACACTTATAAGCAGGAGGCTATAAGACATTAGGAATTGTCTCACTTCTTTCATACTCTAAATTCGTGCGATAGAGTTAAACTCTATAAAACTCCTTTCTAATTCGTGTGTTTATACATTATAGATCATGCCTCCTAAACGTATGGCTAGCCAGAGAAACGTTGATAATGCCGAGATGCCCCAATCAGAGATACGTCCAGCAAGGGATAGAGGCCGACCTGTGAGGTATGCGGAGGCGCCTCAAGTGCCTGTTACCCCGCCTACACTCACATCAGAGGCAGAATTTCGTGGGGCGATTACAATGCTCACGCAATTAATGGCTGCCTAGAATGGTAACCAGAGTTTGCCCACTCTTAGCTTTAGTTCCCAAGAGTCATCTGCTGCCACTAGAATTAGAGACTTTCTGAGAATGAATCTGCCGGCATTCACGGGTTCTAAGGTTGATGAAGATCTCCAAAATTTTATTGATGAGATATGGAAAATTCTGAAAGATATGCATGCTATGGAGATTGAGAGGGTTGAGTTGGTGTCTTATCAACTCAAGGATGTGGCAAACATTTGGTATAACCAATGGGAACAAGGTAGAGTTAAGGATGCTGAACCTGCTATGTGGGATGAATTTGAAGGAGCTTTTCTTGACCACTTCTTTCCCCGAGAATTAAGAGAAGCGAAGGTGGAGGAGTTTGTAAATCTGAAACAAAAAGGCATGAATGTTAAAGAGTATGGCCTGAAGTTCATCCAGCTGTCCAGGTATGCTCCAGAAATGATCCCAGATATGAGGTCAAACATGAGGAAGTTCGTCTCCGGGTTAGGGAGACATGTGAAGAAGGAGTGAAAAGCGACATTGTTAATCTCCAATATGGATATTTCCAGATTAATGGTGTATGCTCAATATGTGGAGGATGAGAAGAGAAAGGACAAAGAGGAGCATATGAGCAAGAAGGCGAGATCAGCGGTCCATAAGGATGAACAGAGGCAAACCAAGGGCAACAGGTTCTTCTTCCAGAAGAGGCCTTCCAACTGTGCCTCATCCACCGCCAGTGCACCTATGCCGCAAAATAGGTATGATCGATAGGGACAGAGTCACCAAAATTTCAGACCCCAGGGTTCTCAATCCCAGGCCAGAGTAAGTCAAGGCTCGAGAGGGAAGCCACCCTGCGTGGTAGGCTCTACTTGGGAGAATGCAGAGCGGGAAGGGTTGATTGTTATAAATGCGGCCAAATGGACCATTTTCATAGGGAGTGTCCAATAGGGGGAAACAGAGCCTAGCATTCTACCAGCACACCACCGGCTAGAGGTAATCAGAGGGGCACTACTTCTGGCACCATCGGAGGTACAAACCGATTATATGCCATGGGTAGTCGCCAAGATCAAGAGAACTCTCCAAACATCATGACGGGTATGATTGAGTCTCTTTTTTTTATTGTTACGTATTGATGGATCCGGGTGCCATGCTATCTTTTGTGACTCCTTATGTGGCTAGTAAATTCAATAAAATTCCTGAATGTCTTCTTGAGCCTTTCAGTTTAGCTACTCCTATCGGTGATTCTGTCTTAGTTAAGAGAGTCTATAGAGATTGCACTGTGTCAATTCATCACAGAGATGCCTTGGCTGACTTAATTGAGTTGGATATGGTCGACTTTGATGTGATTCTTGGCATGGACTGACTTTACGTCAGTTATGCCTCCATTGATTATAGGACTCGAATTGTTAAGTTCAAGTTCCCGAATGAGGCAGTCATAGAGTGGAAGGGGAGTCCTGTCGTGCCTAAGGGTAAGTTTATTTCTTACCTTAGAGCCAGGAAGCTAATCTCAAAAAGGTGTATCTATCACATTGTCCAAGTGAAAGATGACAATATTGAGCCCCTATCTATTGAGTCGGTCTCAATTATCAACGAGTTTCCTGATGTTTTTCCTGAAGATCTGCCTGGAGTCCCTCCAGATAGGGATATCGACTTTGGGATTGATGTTTTTCCTGATACCCACCTTATCTCAATCCCTCCATATAGAATGGCTCCGGCCGAGTTGAAGGAGTTGAAAGACTTATTAGATAAGGTATTCATTAGGCTGAGTATCTCACCATGGGGTGTTCTGGTCCTATTTGTGCGAAAAAAGGATGGGTACCTTAGGATGTGCATTGATTACAGGCAGCTAAACAAGGTCACCATAAAGAACAAGTACCCTCTCCCTAGAATAGATGACTTATTTGATAAAATTCAGGGTGCCACGTGTTTTTCAAAGATAGACCTGAGATCCGGCTATCACCAGTTGAAGGTGAGGGAGTGTGATATTCCAAAGACCGTTTTTCGGACTCGTTATGGCCACTTTGAATTTTTAGTCATGTCCTTTGGGTTGACTAATGCCCCCACAGCTTTTATGGACCTCATGAACCGAATATTCAAACCATATCTTGATATGTTTGTGATTGTATTCATAGATGATATCTTGGTCTACTCCAAAAATAAGGAAGAGCATGCCCATTATCTTAGAGTCGTCTTGCAAACTTTGAAAGACCAGGTATTGTATGCAAAGTTCTCTAAATGTGAATTTTGTCTTGCATCAGTGGCTTTCCTAGGCCACATTGTATCTGGAGATGGTATTCAGGTTGATGCTCAAACAAATTGAGGCAGTGAAAAATTGGCCCAGACCCACATCCCCGACAGAGATAAGGAGCTTCTTGGGTTAGGCTGGCTACTATCGAAGGTTTGTAGAGGGATTCTCATCCATATCAGCACCATTGACCAAGCTGACCCAAAAGAAGGCTAAGTTCCAATGGTCCGATGCTTGTGAGGAGAGTTTCCAGAAATTGAAGACCAAGCTAACCACTGCTCCTGTCCTGACCTTGCCCGATGGAACAGAGGGCTTTGTGGTCTATTGTGATACATCCAGAATTGGTTTGGGTTGTGTGTTGATGCAAAGGGGGAAGGTGATAGCATATGCTTCAAGACAAATTAAGATTCATGAGAGGAACTACCCAACTCATGACCTCGAGCTGGGAGCTATGGTATTTGCGCTTAAAATTTGGCGCCACAACTTGTATAGAGTGCATGTTGATGTATTCACCGATCACAAGAGCATACAATATGTTTTCATCCAGAAGGAACTTAACCTGAAACAAAGAAGATAGCTCGAGCTACTCAAGAACTACAACATGAGCATCTTTTACCATCTAGGTAAAGCTAATGTTGTTACTGATGCTCTTAGCAGGTTGTCTATGGGTAGCACTACCCATGTAGAGGAGGGAAGGAGGGAATTGGCGAAAGAGGTACATAGATTAGCCCGATTGGGAGTTCGTCTGGAAGAGAACAATGAAGGCAGAGTTACTGTTCAGGATGGGTCTACATCCTCGCTTGTGGAAGAGGTAAAGGAGAAACAAGACCGAGATCCCGTCCTCCTTCAATTTAAGGAAGCTGTTCACAAATAAGGGGTGATGGTTTTCACCAAAGGGGGAGATGGTGTGTTGAGGTACCAAAGTAGATTGTATGTACCTGATGTCAATGATGTTCGAGAGAGGATTATGGACGAAGCGCATAATTCCAGATACTTTATTCATCCAGGCTCCACAAAAATGTATCACGACTTGAGGGAAATCTATTAGTGGAGTGAGATGAAGAAGGATATTGCAGAATTTGTTTTCAAGTGCCCGAATTGCCAGCAGGTGAAGGTTGAGCATCAAAGGCCATGTGGTTTAGCCCAAAACATAGAAATTCCATAATGGAAGTGGGAGATGATCAACATGGACTTTATCACTGGTTTGCCAAAATCTCGAAAGCAACACGATTCGATTTGGGTAATTGTGGATAGGATGACGAAATCAGTTCACTTCTTGGCGGTTAAGACTACTGATGCCGCACAAGATTATGCAAAGTTGTACATTCAAGAGATCGTTAGACTGCATGGGGTTCCCTTATTTATCATCTCAGACAGAGGAGCTCAATTCACTTCCTAATTTTGGAAATCCTTTCAAAAGGAACTGGGTTCGAATGTGAACTTGAATACGGCTTTCCACCCCTAGACAGATGGCCAAGCAGAGCGCACCATCCAGACATTGGAAGATATGTTGAGGGCATGTGTGCTCGACTTCAAGGGAAATTGGGATGATCACTTACCTCTCATAGAGTTTGCATATAACAATAGTTATCATGCAAGCATCCAAATGGCACCTTATGAAGCTTTGTATGGGAGGAGGTGTAGATTGCCCATTGGATGGTTTGAAGTTGGTGAAGTTGAGTTAGGTGGGCCTGACTTTGTTCACCAAGCCACAGAGAAAGTGAGAGTTATTTAAGAGAGGCTAACAACAGCCCAAAGTCAACAAAAATCTTACATCGACATGAGGAGGAGAGACTTCGAGTTTGAGGTGGGTGATTGGGTGTACTTGAAACTGTCACCCATGAAGGGCGTCATGAGGTTTGGAAAGAAGGGGAAGCTTAGTCCCCGATATATTGGTCCGTACCAGATTTCGAGGCAGATTAGGAGTGTTGCTTATGAGTTGGAGTTACCTTCAGAGCTATCCTCTATTCATCCGGTGCTTCATGTTTCGATGTTGAAAAAGTGCTTGGGCGATCCCTCGTTGGTAGTCCCCATTGATAGTATTGGAGTTAAGAATAGCTTATCCTATGAAGAGGTTCCGGTCCAAATCCTTGATCGCTAAATTCGTAAGTTGAGGAATAAAGAGGTCGCCTCAATCAAGGTCCTATGGAGAAACCAATTTGTTGAGGAAGCCACATGGGAAGCGGAGAAATTTATGAAATCTAAATATCCACATCTATTCGTGCCTACCGACGAGAATGTTGAAGGTAATGTCCATTTCCTTGACTCGAATTTATTTGTGCATTATGAGTTTAATTGGTAATTGTTTGAGAAAATTGATTGGTTGATTGATTGAATTCTGATTGTGATTTATACCCGAAGTCCATTCTTGGTTGCTCATTATTCGAGGACGAATGATCCCAAGGGGGAGATAATGTAACACCCCTCAAAAAATTTCCCTAAGGTTTGGACCTTTCTTATATTCGGGTAGGGTCGAACTCGAGTATTGTGGAGCATTTGCATGAGTTAAGATGAGTTTTTGAGGAATTGAGCAGCGTTAGAGGTGATGTGGGGTCATGAAGGACCCCTAGGACCAAATCAAATCCAAAAGATTCGTCGTGGCTAAGTTTGAGAAGGAGTTCGCATAAGGGGTTGACTTCTAACAACCCTATCTTTTGAAACACGATAATCTGGGTGGCCCACGACCTATCAAACTAAAGGTCGTCGAGACTTCTTTCCAATGCCACCAAGAATGTAATTTTTGGAGTTCGGAGTCGAAAGATATGACGATCCTAAGATGAACTAGCACAGTAGAGATTTTCAGGCCTGGGTTGCAATTGCTAGAAAACTGGGCTTGGCGCTGCAGTGGCGCGATGAGCCACTATCGCGCCAAAAACATGCCTCAGTACTTTGGGCTCTGGTGCGGCGCGCCACTACGAGGTGTGCAGGTTTTTTCAAGCCAATTTCCAGAATCCAGAAAATATGGCCTTGGCACTGTAAGGGCGCGACGCGCCACTATCACGCCAAGAATTTGCCTTAGTAGTTTGGTCCTTGGTGCGGCGCGCCACTACGAGATGTGCAGGTTTTAGACATAATCAACCTGGCACTGCAATGGCGCGACGTTCCACTATCGCGCCATGAGCATTTTTAGCCTATTTTTAGAACTTTTAAGAAGGGGCTATTTGGGAATTCACCGAAATTATATATGTATCATCCTTGGGCATTTTGGGATCACAATTTGCAGCCCCACTCTCTCTCTAGAAAAGCCCTAGAAAACTCTCTCTTCTTCATCTTCTTCTTCTTCTCCATTTCCAACAAGAGATTGTTCCAAGAGCTTCAAGACTTCAAGCTTTCCATTGAAGACCCAAAAATAAGGTTTCTTCAAGAGTCTATTCTAAGGTATGTAAGGCTATCCAAAACATGGGTTGAGTCCATCCATGTGCCCTACTCTTGCTTTGAGGTTAGATGTCCATGAAAATGGAGTTTCTTGGTATGGTTTATGTTTGAATGAGTTTTGTCCCCTACTTAATTGATGTTATATGTGTTGATGTTGTTGAGCTAAGAAGTTCCAAAAAAAAAACCTTCAGGTTAGTATGAGTTGATGGAGAAGACTTGTTATTATGTTTTGTTGATCTCTTTAGCCCTGTGATTATGTTGCTTAAGTCAATTTCCTTAAATGTGTTATTCTACTTGAATTGTTGAGCTAAAGTGATAGAGTTGTGATGAGTCTTGAGGAGATGTCATAAATGTTTATCTAAATGAGGTCTGATTGAGTTGATTGGAGGATAGAATTGACGAGTGGACAAGGTCCTAAATGAGACTTGCCATTATGACTTAATTGAGTTGAGAATGAGGATAAAGTTGATGAGTGGGAAATTTTCCACATGAAACTAGCCGTGAGGGCTTGTTTGAGATGATTAGAGGGAGTCTTATGAGCATAGAGTAATGGGAGGAGTATCGTGCACCGAAGCAGGTAAGAGTATAGTCCATACTCGAACCCTAGAAACTACGCCACCAACGTAGGTAAGGATGGAACCATTAAAGTCGGATGCTTCCCATGGGATCGAACCGTTAAAGTCGGATGTTTCCCATTTATTTGTCCTGACATGATAGGACTTGACTTATCAATGGTCTCCATGATTAGGGAAGCGTTCATGCCCTGGTAAGGTATGGACAGACGTGGCAACAATGTCTGATTGTTGTACTATCACTGGCTCATAGGTGATGGTTGTCGGATAAGAGAAACTCCCATTTAGGTCTTGATAGTGCTCCTAGTCAGTTGAGTTGAGTGGCTTATGAGTTAGTCCCGTATAAAATATTCTTGTTAGACTTAGGACACTTGAGTGAGTTGTCATGTATGTATGAGTTGAGATCCTGAGTTGATGTTGATGTTTTCTGATATTTGTTTCATCCGGCTATTTTACATACTCGTATATTCCATGTACTGACGCCATTTGGCATGCATCATTTCATGATGCAGAGACAAGTACTAGAGATCATCGATCGACGCTTGAAGATCCACATACACTCCCAGCTAGTTGGTGAGTCCTCCTAGTTTCTGGAGGATCTTGAGCTCCTTGCATAGTTTCGCTTTGTCTCTATATTTGATTGTTTGTAGCCATGGGCTTGTCATTGGCACCTTCCAGACTTTGATAGAGGCTTCATAGACTAGAGTGTGAGGAGGTTGGACTATTATTTTGAGGAGTCCTATTATACTTATTTAGTTGAGTTAAACATGATTGGCCTTCGGCCCCCATATTGTAAATAGCATGTTATAATTAAGCCTTCCTTTGTGCGTATATGACTGAATGACATAATGATTCAGTTAGGTGGTTCGCTTGGATGCCAGAAGTGGCTTTCGAGTGCCGATCGTGCCTAGGGTACCCCCCTCGGGGCGTGACACTTAACTTGGAAATAGCCTCATGTATAGGAATTCATAATTCAACTCAAAATCATGCAATTTATATGAAAATATACATATAATGATCATTGATAACATATAAAAATGGAATTAAATCAGCCCAATGCAACACATCAAAACTAGGGTTTATAATCAATTCAAATTGAAAGAAACTTTGAGAAAAACCTTGAGACTTTATGGGGGAAAGGAACCCATGAATCTATCCCCACACACCTTGCTTGAATTCACTAGTAATTGAAGAAGAAATTTGAAGAAATATGGAAATCCTACCTTGAATTTGTAGAGAAACCTTGAGAGACCTTATGAGTTCTTGCCTTGGAAGTTTTTGAGAGAATGAATTGAATATGAGGGGATCTTGAAGAAAATATGTTTATAGACTTTGAACTTAGCCATAAAAGTGTCTAGGTTCATTAAACTGAACTTTGGAAAAGACACAATTTCCCTTTATTTAATCTGGAAAATTGACCCTATGGACCCTAGTATATGGGCTGTCTTGGTAACGATGAGTCATCTAAAAGACTCATCCTATAGTTCAGAATAAAGGGCCTAAAAACATAGTCTCTAAAGTTTATGAACAACCATTATTTACAACCCTTCATCTCAGGAATGGTCCATTCTCAAGGGTCGTCCTGCTGATCTGAAAACCTACAAATATACTAATCTCTAAAGTTTTAGGATGGGTGGTTCTTATGACCCATCATTTATTCCACGAACCATCCTGTCAAGTCGTCATCTTGTCCATAGGGAAACTTGAACAAAGTATATGAACTCTGGTTGACGAGGGCTTTCTATGAGCCTTCTTCTAGAGGATGACTCATCCTGGAAGGTCGTAAAACCTCTCCTGAGGGAAACTTCAACTTTTTCCCGACCAAACCTTACGATCCGTGGATAGCTCTATGAGCCATAGAGGGACTCGTTCGTATTGATAGGTTCAAAATTTTAAGACTTTTCTCTTAGTTCCAACTTTCCAACTTGTCGGGTCTTACAATATCTCCTTCTTGGAAACATTCGTCCTTGAATGAGATTAACTTGTCATAGGAAGGGGAAAGAGGACTAGCAACCCACATGAACATGATGACATCTTAAAATGCACGGAACACAAAAACTTCAACTTAACAACTTTTTCATGAACATGCATGTATATGAATGACATAGGAGGAACTAATTAACTAGGAATTTAACTAACTTGGATAGAACAACTTACTACTTTAGACTTTAGTAGAGGAGAAGAGGTACGGGTATCATTTCATCATATCTGCCTCCCAAGTAGCACTTTCTACTTGTTGATTCCTCCATAACACTTTGACAGACACAACCTCTTAGTTTCTTAACTTCTTAACTTGCCATTCCACAATTTCCACCAGAACTTCTTCATAAGTCAAATCCTCCTTAACACTAAAATATTTCAGTGGCATAATGAAGCTTGGATCACCCATGAACTTACTCCACATTCACACATGAAATTGTGGAAAATCTAACTAATAATCCACCTTGCCAACACGTCTTAATATCTTGTAAGGTCCTACGCATCTAGGTCTCAACTTCCCTTTTCTTGTCGAAACGCATCACACCCTTCATGGGTGAAACTTTCAAATAGACCGAATTATCCATCTCAAATTCAAGCTCTTTTTTCCTCACATCGGAGTAGGACTTTTGAAAACTTTGAGCCGTCTTAAACCTCTCTCTTATGGGTCTTACTTTTTCATAGCATCGATAACCAAATATATACCAATCAAGGCCATCTCTCCTACTTCAAACTATCCCACCAGGGATCTACATCTCCTCTCATACAATCCTTTGAAAGGAGCCATTTGGATACTAGAGTGATAACTATTATTATAGGCAAACTCGATCAATGGCAAATGTTCATCGCAATTTCCTCTAAAATCAATAACACGTTCCCTTAACATATCCTCTAAAGTTTGGATCATTCTTTCATCTTGACTATCGATTTGAGAATGAAAAGCGGTACTTAACTTAACCTTTGTACCGAGACCCTTTTGAAATGACTTCCAAAAGTGTGAAGTGAATTTTGTACCTCGATCCGATATGAAGGAAAAGGGAACACCATTAAGTCTTACCAACTCTCAAACATACAATTTTGCATAATCTTTAGTACCATAGAAAGTGTTAACTAGTAGAAAATAATCCAACTTGGTCATTCAATGTACAACGACACAAATAGAATCATGTTGCTTCTTATTATGAGGCAAACCTGTTACAAAATCCATATTCATATCTTCTCACTTCCAAGTAGTAATCTCTATGCCTTGGGATAGACCTTCCGGTATTTGATTCTCAACTTTAACTGGTTGGTTATTTGGACACATAACTACCAACTCCGCTATGTCCTTCTTCATGTCATTCATCTAATACACTTCTCTCTCAAGTCATGATACATCTTGGTGTAACTCGGATGAATTGAGTATTGGAAACTATGGGCCGCATTTAATATCAACTCTCTTAACCCATCAACATTAGATACACACAAACGATATTGGTAAAGTAGTACACAATCTCCCCCTTTAGAGAAAGCCTCAATGGCTTTTTTGGCAACCATCCTCTTTAACTCAACCAATATTGGATCTTGGTCGTTCTTGGCCTTAACATTTGCTACAAGATATGATTCCAAACCATTATCAATAATAACTATTCCGACATTGGAATTGATGAAAAGCACACCTAAACGTGCCAATCTATGAACATATTTAACCAATTCTTTCTTATGTTCTTCAACATGTGCCACACTACTCATGGACAATCTACTTAGTGCATTGGCAACCATATTTGCCTTACCTGGATGATACAACACACTCATATCATAATTCTTCAATATCTCAAGCCATCTCTTTTGTCGAAGGTTCAAATCTTTTTGCTTAAACATGTATTGTAGACTCGTGTGGTCGGTGAACACATCCACATAGATCCCATAAAGAAAGTTCTCCAAATCTTCAAGGCAAACACAACTGCCTCTAGTTCAAGATCATGGGTTGGATAGTTCCGTTCACGCCCCTTAAGTTTCCTAGAAGCATAGGCTATTACCTTACTATGTTGCATCAATACAAACCCAAGACCAAGACTTGAAGCATTACAATATACCACGAAACCATCAGAACCTTCCGACAAGGTTAAGATAGGAGCGGTAGTAAGACAATCCTTCAACTCTTGGAAACTCTTTTCACATGCTTCCGACCATTGGAACTTCCCCTTCTTTTGAGTCAACTTGGTCAAAGGTGACGAGATCGATGAAAACCCTTTCACAAATCTCCTATAGTATCCAGCTAAACCCAAGAAACTCTTAATATCTGAAGGATATAATAGTATAGGCAAATTCTTAATCACTTCGATTTTCTTAGGATCAACTATAATTCCTTCACCGGACATAATGCAACCAAGGAAGTCCACCTCTCTTAACCAAAACTTACATTTGTTGAACTTTACAAATAACTGTTTGTCTCTTAGAATTTGCAATACAATCTTCAAGTAATTTGCATGCTCCTCCTCATTTCGAGAATAAACCAAAATATTGTCAATGAATATAATCACAAACATATCTAGGTATCTCTTGAACACCTTATTCATCAAGTCTATGAAATGCGCGGTAGCATTGGTCAAACCAAACAACATGACTAGAAACTCATAATGGCCATACCTTGTCCGAAAAGTCATTTTAGGAATGTCACACTCTCTCACCCTCAATTGATGATAACCAGAATGAAGATCTATTTTGGAGAAGTAACTTACCCCTTGTAATTGATCAAAAAAGTCATCTATTCTCAAAATTGGGTACTTATTCTTGATGGTTACCTTATTCAATTGTCGATAATCAATGCACATACATAGTGAACCATCTTTCTTTCTAACAATCAATACGGGATAACCCCATGGAGAAATACTTGGCCTAATGAACCATTTATCTAGTAAGTTCTTCAATTGATCCTTCAACTCTTTTAATTCTATCGGAGTCATGCGGTATGGAGGAATAGAGATAGGTTGAGTATCCGAAAGAAGGTCTATACCAAAATCAATCTCCCTTTTGGGAGGGATACTGGTTAAATCATTCGAAAACACATCCATAAATGCATTTACAATAGGGACCGACCCTAAGATAGGGGATTTGAAATTTTGATCCCTAACCCTCATAGGATTATAAATACAGCCCTTGTAAATCATCTTTTAAGGTTTAAGGAACGAAATGAATCGACTCTTAAACATGGAGTTACTACCCTTCCATTCTAGGACCGGCTCATTTGTAAAATTAAAACTTAACCACTCGGGTTCTACAATCAATAGAAGCATCATGCATATAGCCAATCTACTCCAAGGATGAAATCATAGTTAGTAATCTCAAGCTCAACTAGATCACAAAAGGTAACTTTATGGAAAACTGTAATCGGACAACTTCTATAGACTCTTTTAGCCAAAACCGACTCACCTATAGGAGTATAAATGGAGAAAGGCTCTAAAAATATCCTGGGATTAATATCAAATCTTATTGCATCAAAGATAAATTTGCACCCGAATCTAGAAAAGCATAAACATCATAGTGAAAGACCCGTAACATATTAGCAACAACATCGGGCGTCTCCTCCACCTCTTGCCTACCATGAAGAGCATAAAATCTATTATTATGTTGACCACCCTTTGGTTGCACTTGCACACCTTAAGCAACTTGGCATTGAGGACGAACATATTTACCCTTACATCTCTTAGCATGATGACCCAGCTTACCACACCGGTAGCACACATTTAACTCGGCTAGGCATTCACCCTTGTGGTTTCTTCCACACTTCTTGCATGCAAGAGTAGCTTTTCTGGAAAGGGGGTTGGTATAAATTTTGGCATTATAGTAGAACCTCGGTATCATTTTTCTTACATATCTCAGGCTATATGAGAATTTAGGAAACTTGTAGTTCAGAACACTTGATTTGGTGCACGAATTTTGAAAGAATTCAAAAGTGATCTTGATATTAAATTATGGAGAGACTGGGTTGCTCGGAGAGTGAGATTAAGAATGAATGTTGGAATACAGTTGATTTTTCAACCTCAAATCCGCCTACATATCCCTAAACTTGGGAATTAGACTTCTTATAGCTTGACTCAATCGGTTGAAAAAGAAAATCTCTTATGCTAAGATAACCTTCGGTTGGGAGGAGTGACAAATAAATCGAGTATGAAAAAAAGGCTTGCAACCTTTTAGCCATGAATATGGCGTGATTCATACCCATAATTAAGAACTTACAAGGACATAATTTTCAAAGTTCTTCATGTATTGTCACTCAGATTGAAAAGTTACTTCTGGTGATAGTTGAAGTTTTCTGGATGCGAAATTAAAAATGACAAATTCAAAGAAATACCCACATGTATTTTGATAGAGGTGTGGTTTGATAGTGGTGGAAGTCGATATTCAACTCATTTCCTAAAGAGTCTGATACTCCTCTTCAGACTATGCCCTATTTCGCTATCAAGAACAAATTCTACGTTGTGTTATATCCTTTTTGATGTAGTCCGCACATGTGATTTGTTTGAGAATTCATCCTCTTTGATGCTCTCGACAAATAATGAGATAAAATTCATTAGTAAAAATCATAATTCAAATAAATGGGTGGCGTTGTTACTGTGTTGGCATGTCAACCTCCTCCGATTTGGATGAAAACACACTTCCTAAGTTAACGTGATTTATGATATATTTCTCGGATGCTGGTTTCTTTCAATTTTGATGCAATATGCGATGAGTTGATATGATGCAATATGATGATGAATTGATATGATGCAATATAATGATGATGATGGCTCCCTCGACAATGATATGATAATGGCTCTCTCGACAATGATATGATAATGGTCGTCTCGACAATGATATGATAATGAACCTCTTAGCAATGATATTACCACTTTTGGTAATATAATATGAATGGCCCTCTTGGTAATAATATTACCATTTCGAGTAATATAATATGAATGACTCTCTCAGCAATGATATAATAATGACTCTTTTGGCAATAATACTACATCTTCCGGTAATATAATATGAATGGCCCTCTTAGCGATAATATTACCATTTCTGGTAACATGTTATGTATGGCCCTCTCTGCAATAATATTACCATTTTCGGTAACATAATATGAATGATTCTGTCGGCAATAATATTACCATTTTCGATAAGATAATATGAATGGCCTCTCGGCTATAATATTACCACTTTCAATAATATAATATGGATGGCTCTCTCGGAGATAATATTGCGTAATGATGATGATTTACTATTGATAGGATGGTGATGCTTCATTAGTAGGAATGATGATGCTCTATTGATAGGAAGATGATTGATATCCTTTAGATGTTGATATTTGATTAATTTTTGGCATTATATCAAATATTTTGGCTAGTTACATTTCAAACCCTCTTCGATATTTGATGCGACTTATGTATGCCCATCAGACATCTTTGACGCTGGAAATATGATTTGACATCATTATAGCCGTTTGCATGTCTTGAAGGTGTCTCTTTCGCCTGTTCATGTACTTAAAAGGAAATAAGTAATAGACCCATTATCGTTCTAACTAACAACTGGGTAAACAAAAAGTTTTAAGGAAAATTCTTGAGAATGTGCACAAAGATCCTGATCATTTTAACATTAGTGTGTGAATATCATACCCATTTTTGAATACTTTATATTTGTTGTGGCTCATAATTTGCTGGAGATTTGAATGAGGCATTGTTACTCATATTTTGAACGGCTTCTTTTCGTCTAATGAATCCTAATGGCTTTCTTTTTTTTCACGAAAAGTTATCACTGTTGAAAACTCTTTTTTCTTTTAAATTCTTTATACTTTATAAATGGAGGGATATGATGATCCTTTACAAATCTGCATCCATAGAAAATTTCTTAGATTGGAATGAATCGACCTGTGCTGAATTTTTCTTTTGTTAGCTCCTTGTCTTGCTATCTTCGATTGCTTGCTCTGATTTCCCACTTCTCGGTAGATATAAGACAAAAATATATTTATGCAAAATATATTTGATGTATTAAAAGCTTTTAAGAAAGATGAATTTTTGAAAAGGTTCATTGACGGAGGTCATGTCATACATAGCTTAGATGAACGTTTCTTGGTTCAGAGCTTTAAGCATGTATGATAGCTCGATATATAAGAATTCTGAGAATCCTTGAGGGTTGAAGTAAGAAAGTTCCGACATAGTTGAAATTTTTTATAGTTGACTCTGAACTCTAATGGTGCCAGAGATTGTTGGATTTGACATTAAACTTCTAATGATGTTGGGGATCATTTGTAGCTAGTCTTTAAATATTGATCATGTTGAAAAATATTCAAAACTGCCTTTAAACTTGTGATACTGTTTGATAAATTTTTGAGGTCATCCTAAAATATTTTTTTCCCAGTTAGATGTCCTAGAGAATATAAATTACCTATAAGAGGTTTGTAGAATTTTTGAGACCCTCTCAAAAATTATGTCCCAGTTGCTTTTTCTGATGCACCTCAGTCTTGACTCTTCTGTAGAAAGATGTTTTTTTAAAAAAGTTTTGAGTCCCTCTCAAATATTCTGTCCCAGTTTCCATCATAAATAGAAAACTTACAGGAGATATTCTGTCTCAATTTGAGAGCATACTCCCTCACACTCATACTTCCTTGACGGAGGTTGATGAACTCTTGGATTTTGGCCTCCCTTAGCTCCAATGGGAAGAAGCGGTCTAGGAAGGCACCTTTGAACTCTTCCCATCCTATCGGCCCTATTTCTTCATCCCTCTCAACAATCCATTGTTCGTACCATACTCGAGCCACACCTTTGAGTTGATAGGCCACTAGCTCGGCCTTCTCATTTGGTGGCACACCCATGATAGCCACAATCCGGTACACCTCATTAATGAACTCCATAGGGTCCTCATCTAGTTTAGAACCATCGAACTCGGGCGGATTCATCCTTTGGAAATCCCGAATCCTAGAGGCTGGATTTTGCATTTGGGGAGGAGGAACACCTAGATTCCCTTGGTTAGCTACGACTTGAGCTAACAAAGTAATAACACTGCGAAACTCGGCATGGGTTACCCCATCCTCATGATGTTGGGCATTAGGAATCGGAGGAGTTTGGTCCTCATCGTCAACCCTTGCTCTTTGAGGTGGTCTTCCACGAGTCATTATCTAGAGAACACAAAATGGGTCGTTAGTTAAAGGAAAGCTTAGGACACTCTAAGGCACGACATGAATTTGAAAGAAGTGAAAATTTTCCTAAACGTCTCATAGTCTCTTATTCATAATTGTGGCGCGCTTCACAACCATGAACAAGACCCTATTCGACGCGGTATGTTGGACTCCAAGGATCATTTAAAACCTCGGGCTCTGATACCAAGTTTGTCACGAACCAAGCCTAGGGCCTAGACGTGACATGGCGAATAAGGAACCCGAAAGTACCTCAAACAAGCCTCTTAGCATTCTTTTAGCCTTTCATAGGTAATGATGATAAATAGACAAGCGGAAATCATAATAATAAATCTTCAACTTACATATGTCCAACAATACCTCTAACTATTAGATTTAATGGGGCTAAGACAAGTTCCTAGCTCACCCTCAATCATAATAAAAGAAATATCATAATAAAATATCTTAACATATCATAATCTAGAAAGATAAAGGAGTATTGTTCCCGGAACATGGGAACTCACCAAAAGTAGTCTTCAATGGAATATCAACTAGCCACGTGGAGGAGAACGAGGAGGAGCACCGATCTCTACATGGTGATATCATGTAGGCAAAAGAGTATGCGTTAGTACTTTGAATGTACTAAGTATGTAAGGATGCATGAACATTGAGAAAATATTATAACATTTATGTAATATGGAACATAATGTAATACATGCATAATAAATCATATGGATATCCTTTAAAACATTCATTTTGTGGGAAACTAACCATAACCGACATTTAAGACCATGCGAGCTATTATATGGAATCCAACATAACCCCCTACATTGGCCGGGGAGACTACTTGTCAGGTAGAACTCCGTCAACTTCATTCATTTCTTTAACTTTAATTTTAAGGGCTATTTATGGATCCATTAGCCTAAGCCTACAAGGGCTCCTATGTTGGCACATAGTTAATGAGACAAGGGGTTGCTACTAGGATTCCCTTACCGAATCCCACCTCAATGCCTCATTCGGTGCTAAGTCAATCCCACGGAATAGTTTAATACTTCAAAATATTCATAGCATATAACTTGAAAATTCAAACATCATATTCAGTAGAATAGCTCATTAAAACATTTGATAATTCAAATATGCAAGAATTGTCCTTATTGCATAAAGAATCCATCATTCATATCATTTCATCATTCTTTCATTTCATAAGACTCCCTTTTTGATCATGGATATTGCTTTCATAAACATTTATTTGGAGTCAAAGCTTTCAAGTCAAACTTTATTAAAAACATAGTAAAATTAGGTGGATTCAAATCACTTCAACTTAAAAACATGTATGTAAATAAATATACATAAATACTTTAAAATTCATTAATTAAAAATTATGCTTTAAACAACCCATCATGAATTTCAACAACCTTTAAAAATATAAATAAATAAATTACTTGCAATCCATCAATTCATACATATAAAATTATGTTGTATCAAAATAGACCAATAATCATTAGTTTAACCATGATTCATACTATTAAGTAAAAATAAAAATTACCATAACAAAAATATTACTTGAAATCAAGAGACTTAATTGAAAGGGTTTTTGGACTATATGGATGGAAGAATTCATGGATAAACACCACATAACTTAGAGTAAAGCTTAAAGAAAATAAATATAATTTATCATATAATCAAAATAATTTAGACATGAGAGTGGAAGGAATACTCTCATTGAAACCTTACATACCTGGAAACCGAAGCTTTAGTTGGTACCGGAAGACTTAATGAACACTCTTGAGTCCTAGCTTCTCTCCTTGCCGGAACGTTTTGTGTACTACCCGGAATATATGAATCACCGGAATAGTATTTCTTCACTACTAAGAACTAAAACTATATTTGAGAATGTGTATAGAGAGAAGATTTGCTTGAGAAAGCTTGATGAATGAAATGAGCAAATAAGGTGGGTATTTATAGGTGGGAAAGATGACCTAACAATAAATAAAATAATTATAAATAAAAATCTGAAAATTTAGTGGAATATATTGATGTCATGGATGATGTTAAATAGAGGACAATTTATGTCATGAGTGATGTCAAATGTATCTAGATCTTTCTATGGTAGGTGAAATGAGTTATCTTTGACAGAATACTGTTTTTGGGAGCTGCGTTTGAATAAGATAAATTCCTTATTAGGATTTGGTGTCTTCATACGAATTATAGATATGGAAGTCTAGTTTCATATCGTTCAAGAATCAACCAATTTGGATAAACCTACAGTGCGATATGATTTTTCTTCTATAAACACTCATTTCCGTAACAGCATCCTACCTTACAAAGATTAATTTATTTGACCTATTTAACCTCCGAATATTAAAATATGGTCTTCATAAAAGTTGTAGGTAATGATCTTGTGGTTACTCAGAAATTTGAATCACTCAATTTGGATATTTCTATGAAAAGTTATGACCAAAATACAGAGGTTGTATCATGTTTAGGCAAAAATTGAAACATCATATATAATATTTTTAGGGGATATTACACATGTATCTCCTGTTTATCAAATATAAAGATTGTACATCAGTCCATTTTATTGCTCTGACACTTGCAAATCATCTACGGGGACCTGTACGCCGACTTCCGTTGATGAGGTTAGAAAGGAGATTTGGGTCTCCTTGGCCCAAAAAAAACAGAATGCACAGGAGGTAAGAGTCCATCATGGACTCAAGGAAAGTTTCACAACAAACAAAAAGGGAGACTAAATTAGTAAAAGAACTAAGAGAGGGCTAATTTAATACATTAATCAAGGTTTAAATAAATGGCACTTAAGAATTTTTTTTTTATCAGATTACTGTCAAACATCTACACTAAAAGCTTAAAGGAAACCATAATTTTTTAGAAGGCAATATATCTAAATACAATAGACCACGGTAGTTATAAATCAATTAAAATTAAATTAAACCATATATACTATTGGATAACATGCATAGCTTCAAAATGTAGATAGGGGGAAATCACCATATTAACCTACTCCACTAAATCAAACTCTTACAAATCTTAATCCGATACCAAAGAAAATTAAGAAATAAAAATGAACTACTATCAATGCCTACCCTAACAGATTTAGGATTGAGCTAACACACCATGATAAATTAAAAGAATGGAATAGTCTACCATGAAGGGGAAAAGGAACAGATAACTTAAAATGTACCAAACTATATTTCAAATTTATGAGAAACTAAAAATAGATGGAAAGATAAAAAAAAGTAATGAAAGGACCTAAAAAAATGAAACTGAATTTACCCAAATAGGTTCAGTCCAGCATAAGAGTCTCAAAGCATGACAGACTATACCCAATACTTGAACACTTTAACAAGAATAGGACATATTATATAAGTGATATTAAATGATACGCTTAAAAGGCTCCAATTACTCAAAGAACAATGAATATCAGACAAGCCTTCAACATATTCGTACTCTCTCGGATTTGTGCTAAAATATACATCAAACGAACTAGAATACTGCGAACAAGAAAGAACAACATATTGTCATTAGATGTTGAAACCAAATTGCCACCACACGAACACTTAATCGTGCCATAGATTATAACAACTTTAAAACAACTAAACCATGCTTTCTTTGATTCAATACAAGGAATAAACAGAGCAATTGTAAATCAACATATACCCAAGAGATAAGCTTTGCACCTTAATACCAAAAAACACACCCATTTGAACCAAACAACAACAGAAACATACCTATTTGAACCAAACATTGATTTAGTAAACATTAACAACAAATCCAACCAGTTAAGAAAAACTTAGACACTCAAAAAGGAAATAAAGAGACGAACAATTTAGAAAAATACGACAAAATAAAAAAAAACTTTATTCAACTAACCAAAATATCTCAACTAAAACGAGTTAAGATCAAAGAAATATTTTACCTTTTTGGGAGCAACGAACTTGAGATTCGACGAGCTTTGGATGAAAATGAACCTTTTGCACCACGACTCAACAATAATCAAGGAAAAAAAAGAATCTGGACTCCTAGCCTTTCATTTATGATTAGAAAAATGCTCGATTATCTTTGTTTTTCCCTTTCTAATATGTGTATCTCCTCTCTGTCTTTATGTCTCCTTTTTTCTCCTATTGCTTCCTTTTTTTCTTTCTCTATCTTTCTATTCCTAAACTTATATCAGTTTTCCAAAAACTAGAAGAGCCATCCCTTGAATATACTGTTTGTCGGACATGATCGAGGAAGAAAATAGGATAGTGCGCATGGCATGGGCGTACACACACGTCTGTGTGTGTTGTCGCGAGTATGCGCATATACGCATCGTAAGTATTTGTTGGGTGTGCATGCATTGGAGGTCTTTTTGTGTGCTTGCTGGCGTGAAAATGGAATTGGGTTTAAGTGAATAAGGAAATCTGGTTTGTAGTCGGTGGGCTTCTAGGAATGTTGCCATTGTAGTATATTGAATATTGTTTGTGGTGAGCAGAATATGTATTGTTGAGCGGGGTTGTGCGATATTTCTATGTGTATGTGTGCTGGCAATTGTATTACATATTGGTGTTGGAATATTAGTAGTGTATATGTGTTAGGCATTGGATAGGTTAATGTTGTCAATCGGAAAGTGGGTTTGGGTGGTATGGTTGAAAATAGGAAAGAATAATAGGAGTTAATCATGGCCATCGATTGGAATGTGATCAAAAGTTTAGATTTAAAATTACACCACGTTGAATTCAATTAGTCTAGAATTGAAATGAATTGGACAAAAAGGACTATGCTTGAAATAGAATGAAGGAAAATTGAATAGATTACTATCTAATTAATAACCATAATACATATATTGAATAAGTAAAATCATAAACTTTATTAAGTAGTAATATTTTGTACATAAAGTAAATACTTATGTATATACTATGTAAATATGTGTATACATATATGCATACATATATATATAAAGTACGTATGTATATAATGCATACTAAAATAAATGTATAATTAATATAGTTAACAAAATATATAATAAACTTAATTAAGTAATAACTTTATAAGCACATGTATATAAGACGTATTAAAATAGATATGTAACATGTATATATTAATATAAATAAGTAAATTATAAAATAAACTTAGTTAAGTAATATTTTTTATATAAAGAAAATACACATGCATATATAAACTAATAGACACGTAAAAATATTTGAGTGTATGAAGCTTGTTATTTAAAAAATAAAAATAAGATAATAGTAATAATATTACTAAATAGCAAAAATCTTATAAATTATGAATGTTAAAACATACTATTTATTGGTTAACAGTATTAAATATTTTTTCTAAATTCAATTCACATGATTAAAACTGTGTGTATCATTAACAAAACTTAATTTCTCCACATTCATGTTTTTACTAAAATAGATTCTGATTCAAAATTTATACAAAGAGTTAAATGACGTAACCAAGACTTGTATTGATGACCTTATTGGTATGAAGCATAATTTAACTAATCTGATATTTTTATAGCTTTTCATACATTATGAATATTTGACGTACAAGTTGTCACCAAACAAAAGTAACTATAACAAAGGTTTTTTAAAAGGTTCAACTACGTTGTTTTGAAGTTTATTTTATTTTATTAGTAAAAAAAACAAGCAAGTTGAAACATGAGTAGACTTCAATTATGAAAAAGAGAAAAAGCATCCAAATTTACCATGCCTAGGAATTTGTCCAATAAGATTTCCCAAACTTGCCACACTATGATCAGTACAAACAAATTATATTGCTAAGTTATCGTATTACAGTTTAATTGGATAATTTTTGTTCTCTGAATATGGACAAACTTTCGTAATCAAATAAAGTTTACTTTTTCCCATCATGAAATTGACATGAATCATTATTTGGTTGGTTAGCATGGAAATTATTATAATATATGCGAAGGGAAACAAAGGGTGATGGGTTGTCAATTAATCATTGTGTTGTCATGTTGTGCAGGTGTTGGAAAGTTATAATATTGTGGAGTTGAATTGACTTATATCGCGGAGGGTCAAAATTGGGTGTCAACACTCGTGGTGTGAATCCTTGATCAAAACAAGCTGGTTTAGTGTCCAAACATCAAAGCCAAGGTACTTCAATGAGAGGCGAAGTTCGTTCTTTGAGTTCTCCTTTCAAGTTGTCGTAAAACCTTTCCAAGCTCAAGTCACCTTA
This sequence comes from Solanum dulcamara, assembly GCF_947179165.1. Lineage (NCBI taxonomy): Eukaryota > Viridiplantae > Streptophyta > Magnoliopsida > Solanales > Solanaceae > Solanum > Solanum dulcamara. Next base: position 26,034,139 of record NC_077245.1, read on the forward strand.
TCACTTATTGCATATTTTGTTTTTCTTGTGATCTTTCCTCAACACCAAGCTTCCAAATTACTCCAAGATCAATCAAATCTCCACATAAACCAAGCCAAAGATCATCAACCCAAGCGTACTTCAATTTCCCTGAAAATTAACCAAAAGTACATCTTAAGTGTCGTATTTTGGAGACACATAAACACCCTCAACTTAGAATTGTTGCTAGTCCTCAAGTAATAACACAACATCAAACCAAACGACGCACAAGTACGAGCAACTCATAAGAATTATATATATAGCATCCCTATAACATCAACCTCATGCCCAACTTCACTTATGTAATGCACTCATGCTCTAACCAATATTTGGAAGGATTACTTCATAAAATTGTACTATCCATAGATTAACCAAATCAATGAAAATAGTAATAGACCAGTCAATGTAGCAACCAAACACCACAATCACAGTGCCCTCACTATAAAGAGGTCTCTCACACAGTGTATATAAACAAAGTAGAGACTGAAATAAGATTACTCACACTCTCAAAATAAGTTCAAACAATGCAAAAGTAAATACCATAGGCTTGCCCTTATTTTTATTACTTCAACTCTTGAATAACCTTTTTAGGATCACAATAGGATTTTTTTAGGCTTGTAATGTAGGCTCGGGCTTAGATAGGATACATTTAGGATAAAAGTGACTACTTTGCCCCTCCAAATGCTACTTTGGCTTAGATACTTGTTTTCAACCTCAAAATTTGTTTTGTTCTCATATTTCCTCATTCTTCCTTCTCGGATGTGGTTTCCGCTTTTGTTCAATTTTTTTTCTTTTATGATTGGGTTTTGTACTTATTTTCTTTTTTACTTGTGGCCACAACCTATGCTTTTCTTTTCTTCTCTCCCACCATTATTTTCATACCCTAACTTTTATGCTTTTCTTATGGTAGCCACCCTCAACTTAGGCTTTGGGCCTGAGTTGAAGTACATAATCACCTAGGAGGGGCCAGGGCTAAGATAAAGGTTCACCAAAACTGATTCTCCTTATAGTAGTCACCCTAAACTTAGGCTTTTGGCTTGAGTTGAGGTACACATTATCCTTGGAGGGACTAGGGCCAAAATTTGGATTAACAGACAGCAAGGGAAGATGAATTTTGGTTAATCCAAGTAAAGGTCTATTTAATGCTCAAATGTTTTGTTCAAAGGGTACAATTTCATTTGATTGGTTAAATTTAGGCCAAGTGACTCATTATCAACAAAGGCCTATGATCCTGTCCTAATTCATCTATCCAATTGTTTCAGTGAGACTAACCAGGCAAGTTCTAGCTTATAAATGCATCAATCAAACTACACAAATTTAGCTCACACACATAGCACTGATCTTATGCTATTTAGCACTAACCAACACAGTCATAACTAGAAAATCACCATGTACAATGTTACAAACATCCTTGAAAATCAGTTATTACATTTGAGATGCAATCACAATCATTCACAAATTTTTGAATAGGGGACAATTTTTCACTTCCACTAGCTTACTACAAACTCCCAGTGACACTTGTATTAATTGGAGTTGGACTCATTATAGACTTTTCATTTGATGGGATAATCATCCTTTGGAGTGGAGTGTTCAGTTTCAAAAGGTGAGTTCAGTTCAGATTGTTGATTTTTAAAGTTGAGATAGGAATTTTGAGCTTTATTCCATGTTGTTTCTCCATGTTGTTTTCCTTGTTCCGGTTGTTGTCATCCCTAGAGGCTTAGTTGAAGCACGTGACTCTTTCAAGGTTTTTGGGGTGTGGTTCTATAAGCAAGTTTTAGATGGTGTTGGAGATGGTCAGGATGGCCAAAGACTGACAAAATCCCTATGGTGGCTAGGAGGAGATGTATTTGGAGCATAAGGAAAGTATCTGAATTATGAGTTGAGTTGCATTTGCCATGGTCCGGTTTTCTCATTTCGGTTGTTTTGGTTTAGTTTGGTCTTCCTCAGATGAATCTTGTATTGTCGGTCAAGTTTGGGCTAGTTGAGTGAGAATTGGATCCCGAAAGGGAATTGGAGGAGTTTTTGGAGTTTGAAGTGAATTTAAGGATTTTTCTCTCAGTTTGAGTTCTGTAAGGGCGTTCTTTGACTCGAAAGAGTGTCGAAGGGTCTGGCAGAGCATGTGGGCTCGATACCCTCATATTTTCATGCTTTTAGGCTGTAACTATCCTTCTACTTTCACAAACGAAAGTGCTTTTGGTAGTGGATATTGTAATGATCCTCCAAGTTATTTCATCTATTTTCTGATCTTTTCAACATTTAGAGCTTTCCTTTAGCAATCCCAGGTCATTTATGACTTGCTTGCACTGACAGTTTGATTTCCTGGTCATTCATTTGGACTTTATACTCATTTCTCTATTTTAGAGCTTTTGGAGTTTGAATGGTTGACCTTGGTCAAAAATTCAGGAAAATGACCTCACAATGGAATTATGATGGTTCCATTAGCTCTAGAATAGTCATTTTAGACTAGTAGCATGTTTGGCTCAATTTTTGAGGTTTTTGATGCAATGTTAAGCCATTAGGTGTTCTAGCCTTTAAACTTTAACCTAAATTTGACTTTGATCAATATTTTTGGTAAACATGTTTGGATTGAAATTTCATTAGGGTGGCTAGCTTTGAAATGTCGAGTTTGTTCTAGAATGACCCTTCGTGTGGTTCCCAATGCTTTTTATATCACTTTGATCCCTCTTATGGATTTTGACTTAAAATAACGCTTGGGTGTGGGAATCACTTTGTCAAGATGACCTCAGATGGAAATTTTGATAGTGCCTTTGAGTCGAGAACGTCGAATTTGGTGGGGTAGATTATCTCATTTGTGCGTACGAGGTTAGAAAAATATTCTAAGAACCTGTCAAAGATTTTTCAACTTGGGTAAACCAACTAATGCAACTCTGCTGGTGTACGTCTAAATGCCCTACGAGTAAGCTGGCCTTGTGGGCTGCATTCACGAAGTATAATTGGCAAAACCTCGGTGATCCCATGGCTAAGATCCTCGATCACGAGGTTGAGCAGCCTTATTCTCCACGATCGCTGAGAGCCCCACAGTATTCACAATGCTTTATGTGGGAGTGGGCCGCAATCAAAAACCTTGGGCTTCGCAATCACAAAAAGCATTTTGACTGGTCTTTTAAATAAGACCAGTCATGCACCAACTCGACCCTCAATACTCTTTTTGCTTTTTATTAAGCTTAAGAGCTCTGTTTTGGGAGATTTAAAGTGCTAGTTGTTCATATGGATCATTGCTACCCTATGGAGTATTCGGGGGACTTCAAAAGTCATCATATTGAGGCAATTATGTACCCAAAGGGACTGCCTTCTCTAGCCTAGGCTTTAATTTTCCAAAGTTACTATCTGAAATTTTCTAGCCCAGATTTCTTCCCTATTGGCCTATCCCTAACGATGAGGATAAGTCATTACAATAGATACTAATTTACCCATCACTCATCCCCGAGTGACCAACTAGGGAAAATAGGGCAAAAGTAAAGATAAATTAGTACTTAATTCAACGAACAGCTGGGGATACTTGTCTCGCATGTCCTTTTTAGTCTCCTAAGTAGCTTCCTCTATCGGTCGATGCTTTCATTAGACTTTAAAAGACTTAATTTCCTTGGTCCTTAACTTCTAGACATCACAATCTAAGATTGCAAATGGCTCTTCCTTTTATTTAAGATCCTTGTCTAACAAAACTAAATCTCATTTAATGATGTAATCCCCATATCTATGGTACTTCTTTAACATGGACACATGGAAGACCGAATGTACCCCAGTCAAGCTCGGTGGCAAGGCCAATCTATAGGCCACTGGCCTTACATGGTCAAAAATCTCAAAAGGGATAATATAGCAAGGACTGAGCTTGCCCTTTTTACCAAACCTAATTACCCCTTAATGGGTGATACTTTTAAAAGCACTTGCTCGTTATCCTACAATGTCATATCCCTTACCTCACAGTCAACATACTTTTTCTGACAACTCTGAGATGCTAGAACCTTACCTTGGATGCTCCTTACCTTATACTGAGCATCCTTCACTAAGTTTACCCTTAAGGGCTCTACTTCTCCAGGTACAAACCATCTTATGGGAGACCTTCATCCCCTCTTATAAAGAGCCTTGAATGGTGCCATCTCAATACTGAAATGGTAATTATTATTGTAGGAGAACTCACACAAGGGCAAGAACTTGTCCCAATGCCCCCAAAGTCGATCACACATGGTCTCAACATATCTTCCAACACTTGGATAATCCTCTCTTATTTTCCACATATCTGTGAATGAAAGGTCGTGCTAAAAGTGAGTTCAATGCCTAATTCCTAGATCACCAATTGGAATCAAGTTATAGAACGAAGGAAAGAAGATAGAGAAACTTTTTCCTAAAGTCTTGTATCCTCTCTAAGGAAAGTACAGACGTCTTTTCACCATTTCGCAAAACTCTACTAGACTCATTTTGGTATGATGAGATCAATGAACCTAGAGTTTTGAAACCAGCTTTGTCATGACCTTGATCCAGCATGACTAGAACCCACACTAATACTCCAATAGGAGAACCATTATTACAACCCAAACTAAAAGCATTCACAAGATATAAAAAGTATAAAGATGCAGAAGCAGCTTACATATAGAAATAGGGCTGAGTCCCCTTAAACTAAGCAATAATCTAGTAAACGAACTCAAAACATGCATAAAATTATCTTAGGAACTAAAAGTTGAAGTACAAAAACTCAAAATAAACATCCATATAACAAAGGGGGTGCAGCCCCAAAAAGAATAAAGTAACAATGTTTAAGAGTCATGGTCTTGAAAGAAGGACTAGAATGTGGAACAACTCATGATAGCCTGAAAGAATTGACTCACCCTCAAGCTCTGAAGACTAATAATCTTCTATGCGAGGTCTCTGCACAACCAACTGAATATATCCTGTACTTAACAAAAATAGAGCAAGTGTAGTATAAGTACACAAAATCAACTATGTACTGGTAGGATCACGCGGCTAGCCAGTAAGTGAGTCATGGACAAATAAAACCAACATGGTAAGAATATATATACAAAAAAAACTTAACTATTTTCATCTCAATTAGTACTCAACAAGATCACAATTCATCAATCTAAATATCATGTAATTTTATATAAGGGTCCTCTTATGGGACTTGCAAACACTTATTTATGTGTTAGAACATGACACCCAATCCAAAGTTTGTGTCAAAACATGACACCCGATCCAAATATGTGTCAGTACTTGACGCCTGATCCAAATGTGTGTCAAAATGTGATACCCAATCCAAACATACACATCAGCCACAATTACAATTAATAGTCAACCATCATATCACCAAAAATAGGTTCATTATAAGTTAGTCGAGTAAGTGATTATTTCATATAATTCATAGCATGCTTCCCTATTCATATACACATATACATGCAATTGAGTAATTTATAAAGTACATGAATCACATAAAGGAAACAAACTATCACCTACCTCGAAATCAAGCTTTGACAATGCTAAAGTGCAGGAGCTTTTCCTTTTGGGGTTCGTTTAGCTGGTTCTTGATCTAAATATAGTGTAATTACCCTCTTACACCAACCCATGATCCTAAACCCTATCTAGGGATAATTTCAATATTTAGTTTTAGGCCAAAACCCTTCCCCAATAATCATCCACCATAGTTTATGGGTTCTAGAAATCAAATTATGAGTTTATGGAGTAAATTACCTACCTTTGGCATAAATAATGTTGAAAACCAGTAGAAAATCACCCTAGCTCTCTTCTTCTCTTTTAAGAATGAAGTGGGAGTGAATAAAACTATTCTGGATCTTTTTCCTGACTTCAGTCCCATCTCTCCCGCCACAACGGGACCATCACGCTTTGGCAGACCTGCGCCAGAGGGAGGAATCCTGCCAGAGGGGGTTGAACGAAAACAAAAAGCTCGAAACTTGAGCTTAAAACTCCTATTTCACAACACAATCTTAACCCATAGCATCTTAAATCATATGCTTCACGCCAAATCCAATTCCTTGAGTTTTACTCACCCAAATTTGATTTTGTAAAGTGGTAAAGGATCCAGATCGTCTTGGCTATCAAATAACTTAATTAGATTTTATATTTGATCCCCCACCTATTACAGGGTTACCCTAGACCTTATCTGACTGAAAATTCATCCAAGTCTGGCTTAGGATCAAATTTTCCAAAGTTACTGTCCAAAGTTTTCTGGCCCAAATTCCTTCCCTATTAGCCTATCCCTAAGGACTGGATCAGTCATTACAAAGGTACATTTTCCTAAACCTAAAAGGGTAAAAATAGGACCAAAAACAATTGATTGTGTTTTTATAGGATACGCTATGAATAGTAAAGCATATCTATTTATGGTTCATAAATCAAAAAATCTCAATGTTCATACTAATATGGTAATTGAATAAAATAATGTTGAACTCTTCAAAATCTTATACTTGTATAAAAATAATATGAATCATCTAATAGACGATCTTAGGAAGTAACAAAGAAAAATGATCATAACGAGGAAAATTTAAGTAGCAACAAATGTCAAAGAACCTATATTTCCTTCGGATCAGAATTTGTAACACTCTTATTAGAAAGTGAGACTCTATAGTGAGATTGCATCCATAATAAATAATCATATATGAGAATTAATTGATCTTCCTCCCGGAAATAAATCCTTTAGGTTTCAAATGAATTTTTAAAAGAAAAATAAAAAATGATTGCACTATTGATAAATATAAATCAAGAATTGTTGTCAAATGATTTAGATAACGTAAGAGTCTTGATTACTTGTACGTACTCACCGGTAACTAGAATTACATTAATTTAAGTGTTAATAGCGTTAACCGCTGTGTATGGTTTGGAGATCCATCAAATGGGTGTCAAAATAGCCTTCTAAAATTGAGACTTGAAAGAAGAAATTTACATGGAACAACTAGAAGGGTTCATGATTCCTGGAAGTGAAAATAAGGTGTGCAGACCTGTTATGCCATTGTAGGGACTGAAACAAGTTCCCAAACAATGGCATACAAAATTTGATCATACAATGTTGTCAAATGGTTTAAAAATTAATGAGTGTGACAAATGATTTTACATTAAGAATACTCTAAAAAAAGTTGTCATTGTCGGTTTATATGTGGATGATATGCTGATAATGAGTAACGATATTGCAAATATAAATACTACTAACCATAAGTTTGATACGAAGGATCTAGGAGTTGCCAATTTGATATTGGGAATTAAGATTCACAAAACTCCTCGAGGTCTAGCATTGTCTCAATCTCATTATATCTTAATTGTACTTGAACAATTCAAATACTTAAACTTTAAAAGTGCAAAAATACCAATTGAGGTAAATCTTGATCTTGCTAAGAATAAAGGTAAAAATCAGTCTCAATTGAGTTATGCTAGAGAGTTGGGAAGTTTGATGTACATCATGAATTGTACATGACAAGACATAGTTGTTCTGTAAGTAAATTGAGATGATACATAAGTAATCCTAATCAAAATATTTGGATGGTAATTGAACGAGTTTTGGGGTATTTAGAACATACTCAAAATTGTGTTTTGCATTACAACAAGTACCCGATAGTTATTGAAAAATATAGTGATGCAAATTAAATTACTAGGTCAATTGAAACTAAGTCCAAAAGTGGATATGTTTTCACCATATACAGAGGAGCAATTTCTTGGAAATCATCCAAATAAACATATATAGCTCACTCTATAATGGAGTCTGAGTTCATAGCCTTAGACAAGGCCAGTGAAGAAGCTGAATGGCTCCAAAATTTCTTAGAAGACATTCCATTTAGCCCAAACCAATGACTCCTATATGCATGTATTGCGATAGTCAAGCTGCAATAGGAAGGGATGGAAGTGTGATGCATAATGGTAAGTCTCTTCACATATGAAGAAGACACAATAAAGTTAGAAAACTTCTCTTTTGTAGAATTATCATAATTGACAATGTAAAGTCAAAGGATAATGTGTCAGATTCACTTACTAAAGTTCTAACTAGAGAAATAGTTAAAAGATCATCAAAGGGAATGAGACTATCATTGAGGAAAAATCATCGTGGCATTAAGTCTACCTAGAAGATTAGAGATCCCAAGATCTAGGTTCAAGGAGTTCAAACAAATTCTCTGATGACGATTCAAAATTGTCAAAATCACTTTTGATGTCCATTCTCAAGATGAGCCAATATTCCTTAACAAGGATAAGACATTAAGACTTTTTATTGATTTGTATGTTTGATAACAGATATATCAAATAGTGTATCTATGGGATAATACATTCAGAAATCGCTATGTTAGTGTGAAGTGTAAGCCACTTCAAGAAGAATTCGGTAAGACCAATTCTCTATGCATTTATTAACCAATAAATGTTCATGGATGAAATGAACAAAACAATGAGAATTAAAAATAGTTAAAAGATTAATTGTGTGACTTATATTTTCTAGGTATACACTAAAGCTCGACGGTTCAAAAATATCAAATATGCAGATTGACCTAGTATATGTGATGTATGATCACTATGGAAAGTTCAAAGGGAAATTTACTTATCCAGATGCAATTAATTCTTACTTATGAATCACACAATTTTTTCATGCATATGTTTTAACAATAGTCATTCCCCATTCACGTGGCAGATTATTGGGTTTTAGTAAGATGTAAAATGGAAAATGTGGGGGAACCATGTGAAGGGAAAATGAGAAGTAATTTCTCCCTTATTGGTAGAAGAAAAGAAAAGTTTACCTTTATATTAGGAAATACTTTCTTTAATTCTTAAAGGGTTAAGTAAAAGGTGCCCCTTCATGCCGTCATCGTTGTCACTCACTCGGCTCGGCTTCGACTTTGGATTTGACTTTGACAAATGAATTGATTGATATATTTTTCGACTAAAGTTTTTATTAATATCAATAATTCATTTTCATTTTCTTGACAATTTTTTTTCAATCTCATTTTAATTCGCTCACTGAATTATATATTCATTCATTAATTTTCTAATAATGAATTAATTAGGTAAGAAATATTTTGGAAAGACCCTGTTCATTCCAAAAAAATACTTCTTTTCCCAAAAGATACCATGTCTGTTCTAAACAGATGAGTGTGTTCTGAATAGATGAGTTCGTACCTTCTATTGGATATAAATAAAGAGGCTTCTTCTAAGTTTTCTGTATGAAGTTTTCTTCTTCTTTTGCATACATTTTCTTAGATACAAAGTAATGTTTTTGTGTGATTTCAATTCTGACTTTTGAGTTCCCTGGAGTTATTGAAGTTTGAAGTATGGCTTCTTCTTTAAGAGGTATATTCATTTTATCCTATAAGAAAATAATCCACAACCTCGGGTACAATCATGAGGAGATTAAATTACTTAAGAAAATACAATGAATTTTGGGGTCTGCATTTAAACTTTCTATTTTTCTTTGTTTCTTATTGAACACGGTACCCATCACTAACGACTTCCAAAATTGACATAAGGATTGCAAAAAGGAATAAAAATTCACACACGTTTCTACTATTTGTCATTTGAGTTGGTGAAATTTGTGCAAAGGTTCTCAATTGTATGTGTTTACCTTCTGCAACTTCTAAAATCAATTCGAGAAAATACGGTCTATAGTTCTTTTTTTTACAAAGGTCATGTTATTAATAACATGATAACACCAAGTTGTGTACAAGTAAGAAAAAACATCCATGTTTCTATACCAAGCACTAATGACAAACATCACAATCTGAGTGAATAAATTTTCGAATGTTGACTCGATTGCCAGACTTATCTTTTAAAGGTTATCTTGGATGAGGTCTTAAAACATTGATTATAATCACTGCAAATGTCTTTTTCCTCTTAATCAGAATGTTCATTAGGATTATTTTGTACGTCTTTAATATATGCAATGTTGAAAGTAATCTTAACATAAACCTAAAAGACTACACTTGAAATCATGAAAATCGTGTGAAAACTCCAAATGTTTAAGATAGGGTGCAAAAACAAATCAAAGAAGTGATCATTTTCAGTATTTGTGCCGTCTTTAAACCAATAACCTTCAAATATCAGGTTATTTTACTTTTAAAGAATTAATTCCATGTCAATGAAAACCCTGTCCCCAACTTTATGAAATAAAATAGATCCTAATACAAAATAGTCTGAGAGTAAGTTGAAAATTTCGGCATCCACTACTATCATATTATAAGACCCCACAAGTCAGAAAATTGGAACCAAGGAGAAAAGTCTCAAAATTTCAAACCCATCCATATGAATGAGTCCCTCTACTGCTCGTAGAGCTTTCCATGGCTCAAAAGGTTTGGTCGTAGAGTGACCCTTCAAGCAAAAGTTGAAGTTTCCCTCAGGAGAGGTTCTACGACCTTTTAAGATGAGTCGTCCTCTAGAAGACGGCTCGTAGAAATCCCTCTTCAACCAGAGTTCATATACTTTGTTCAAGTTTCCCTAATGCTAAGATGACGACTAGACAGGATGGCTCGTACAATCAATGACGAGTAGTAAGAACCACATGTCTTAAAACTTCAGAGACTAGTATATTTGCAGGTTTTTAGACCGGCAGGACGAGCCTTGAGAACGGACTGTTCCTAAGATGACAAGTTATAAATAATGGTCGTTCATAAACTTTAGAGACTATGTTTTTAGGTCATTTACTCAGACTTGTAGGACAAGTCGTTTATACGGCTCGTCTTTGCCAAGATGGCCCGTATACTAGGTTTTGTAGGGTCAATTTTTCTAGATTAAATAAAGGGCAATTATGTCTTTTCCAAAGTTTGGTTCAATGAACCTAGACACTTTTTTGGCCAAGTTCAAAGTCTATAAAAATTCTTTTGTTCAAGATCCCCTCATATTCAATTCATTCTCTCAAAATCTTCCAAGGCAAGAACTCACAAGGTCTCTCAAAGTTTCTCTCCAAATTCAAGCTAGGGTTTCCATATTTCTTTAAGGTTCTTCTTCAATCCTAGTAAATTCAAGCAAGGTATGTAAGTGTCACGACCCGACCTATGGACTAGTTGTAACACGACAATTGAAACCCCGAAGGGCTCCAACCAAGCCTCTTGTACATATCATAAGCATAAATAAGGTAAACCAAAAGCGAAAATAGCATAAGAGAGTCTAAATCATGAATAGAAATTTAAGAATGACACATGACAACATAAGCTCGAAACATTTGTCCAACTACATGCCTCTACTCATGAATATGGGCGGGGCTAAGAGATGTCCCTAGCTCACCCTCAATATGAAGCATAGAAAAAGTCTTTGAAAACAACAACTAACTCGATAACTAGTCTCCAATAAATAAGGACTCATCACAACTGCTGGATAGAAAGCTTAACTAGCCACGTAGATGAATGTGACCTTCAACCTCAACCCTTACATTATGAGACAATGTAGTAAAAAAGTATGCATTAGTATGTTGAAATGTACTAAGTATGAGGGTGTGACATGCAACATAAATCATGAAATGCAATGGTCAAGTAAACCACATGATAAGATGAGATAAGTAAAGTCATGAGAAAATCATATTGACCAACGCATTTAAAAAGAATAATTTAAAACCATAGCATACTTAAGAGATCAAACATATGTGGCATAGGAACCCTAATCGATAATAAGACCATGCGAGCTATAACATGGAATCCCATTATCTCCCCATACAATGAAGAAAAAGGGGAATCTACTTTCTAAGGTAGACTCTACCCCGCTAAGTGGGTCATGCATATGCTATATGTGGATCCACTAGCTAGACCATGAAGGCAATCCTGTGGTGGCACGTAATTATGAGGCAAGAGACTTTATATAAGGACCCCGTACTTGGATCCCCCACCTCAAGTCCACATTCGGTGCTAAGTTAAATATCACAGAATAAATACATAGCATAGAAATCATAATTTCACATATCATAGTTATTATCATAGGTTTGAAATCATCGATTAGCTCATTTTCATAACATACTTGTAATGTGAGAATTTTCCTTTCATCATTACAATCATATTTGCATAATTTATATTGTCACGACCCAACTCCGTAGGCCATGACTGGTGCCCGAGTTGGGCACCCATACATACCCTTAGCCCCACTTAGTACATTAATCAAATAAACATAGGTAATGATCAGAAGGGATCTCTAAACAGATATAATGCACGAGGGCTGATAGGCCATCACGAAACACAAAAAAAAACCAAAACATATATACAAAACCCACATCTCATGTCTACAGACCTCTACGGAATGATATCCTAGTCATATGACGGGACAGGGGCCCATCGTACCCCTGAACAACATATATATATATATACACAACAGAAAGTGTCAGTACCAAAATAGGGCTCCGGACAAAGGAGCACTATCGACCAACATGGTGGATGTCCTAAGCGAGCGGATCAGCAAACCAATCATCTGTACCTGCGGGCATGTAACGCAGCCCTCGAAGAAAGGGGGTCAGTACGGAAAATGTACCGAGTATGTAGAGCACGAACTATAATAAGTAAAGTTATTTCCAGAGCAGAAAGTGCAAAAATGAGCAAAATATCCAGAAATATCAAATGCTTATCAAACCACATATAATGGGTTGTAATAAGTAAAGTCATTACCGCAATAGAATGTACAAAACTGAGCAAAATGTCCGGAGATATCAAATGCTGATCAAAAACTCAGATAATGTATGTAGAAAACATATGCCATAACCGGCCCCATTATGGGACTCGGTGAATAAAGTGTGGTCGCCCTCCCATCATCGGCGCCACGGCACAGCATAACACCAGAGTAGGGAATATCTCCGTAACAAATCATATCATATCAGATGGCCATATCGAATCATATCATATCATATCATATCAGAAACATATATGTACATGGCACAGCATAACTCCGTGGCATAACATTTACCACCCCATGTATATGTCATACCTGCACCCTCACGTCGGGACACGGCGAACAATGCAGAGAAGTATGCACGATAAGATATCCTGGCCCAGGCTCAGTGAAGGAAGCATTGAGGCATCCACGAGTGGAGTAGTGAGAAACTATATGCAATTTAAATCATATTTAAGACTCAATGGAATAATCAGAATGAGCTATCATTTAAAAATCGAGACAAGACTCATGTCAAGTACCTTTCGAAAGTTACCCTGGATTATATTAGAATAAATCTTCTGGAATCATATAGACGTATCGAAGCATAATAAAATACCTTTTGGAAATCAAGGAATTGGCCATCCTAATGGCTCTAGGAATAGGAACCTCTTTGAAATTATATAAAAGTCATATTTTTGTTTCATAAATACCATACCAAAACAAAGATTAGCTTTACATACTTATGTCAAAACATAAAAATCAAAAGAATATGCTTTACATACTTATGTCAAAAACATACCAAAAGAAAGAAAGATTTGCTTTACGTACCTCTTACGGATTACTCTTAACTATGCTCGCCTCGTCATCTCTTGAACCTATTTAACATGAAATTAATGCTAAGGTTAATAAACTTTCACTTTCCAATTTCCAACTCTACACCCAAGTAACCATAGGAATCATTTCCTTATTTATGTCTCTCGACTAGTTTATTACTAGCTCCGAATCTACCGAAAATCGGGCAGCATCTCCCCTGTAACTTGAACATCCCCGAGTTTTCAAATAGGCCACCATGTCAACAACCATACCAACAACAACATCCAGAAGTATGTATACTAGTAAATCACCTCAACTTTACACAATACAAGCTCTATACAACTCATTCCAAACTACGGTACCAAAATAGAGTTTTTAACCTTTATTTCATAAAATATGTAGTCATACCAAACGGAAGGTTATGTGGCTGAAACCAGAAGCACCCACATCCATTTTTGAGTACTTTACATCCCTGCAACACTCAATTAAACCACCACCAAACTGCAGCACCACAACAACAACATACTACGCGACTTCGATTTAACTACTACGACTTCCATTTAGTTTGTTTCCAACGTCAAACATCCTTATACATTTTTTTCCACTTTAAGCATATTTTAAGACATGTAATATACTTCATAACATCATCATGAAGTCCAGTTCAAAACAGAAAACTTTACCTTTCCCGAAATTCACCAAAACTCGCCAAAACTGCCTCGGAATTTCCTTTAGCGCAGCTGAAACTTATTGGCTGTTTGGTAATGTTTTGGGCTGCTTCAAACCATAAAAGTTTATTACTAATATCTTCATAACATCATGGTATAGCTCATATAATTAATTCTTAGAACGGAATCGGAGAACTTACCTTTTTCTCCTCCCAAAATCGTAGTTCTTTCCTTCTTTCTACCTTAATTTCTCCTCTTCTCTTCTTTTTTTTTCTTCTAATTTCGGTTTCCATGCTCTTGAACACTCTAGTACTAAGTGGTGACAAATGTCAAGATCTAAGTGGTAACACATGTCAAGGTTTCATTGGTCCAACACACCCCTTTTCTCCAATCATGGGCTGCCATGTATCATGTGGGCCCCATATGAGTCTTCTTGAAGACTTTGTGAAATTACTATTTTACCCCTAGCCTTCCACAATATTACCATAGGCCACTTTGCCAACTTTCCTTTTTTCCCTTTGCCTTTTCCATTATTTCCACACTATTAATGATCATAAATAATATTTATATCCAACTTGTATATTAAATAAATTTTGGAAGATGTTCATTCCCTTAACTTTACCACGGCTACCTTAAAACATTCAACCGTATAAAATATGGGATATAACATTCTCTATGAGAAATTCCAATTTTTGCCCCTCACCTTTTATAATTTCCAAGTTGAAATTCTAATTTAGTCATAAGAATTTTGTATCCAACAAGATAAAATATATACTTGTCCGTGACTTGTTACCATTATCTCCAAAATATCCTAATGTGCAAAATATGGGTTATAACATTCTTCCCCCTTTTGAACATTCGTCCTCGAATGTTAAACTAACCTCATGGGGTATCTTCATACTTCAGGAGGGTTCCTCTTATTGTTGTCCTTTTAAGCATGCTCATTCCTTATCCCTTTTTTCATGTTTTTTAAGGTGCCGAAAAGCGTAAGTTATAACTTTACCATGCTGCATTAAGACACAACCTATTCTTACACCCGAAGCATCACAATAAATAACATACCTATCTGGTCCATCTGGAAGAGTTAGAACTGGAGTTGTAGTCAACTTCTCTTTCAATAACTGAAAGGTTCGTTGACAGGCACGAGTCCACTGGAATTTAACTCCGTTCTGAGTTAATCTTGACAGTAGTGCTGAAATTGAAGCAAATTTCTCTACAGATATCCTATAATAACTTGTTAATCCAAGAAGCTGCGTACCTCTGTAGGTGTCGTCGGCCTAGGCCAGTTCTTTACGGCCTCGATCTTCAGTGTATCTACCTGAATACCATCAGCCCCAATAATATATCCCAGAAGTGCCATAGAAGTCAACCAAAATTCACATTTGGAAAATTTAGCATACAGTTTCTGGTGTCAGAGTACTACAAGTACCGCTCTCAGATGATTTGCATGCTATGCTTCTGACCGAGAATAAATTAGAATATCATCAATAAATATAATCATTAACATATCCAAGAATGGTCTAAATACCCGATTTATCAGGTCCATGAATACCGTTGGAGCATTTGTCAGGCCAAAAGACATCACTCTGAAATCGTAATGGCCATATTGGGTCCAGAATATTGTCTTTGGTTTATCTGATTCTCTTTACCGCACCTGATGATAACCCGATCGCAAGTCTATTTTTGAAAACCACTTAGCACCCTTCAACTGATCAAACAAATCATCAATCCTAGGAAGGGGGTGTTTATTCTTAATGGTTACCTTATTCAGCTACCTATAATCAATACACATCTGCAACGACCCATCTTTCTTTTACACAAATAATACCGGGGCTCCCAAAGGTGAAGTACTCGGTCTGATGAAGCCTTTTTCCAGTAAGTCTTTTAACTGCTCCTTCAGCTCTTTTAATTTTGGAGATGCCATTCTGTATGAAGGAATATATATCATATGGGTATCTAGCAGAACATCTACGGTAAAGTCTATCTCTCATTCGGGAGAAAGGCCTGGAAGCTCGTCTGGGTATATATATGAGAATTCATTAACTACGGGAACTGACTGAAGGGTTGGCGCTTCCGCTTCCAAATACTGTATGCGAACCAGGTGATAAACACAACCTTTTCTGATCATTTTTCGCGCCTTAAGGTAGGAAATAAACTTCCCTCTCGGCAATGCTGTATTAACTGCCCATTCCATCACTGGTTCTCCTAAGAATTGAAAATATACTCAAACTACTAGGTCTTACACGAGTCCTCATTCCCCGTTATGGGTTTCCTTTTTTGGTACTTGAGAATATTGTGATCCCTCTTTGGCCTAATATAATATGGTCTCGCGCCTTGCCGGTGATTTCTCTAGGGAGTTTCACTTACTGAGGTTTCCTTACTTTCACCTCCTTCTAATAGTTTGATCTCTTTGTTTTCTATCTACTTACCCTCTTTATTTCCCAAATATCGCTCTACTAAAATCTCTAATTTAACCTACAGTCAAATAATAGTAGAGTACATTGCAACAGTTGTACCTTTTATTCTTATTGTCGCTCGATCTTTGGTACCCTAGCATGATTAATACCTTCCTTACTGTTACACGAGTTGTTGGAACTCACATGTCCACCGATATAATCGTACGTGGGATATCCTACACATTCATATATATATATATATATATATGTATATATTCACTATCAACTAGACTACAAAATAGCTCCAAACACTGTTCAAGCATATCGTTGTTCTAGAGCTGTGATATACTTTCTGTCTCTTCACCAGCCTAGTCTACATCGTCTTACGCGGCCTCTTACGGTTTATAGCCATTCCATAAACTCTAGTTTTCCCTTAAGTTACTCTAGCCTCTCATTTGTGTCTTACGTCTAAATATATAGAATTCTTGCATACTTCTCAGGGGGTCACCCATCCTAAAATTGCTCCAACCTGAGCACGCTTAACCTCATAACTTTGATGGAATTGGGTACGTTAATGTTGATATAATCGTGTCCATTTCCTCGTTTTACCTTTATTACATTATTGGGAGCGAGTCGAGATCTTACAGATTCTGAGACACTTTCGTAGCACATCCATCTTTTACAATTACTGTTTTACCCTTTTTGATCCTCAATATTTACTTTTTGCTTTCGTGCGTGACTATCTTTCGTCCTGGACTACCAGATTCCCGAGGGTAGTGATCGCACCATCCATTAAGGTCTCTACCAATGATTCTTCACACGGTCTCAGATACCGCAGCTTCTATCTATTTATTATTAGCCTCGATATCCATCCGTCTGTTATAGGATCTCGTTTGGAGTGTAAGCGTTCCCATATACATATGATATCATCAGTTGATTTTCTCTTACGCTTGTATTTCTCTTGTCCACTTCCCCCCTTTAGGGTGTACCCATGTCATCTTCTGTTCATTTTCAACTATTCATGCGCAAATGATTATGTTTTAACATATTTAACATACTGCGCCATGTCTACACCTTCTATTAGAACATTTATACTTTAGGTTGCCTCTATAAGAAACCTTAGTACAACCATGGGTTGCTTAGTATTCTCGATGAATAGTACACAATCTAGTCTAAGTACTGGTACTCGATTCATATAACTAATGTAGTAGTTTAGTCGAAGCTACATTCAATTCATCCCAATCAGTACGTCACTAGTGCTTATGGCCGTGTCCGATTCTCCATTCGGGGCACTTATACTCTGATGACACATGTTTCACATTTTGTTATCAAATTTTTTTTTGTCTAATGGACACCACTTATTCCTTTAATAATTTTACAATGCCTCGGTTGTCTTGCAATTTTTGTTCTTTCTCCTCTAGGTATCCCACTATTTTCCAATATGGAGGTACATATAGATAATACCCTTTTCTGCCTCATGAGCTTTTATCCTTATCGTGTACCCGATACTAACTCCTAATCTTACTCACGACCATATCTTGTAGTTGCTTCCTTACTAAGCTTTACTTATTTCCATAACGATTCTCGTATATTCACAATATACCCTACTCGTATAACACTTCTTCACCTTCCTCACAATTCTTGCTACAGGTTAATTCTAGTTGGTGAGGCAAACGTATTCAACCTTTGTCTAAATCATCCCTCCGTATCACAGGCCCTAATGAATCACCCCAGCATTTTTCCACCACATGAAACACGTGACCTTGAATCGCCTACAAATTTATGTTTTTCTATTCACAGGTTACACCTCCAACTAGTAAATTAGGAACTGATAAAATGTCCTCATACAGCATCTTCCCTACCTCCACCAAAGAGGAGCTAATATCCACTAAGCCTCAAGGTACTTCTTAGTATTTGGCTCACATGGTCTCCCTCTGAGGTTATTCTTGAGTCGTGAACAATTTTTTTTTCTAGTCCTCAAATATCAGCTGAGGGTTTTGTACTTTCCAGCAAGAATGAAACTCAATCGCTGGACACTTTTCCCATCAACCAGAGTTCTCTTACAAATTATGACTTCCCAAGTAAAAATTGTGCCCTTTACCGACAATGTAGAGGGAATCTCTTTCAGTGTTAGTCTAACGTTATAAATTTTACCCTATCAGTACCAACTTCCAAGGCTTCTTATAAGCGTATGTCTCGATCTCTTCCTTGTTTTTGTTTCATTCTTAGAAAAAACAATTGGGAATAGTTTCCTCTGTATTTTGTACTATCTTAAAACCTGCACGCAGAAGATAGCAGCAATGCCTCACAGGGCCAACATATACATTTTTATATCGCCTTATATCACAGTCACACAGAGCTTTCAATATCAATAACCGTATGAAAATAATGGACTTACCTCATGTGTCTACCTCAAACTGCATTTATTGCACTTTCCTATCTACTTTCCTTTAAATTTTCAACTTTACATTTCAAGCTCAACACCTTACTCAACATATCGCTTTCATACCTTTACTTACCCGTAAACTATGTAGCTCCCAATATCATCCATCGCATTCCTCTATCGATATGAAAGAAAGGTAACATCCTAAATGCCCTATAGTCTCCTGTTCATAGATGTGGCGCGCAACACACCGATAAACAAGACTCTACTAAACACGATCTGTAGACATTCCGAGGAAGGACCGCTCTGATACCACTTTTGTCACGACCCAACTCCGTAGGCCATGACTGGTGCCCGAGTTGGGCACCCATACGTACCCTTAGCCCCACTTAGTACATTAATCGAATAAACATAGGTAATGATCATAAGGGATCTCTAAACAGATATAATGCACCAGGGCCGATAGACCATCACGAAACACAAAAAAAACCCAAAACATATATACAAAACCCATATCTCATGTCTACAGACCTCTACGGAATGATATCCTAGTCATATGACGGGACAGGGGCCCGTCGTACCCCTGAACAACATATATATATATATATATATATACAACAGAAAGTGTCAGTACCAAAATAGGGCTCCAGACAAAGGAGCACTATCGACCAACATGGTGGATGTCCTAAGCGAGCGGATCAGCAAACCAATCATCTGTACCTGTGGGCATGTAATGCAGCCCTCGAAGAAAGGGGGTCAGTACGGAAAATGTACCGAGTATGTAGAGCATAACTGTAATAAGTAAAGTTATTTCCAGAGCAGAAAGTGCAAAAATAAGCAAAATATCCAGAAATATCAAATGCTTATCAAACCACATATAATGGGTTGTAATAAGTAAAGTCATTACCGCAATAGAATGTACAAAACTGAGCAAAATGTCCGGAGATATCAAATGCTGATCAAAAACTCAGATAATGTATGTAGAAAACATATGCCATATCCGGCCCCATTATGGGACTCGGTGAACAAAGTGTGGTCTCCCTCCCATCATCGGCGCCACGGCACAGCATAACACCAGAGTATGGAATATCTCCATAACAAATCATATCAAATCAGATGGCCATATCAAATCATATTATATCATATCATATCACAAACATATATGTACATGGCACAGCATAACTCCGTGGCATAACATTTACCACCCCATGTACATGTCATACCTGCACCCTCACGTCGGGACACGACGAACAATGCAGAGAAGTATGCACGATAAGATATCCTGGCCCAGGCTCAGTGAAGGAAGCATTGAGGCATCCACGAGTGGAGTAGTGAGAAACTATATGCAATTTAAATCATATTTAAGACTCAATGGAATAATCAGAATGAGCTATCATTTAAAAATCGAGACGAGACTCATGTCAAGTACCTTTCGAAAGTTACCCTGGATTATATCAGAATAAATCTTCTGGAATCATATAGACGTATCAAAGCATAATAAAATACCTTTTGGAAATCAAGGAATTGGCCATCCTATTGGCTCTAGGAATAGGAACCTCTTCGAAATTATGTAAAAGTCATATTTTTGTTTCATAAATACCATACCAAAACAAAGATTAGCTTTACATACTTATGTCAAAATATGAAAATCGAAAGAATATGCTTTACATACTTATGTCAAAAATATGCCAAAAGAAAGAAAGGTTCGCTTTACGTACCTCTTACGGATTACTCTTAACTATGCTCGCCTCGTCGTCTCTAGAACCTATTTAACATGAAATTAATACTAAGGTTAATAAACTTTCACTTTCCAATTTCCAACTCTACACCCAAGTAACCATAGGAATCATTTCCTTATCTATGTCTCTCGACTAGTTTATTACTAGCTCCGAATCTACCGAAATTCGGGCAGCATCTCCCCTGTAACTTGAACATCCCCGAGTTTTCAAATCGGCCACCATGTCAACAACCATACCAACAACAACATCCAGAAGTATGTATACAAGTAAATCACCTCAACTTTACACAATACAAGCTCTATACAACTCATTCCAAACTACGGTACCAAAATAGAGTTTTTAACCTTTATTTCATAAAATATGTAGTCATACCAAACGGAGGGTTATGTGGCTGAAACCAGCAGCACCCACATCCATTTTTGAGTACTTTACATCCCTGCAACACGCAATTAAACCACCACCAAACTGCAGAACCACAACAACAACATACTATGCGACTTCGATTTAACTACTACGACTTCCATTTAGTTTGTTTCCAACGTCAAACATCCTTATACATTTTTTTCCACTTTCAGAATATTTTAAGACATGTAATATACTTCATAACATCATCATAAAGTCCAGTTCAAAACAGAAAACTTTACCTTTCCCGAAATTCACCAAAACTCGCCAAAACTTGCCTCGGAATTTCCTTTAGCGCAGCTGAAACTTATTGGCTGTTTGGTAAAGTTTTGGGCTGATTCAAACCATAAAAGTTAATTAATAACATCTTCATAACATCATGGTATAGCTCATATAATTAATTCTTGGAACGGAATCGGAGAACTTACCTTTTTCTCCTCCCAAAATCGTAGCTCTTTCCTTCTTTCTAACTTAATTTCTCTTCTCTTCTCTTCTTTTTTTTTTCTTCTAATTTCGGTTTCCATGCTCTTGAACACTCTAGATGAGTGTGGAAATTAATGAGTCATAAGACTCATATATATATATACAACTTTAGGGGTGACACATGTCATCCCCTAAGTGGTGACACGTGTCAAGTCCTAAGTGGTGACAAATGTCAAGATCTAAGTGGTAACACATGTCAAGGTTTCATTGGTCCAACACACCCCTTTTCTCCAATCATGGGCTGCCATGTGTCATGTGGGGCCCATATGAGTCTTCTTGAAGACTTTGTGAAATTACCATTTTACCCCTAGCCTTCCACAATATTACCATAGGCCACTTTGCCAACTTTCCTTTTTGCCCTTTGCCTTTTCCATTATTTCCACACTATTAATGATCATAAATAATATTCATATCCAACTTGTATATTAAATAAATTTTGGAAGATGTTCATTCCCTTAACTTTATCACGGCTACCTTAAAACATCCAACCGTATAAAATATGGGATATAACATTCTCTATGAGAAATTCCAATTTTTGCCCCTCACCTTTTATAATATTTCCAAGTTGAAATTCTAATTTAGTCATAAGAATTTTGTATCCAACAAGATCAAATATATACTTGTCCGTGACTTGTTACCATTATCTCCAAAATATCCTAATGTGCAAAATACGGGTTATAACACATATCGTTTGGCCTTAGGTAACCACATAGGGCCCTAAGTCACCTTACTTCATAACTTTTATGAAAATCATCCTTCGAAACATATTTATAGTCCATGATTATAATTTAAATACATAATCATAATTCATACTTGGAAATTAATGATCATAGCTTATACTTGAAATTTAGGTAAGACATGAATGCATGATCAATTGATTTGAAAATCATGTAATTGACTTGAAAACATGCATGCTCATAAACTTTATATCAGCCCATACATAATTCATATAGATAATATTATTAGGAAGTATAATTGAAAACACTCATAATTTTCATCATGAACCCTAGAAATCAAAATAGGAGAATTAATGGGAAAACTATTCAATATATTGCAATAACTATTATTTTTTATCAAAATAGGCTTATAATCATACTTTGAATCATAATTCATGCAATAGGAATAGAGATCATAAAATCCATAAAATATCATACTTTAATTTGATAGAAAACCTTGAAAAATTGATTGGACTTCATGGATAAAAGAATCCATGAAGCAATACCCACATACCTTAAGTGAGAACACCAAATAATTTGGAAGAACTTGTGAGTTTTGATGGAGAGTTTGAGTGAATTTTCTTGAAGTCTTCAATGGAGTCCTTGATAGTCTTTTGTAGAGAGAGAAATATTTGAGTAGGTGAATTATAGAAGAATGAATAGAATTAGATGTTTATGTTAATTTATAGAGTTGAATTACGTCCTAAAAATGTCTAGGTTCATTAACTAACAATTTAGGGAAAAGTCTAAAGTGCCCTTACTAAACACTAAATTGGGCCAAAAACACACTACCATGTCCGTGACGCGGAGGCAAGCAAGTTTGTGATGCAAACTTGCCGCGCACCTTACTGTTTTGCGCAATTTCTTCAAAAATCTATCTTTCGATATACGAGTCCTAAAAATCCACTGAGACCATTTTCCCACAGGTTTTGAACCCTTGATCGATATTCCAAACTCGAATTTTTCAAAAACATTAAGGATAATGCACTACATGAGTAGCGTATTTCCAAGGCATTCTTAAGGCACTTAAGAGTATTTTGAGGGATATTAGAGTATGGATTGATTCATGGGTTCCTTTCACCCATGAAGTGCCAAGGTTTTTCTCAAAGTTTCTTTCAATTTAAATATATTATGAACCCTAATTTTGATGAGTTGCATTGGGATGATTTATTTCCATTTTTAGATGTTATCAATGATTATTATATGCATGTTTTCATATGAATTGCATGATTTTGAGTTGGATTATGAATGCCCATACATGATACTATTTCCAAGTTAAGATTATGAAGTTAAATTTGATTTGCATGAATAGATTATGAGTTCAATGATCTTCAAGTAAAGTTTTCATGGTTTAAAGTTAAAATTATGATCCTATGATGAAATTTATAATGATAATCAAAGTTAAATATGGTTTTATGAGTTAACCATGAGTTAAATAATTTATAAAAATAGTTTTTAATGTGTTACAACTGAGATCATGATTTTTGAAGTTAAAATTGAGATAATGATCAGAGTTCAGATTATTAGATATTTAAATATTGCAGTAATGACAATTCTCACCAAATTTATAGATTCTTATGAATCACCAAGTTAGATGAGCTATTCCTAAATATTTTAAAGATAAATTGATAGGCAGTTACTATATTTTCCTACTATGTTATGAGTATGTCTTATAAGTTTTCGTTGGGATATTGACTAAGTACTGAGAAAACTTCAATGTGAGATTCGATCGGATAACACAGTTCTAAGTGAAACCTAGTAGCAACCTAAAGTACCAAACTACGTTTTCCACATAGGTTGCCTTCAAGGCCTATCTAGTGGATCCACATAGCGCAGATCAGTTGAGTTATCTTTGGAGTATGCCATGGCAAGGTAACCTCCCCTGTTTCGATGGAGGAGTCATCGACCTATCTTAATGCAAGAGTTATTGGATTCCATGTAGTAGTTCACATTATCTTAGTTGTCGGTTAAGGGTCTTATCCCACACAAGTTCAAGTTAAGCTTTAATATATCAAGTTATGAGTATGAAAGTTGAAGGTTTATTATATGCATTGACCAAGAGTTTCTTATGTTTTAAATTGCTTTCAAGCTATAATCATGCTCATTATGAATGGTCATAGATCTTATGGCATATTGATTATGTTCTATTACTAGTCATGCATACCTCACATACTTAGTATATTCAAACGTATTAATGCATATTTTGCCTACATTTTCTCATAATGTAGGGACGAATGACACTCTCAACTACCCAGCTCGTGGCTAGAGTTTCCTTTAGATTTTGAAGAAGTTGGTGAGTCCTCATTTTATTGAGGACAAGATATTTATTCATGTTTCTACTGATTATACATTTCTTCTATTGCTAGGGTGAGCTAGGAGCTTGTCCTAAGCCCCTGTCGAAGGTTAAACTAGAGGCATGTCTAGACGATTATTGGTGTAGTCTGGTTTGGACGTTTATAGAGTTGGGTTTCCCTAAGTCCCTTTCCCCACTTATGATTACTTCCACTTATCTTTATATTGTTCTTTACCTTATTTATGCAATAAATGCTAAGATGGCTTATGGTTGGGGTCCATCGCATCTCGATCGCCATATTACAACTAGGCCCTAGATCGGATCATGACAAACATTATATCAGAGCACAAGGTTTAGAAGAGTTCTAGGTAGTCTAATATCCCGCGTTAAGTAGAATATTATTTATTGGTGTGAAGTGCGTCACATCCATGAATAGGAGGCTATGAAATATTTTATGAAAGGTATCACTTCTTTCATCATCTATGTCATGTGGTATAGTGGTTGTCTTTCCTTCTAATTCTTGTTCTTTGTAATTTTCAGAATGTGCCTCCACAATGATACCCCGTTAGAAGAAACATGGTTGAAGAGGAGCAACAAGCTCCAAATAACCCTATGAATGATCTAGCTTCCAATGCTGAGTTTTGAGCAGATTTTCAAATACTTGCTCAAGTTGTTTCGGCTCAAGTGAATCGTGAGGTAGTTTCTCCCGTGAATCCAAATATTAGTACGATGGCAACAAGACTTTGTGACTTTATTAGGATGAATTCTCTGGAGTTTTGGGGTTGTAAAGTTGATGAGGATCCCCAAGAGTTTATTGATAGTATCCATAAGATCGTTGACATCATGGGAATTAGCTCGATTGAAAGGGAAAAGTTGGACACATACCAATTGAGGGGTGTTGCACAAATTTGGTTTGATCAATGGAAAAGTGAGAGGCCTAGAGAGGCATATCCCATGACTTGGGATGAGTTCAAATGAGTGTTTCTTAATCACTTCTTCCCACTAGAGTTGAGGGAGGCTAAGGTGCAAGAGTTCATTAACCTCAAGCAAGGTGGTATGAGTGTGAGGGAGTATGCCCTCAAGTTCGCTCAATTGTCAAAATATGCTCTATTCATGGTCGTTGACTCAAGCTCGTATGAGCATATTTTTATCGAGTGTGTCAGAAATGGTTGCAACGGAGTGAAAATGGCTATGTTAATTTAAGAGATGGATATATCTAGACTCATGAAATATGCTATTCAAATAGAATATGAGAAGTTAAATTTGAAGAATAGGGAGTCTAAGAGGCCAAGGACCAATAATAATGAATTATCTCGTTCTAAGTCCAAAAGTGGTGGACGTTCTCATTTTCGCCAAAGATACACCGGCCAAGGGTCTTCTAATGCTAATACTCTAAGATTTGACAAAGATGGGGTGCCCAACCCTAAACCTCAAGTAGGTTCTCCCATTGGGCAGACCAAGATGAAGTAGGTCAAAAATTGGATTTGTGAATTTTGTTTATCCAGAATCTCTTTCATCGATCCTAGCCAAAGAAAGGAACATGTTGTTGACATTCAATTTTGACCATACGCGATGTAAGTCAATTCAACTCCACAATAGCATAACTTTCCAGCACCTACACAACATGACAACACAATGATTAATTGACAACCCATCACCCTTTGTTTCCCTTAACATATATTATAATAATTTCCATGCTAACCCACCAAATAATGATTCATGTCAATTTCATGAAGGGAAAAAATAAACTTTATTTGATTAAGAAAGTTTGTCCATATTCAGAGAACAGGAATTATCCAATTAAACTGTAACACGATAACTTAGCAATATAATTTATTTGTATTGATCATAATGTGGCAAGTTTGGGAAATTTTATTGGACAAATTCCTAGGCATGGTAAATTTGGATGTTTTTGCTCTTTTTCATAATTGAAGTCTACTCATGTTTCAACTTGCTTGTTTTTTTAGTAATAAAATAAAATAAAATAAACTTCAAAACAACGTAGTTAACTCTTTTTAAAAAACTTTGTTATAGTTACTTTTGTTTGGTGACAGCTTGTACGTCAAATTTTCATAATGTATGAAAAGATATAAAAATATTATATTAGTTAAATTATGCTTCATATCAATAAGGGAATTAATACAAGTCTTGGTTACTTCATTTAACCCTTTGTATAAATTTTAAATCAGAATCTATTTTAGTAAAAACATGAATGTGGAGAAATTAAGTTTTATTAATGATACCCACTGTTTTAATCATGTGAATGGAATTTAGAAAAAATATTTAAGAGTTTTAACCAATAAATATTATGATTTGACATTCATAATTTATAACATTTTTCATATTTAGTAATATTATTACTATTATCATATTTTTATTTTTTAAATAACAAGCTTCATACGCTCAAATATTTTTATGTGTCTATTAGTATATATATGCGTGTGTATTTTTTTTATATAAAAAATATTACTTAACTAAGTTTATTTTATAATTTACTTATTCATATTAATAGATACATGTTACATATCTATTTTAATAAGTCTTATATACAAGTGCTTATAAAGTTATTACTTAATTAAGTTTATTATATATTTTAGTATTTTAGTTAACTATATTAATTATACATCTATTTTAGTACGCATTATATACATACGTATATATATATATATATATATATATATATATATATATATATATATATATATATATATATATATATAATTTTAAAGTCTTCATTTCTTTTTAAATTAATATTTTCAAAAGTTAGTCAAATAATTTTTTAAATCATTGTATAACCGCGCGCTCGCGGCCACTTTGAATGCTTAACACCTTCTCAAAGTGTAAATAAGAACCTCGTACATTTTTCCGAATTTTTAAGACTTAAATCTGTTAGGGATCTTTTAAATTAAGTTTTCTTAATTTCTTTAAAAATTAAGTGGCGACTCTTCTTTTCTAAAATTGATTTTTTCTCTATAAAGTTGAAATTAATTTTAAACCGTCTTTTTTCAACATAACAACGAGACCCTTAAAGGGCTGTGGTGCAAACCACTTCCCGAGAAAGGCAGCATCCAATCGTGAAGAGAGCTCCCAAGAGAAGGTAGCTAAGAACTTGGCCAAGGCAAACACCACTCCCCGTTATGGGTTCCGTGGTGGGGTAGCCTGCTCCAAAACGCCAAGGAAAACATCAAGGCACACCACCACGATTTTTGGTGCTCACCACTAGCCGTGATGGTGCCCATCCAAAGCAATTAGAGCCCAACAAGACTTTGGTTTCCTAGTTTGTTTAGGATTAGACAACTTCTATAAATACCCTATTTTTTTCTAGGTTTAAGGGGACTTGGAGACACACTTTTTATAAACTTTTCCTACTTTTTAGAGGCTATATTACATGACCAAAACTCCATTGGTTCATCATCCACACGCAACTAGAAAGATTTGGAAAAAGAACACAAACCTAGATTCTTTGAGTTCTAGTTTTGGTGATTTGATTCTAAATCTTATTATTAAATTATGAGTTTGGTTCATTATTATTTGTAAGATTTCTAATATATTTTTCATTCATTTTAATGAATGCAAGTTTGTAATAAAAACTAGTAACATCATCAGTGGCTCTTAGAGATCACCAATAACAAGTGCATAGACCCACCTCGGCCCTCAACCTACCTGATAGGACCCATGTTGCTCCCTCATCGAGTTCAGTGGTGCACCAGCCAGAGGGGCCCATAGGGGATGTGGGAAGTTCTCATACTCTGCAGTCAAGTCGATGTAGAAAAGGGCAATACCACGTCGGATAGTCAATTGTAGGTTAAATTCATCCCAGATGCAGCCAAAGTATAAAAAGGGCAATGCTGCATCGGATATCAATAAAAATTGAGTGCATCCTCGATGCATCTGATACTGCCAATATAAAAAGAGTACATCCCCAATGCCTTATAAGTCTCAAAGTCAGTGTCCAAGTGATCTAGGTGGTACAACTTCCATTTAAACCCAGTTTTAAAATATAGTAAAAAGTGTTAGAGTGCCTTCTCAAAAATAATAGTAATAATCCATGAAAGTACTGAGATCATACCACAAAACATGTGAAAATGCTCAATCAAAGCAAGCATGGCATCACCAACATTCAAATAAGGTACACACAATCTGAAATGTAACATCAAGTTTCACTATACTACCGGGGTGAAGAATATTGTCACGACCCAAATTATGGCTTAGATGCGACACGACGATTAGGATTCACGAAGAAACCCTAACCAAGCCTCCTAGCATATCATAAGCATACATAAGGTAAAAAATAAGCAAAAACTCATAAAACTCCAGGAAAATATAGCATAGATAGAATGAAGTAAGACAACATAGACTCCATACACATATCAAACATGCCTCTATATGACTATATAGGCAGGTATTAGGACATTTCCCTAAGGAAAGAAGATGACATAACACAAAATAGTCTCAAAACATCATCATAGTCTAGAAATGACAATAAGAGAAGAGATAGACTCGGGTTACCCTAGAAGAATGAGGAATCACCACAAAAGTCTTCAATAGATCACCAACAAGCCACGGGAAGATAATAGAGTGTCCGTCCCTACATTGTGATATAATATAGCCAATGAAGTTTGTGTTAGTACATTTAAATGTACAAAGTTTGTAGGCAATGTAATGCATAAGAAAACACATGTTGTTCAAATGACCATTTCAAATAGCATGATAGGAGAGGTAGTAAAATCATAAGTAAACATAAGAAGGATCAATGCACAATAAACTATAAGAATATTACATAAAAGTAATGAGAGAATTAGTCATTTAAAATATTATACGGACCATTTATTACAGGAGATAACTGTAACTGACATTCTAACCATGCGAGCTATAACATGAAATTTCAATGTAACTCTCACATCAAGAAAGAGAGAGGCTACTTGCCAAGGTAGAATTTGTATCATTATCATCATCATCAGAACCGAGTACTCGCCTCTAGTTCTTGAGATTGGGTACTCGCCACTAATCTCTTTTCCTATGGTGGCACATAGTTATGGGGCTAGAGGTTGTTACTAAGGCTTAGGTCAATCCCGCACCTCAAAGACCTCTCGGTGCTAAGTCAACATCCCACAAAATACATGTCATATCATAATATAAATATATCATAGGAATAGCTCATTCTTCATCATTCATTACTTTTCATGAGTCATTTATAGGCCTTGATAAACATTCATAAAAAAAATTCATAAGAGTAGTTCATTATCATGTGATTCATGTAATGTGGGTGTAAGACTTCCATCATTTCGAATCCTTTTCAATAAAGGGTATAATTAGGGTCTTAAGTCACCGTAGCATTAGCTTGCTTGAGGCGTCATTAAAACATCATTCACAACCTTTAATGAGTCATTCACAAATAGTCATTGAAAATCCCTTGAAATTCATGATCAAGACTATACTTGAAAATAAAGTAAAAACATGAGTATATGATCAATTGACTTGGAAATCATGAAATTGAGCCGAAAACATGCATGATAATATACTTTATATCAATCCATAAATAATTCATTAAAATAATATCAAGTGGATGTATAATTGAATACCGATAATCTATATCATGAACCCTAAAGATCAATGTAGAAAAATTTATTAAAAAACTCTTCAATTCCATGCAATAATCATTAATTTATATTGAAATAGAATTATAATCATAATTAGAAATCATACTTCATGTAATTAAAATAGAGATCATAAAACTCATAAAAATACATACTTGGATTTATCAAAAAGATGAGAGTTTGTTGGGCTCCATGGTAAAAGGTACCCTTGGATAAAATACCCGCATACCTTAAATGAGAAGACCAAAGAAACTTGAAGAAATGTAGACTTTTAATGGAGAGCTTGAGAGAATTCCTTTAATGTCTTCAATGGAGTTTTTGAGAGCTTTTGTAGAGAGAGAATTATTTGAATATATGAAGTGTAGTAGAATGAATGAGAATAGGGGTTTAGGGTAGTTTATAGGGTTAAATTAGGTTCTAAAAATGTCTAAATTCATTAACTAATAGTTAGGAAAATGTCTAAAGTGTCTTACTTAAAAATTGAAATCGGACGAAAAATCTTACCCAAGTCCACGATGTGGACTTGTGCCCTGATAGGTGTCATGACCTAAGGTCTTAATCGTAACACAATGATTGAAACCCCGAAGATTTCCAACCAAGTCTCTTGACATATCATAAGCATGTATAAGGTAAAGTAAAGTGGAATATAGCATAAGAAAGAGTCTAAACATGAATCATAAGAGATCGTAAAGTTGACTACATAGACTCTATAACATTTGTCTAATGAATGCCTCTACTAAACAAAAAGGGTAGGGGCTAAAACATGTCCCAACATACCCTTAAACATGAATGAATTAAAATTCTTTGAAAAGAACCAACACATAACTAGTCCTCGAAAAATGAAAACTCATCAAAACTCTGGTGATGAGAAAGCTCAACTAGCCATGTGCGGTAATATGATCATCGATCCCTACATTATGAGACAATGTAGGCAACAATATATGTTAGTACATTTGAATGTACAAGTATGTTGGCATGACATGCAATATAAAACATAGGATGCAATGATCAAATATTATATATGATGAAAGAGGATAAGTAAGTCATGAGGAAAACCATAATAATCAAAGCATTTAAAGACGTAGTAAAAATCATAAAAGAACGTAGGAAAAGTATACATAGGTGTGATAGGAACCATAACCAACAATAAGACCATGCGAGCTATAACATGGAATCTCGATGTCTCTCCATACAACAGAAAAATGGAAATCTACCTGCCAAGGTAGACTCTACCCTGCTAAGTGAGTCATGTACATATTCTATATATGTATCTACTATTTAGGCCATAAGGCAAATCCTATGGTGGCACGTAGTTATGAGACAAGAGACTTTATACAAGGACCTCATAGGTCGAGCACCCACCTTTAGTCATTATTTGGTGCTAAGTCAAATCTCATGTAAAACATATCATAGTAATCATACTTGGCCTCTTTGGAAGGACGCCACTTATTAAAAAAACTAATTTTACACTTACGTCATTTAGAAGAAACTTATGCCAAAAGATATTCACAAATATATTTAATAGCGGAAAAAGGCCCATGCAAAAAAGGTTAAAAGTGCGGCATTCTTTTTTTTCATTGTGCCCTCCAAAAATTTCTTAGATGAAATACAATATTAGAGTATCATTTTTAAATGGTAATTTCATTCTCAAATAGTCAACACATTTAAAAAAACTTCTTTTTGAAATTTTATTTCCAATTCAACACCATTCTGGGTTCATAAAATACACAAAACTCAAACTAGTAATTATCACAAAACTATTATCTTCCTATGTGCATAACGACAAGACAAAATATAAACCCAGTACATGGCATGACTACTTGAGTTAAAAGCACACTCTAAAATAGCAAAACTAGTCACCTAGTTCAAGTTACAAGCATATGGTCTTGTTTCCACAAGCCTTCAAAATTTCATACATAAGTGCCACACATGTATCATGTACAGGTCCCCAAAGTATTTACAAAAACTAGATGCATATGCAAATGTGATCTTCACAAGGGCTCCCAAAAAGTCTACTCCAAATGGTTATCTTCATATCTCATCTCGCACATTACCTATGATAGAAAACAACTATCGCTAAGCATAAAGTTTAGTGGTGTATAAACTTTGGGCTTGGAGCCTTTAAATTCTCCAACTCCCTTTTTTGTCGTAGGTGGCTCAACAAGGTGACAGTAAGCCCAAGTGACCAAGTATATCAAAGTATTGAATACAAACCTTGGAGAGTTTTAAAATATCAATACTAATATTCGAAGACTTAAGTATCGAGAAAGCTTATAATTCTGAGTGAACAAGTATATCAAAGTATCGAATACAAACCTTGAAGAGTTTCAAAAAATCAATATTAATATTCGAAGGCTCAAGTATTAAGAAAACTTATAATTCAATTCAAGAGAGTTGTTAAATAATTAATTTTGCCTAATATGTACGTCATGCCATCACACTAATCACAATAAATATCAAGATAGGCGAAGCCCCGAAATCAAGAAGGACTGAATTCCATATCAAGAAGGATCGTCACCCAATATCAAGAGAATCAAGAACCATGTTGAAAGTAGTTTTCTATTTGTACTCGAAAATGGACAAAATCTATCGTCAAGACGAAATGTAAATCCAAAGTCAAGATGGGAAAGATATGAATCGATAGGCATGCCAATATCGATGACAAGTCACCATAACAAGAAGGACAAAGTCCCAACAAGAATGCAAAATGATCCAACAATTTGTACCAGTGGGCGATTTGGCGAAAGTTTTGCAATACTTGAGATAATAATCATACCATGATATAAGACGAAGAGTAAGGAAACAACCCATCAATATACTTTAAATTTCAGAAAATAAAATATTCCAAGTTCAAGTTTATACACAAACCTTGGCGTTTTAGCACACAACAGGTTCTACCACAACTCGAGGAGTTTAATTCATCTACGCCATAGACCAACCAAAGTCCACTTTGTTAAATAATTCCTCTTAGCTTGTATAAGAGCATATACATCTTAAATTCATAATAAAATATCTACTTAAGTTTAAAAGTCTCAACATATCAAAACTAAACATGAAATTAATGAAAATCAGCCTTAACTATCAAAACAGGAATTCTGGACATCACTACTATCTTGTATTGTTGCTCAGTTTCGAAGGGGTAACTGGGAGAAATAGGATTTGTGGCCTCAATAAAAGTTATATATATATGTCTTAGGGTGTCATAAAATTTCCAATCACCCCTACAACAATTTTTTATAAAACGATATGCTCAAAATACCAACAGAAGTCCATGTAGGACTTTTAAAACAAAAGTCTGGGCAGCACCTCCCCTGTACTTCATCACCTTTTCGAGTAGATAAAAGCAAAACTGGATTTTATAGCCTGAATGAAATTTTTATATATATGAAATATGTTTCCATAATATCTTCAATCACTCAAAATGGAGCTTTACACAAGTAGTTGTGCTAAAAATACTAACACAAGTCCCATCCAAAAATGGATTTGCAAAACAAAAGTCCGGGCAGCAACTCCCTTGATATTCCAGCCCACGGAACAGTTCATAAAAACCACCAAACATTCCCAAAATATTGTCATAAAACAGCTACAAAAATCATATAAAATAGCCCCAAAATATTGTCATAAAACAGCCATAAAATCATACAAAACGGCCCAGTATATGCTTTATATATGATATTTTCATACACTTTATTCTCCCAATTTCGAAAACAACAACTTATCAAAAACATCAAAAACAATATCAACAATAATTATACATCATAACTCAGCTAATTCCACCCATTTAATCCAACCAAAATAGCCCCTAATCCATAAATCTCAACAAGGCAACAAATAAGTTTATAACGTTATTTTCTCTGTTCTAATCCGTAAAATCTCTAAACAAGCTTGTAAACGAGGAAAAAGGTGACCTCAATCTTACCTTAAGTATGCAGCAACCACATCAACACTCTCCTTCTTAGCTGTTTGTTTCTCAAACTAAAGTCAATGCAACGTACAACACTTTTTTTCTCTTCATGATCTTCGGAATTCAGGAATTAGATTTTGGTCAAAATGGTTTTTCTTATCCTAGGAGTTCTCTCCCTCTCTCTCTAAAACATTATGGATATTTCTTGGTCTAAAAATGAGGAAGGGAGGCTTAAAATATCCCTTAAATATTAAGGAAAATAGACCTGACCCAACTTGGAATCGGGTTGGGCCGAACTCACTGCTAGCTTGTACTTTTTCCCTTAAAACATCCATAACTCTTTATCCTGATATCACATATAATCCCACGACCTATGATTGGAAAGGAATTTCAATTATCTACAACTTTAATTTTAGAAGTTTTCCCAAATTTCCAAATGCTGATGGGGTTATGGCCTCCCGAAGTCAGATCACCCGAAAGATCCCAACCAAGCCATCTTAGCATACATTGCATACATAAGGTAAGTAAATATGATGATATAAGCAGAAGAATCCTTTCAATAAGAAGTCAAATAAATGTAAACTTCAAACACATGTCCAAAATAGACTTACATCAATTTGAAACGTTTAAACATGCCTCTATTCTAGACATGATGGGGGCTTAGGATAAGCTCCTAGTTTACCCTAATCATAAGAGAAAAATTCAAGTAAACCACATAAAAGAAAATTCATATCCTCGATCAATGAGGTCTCACCAACTCTTGAAAACTAAATTAACTCTAGCCAGGAATGTGAGGAGCATCAGTGTCTTCCGTCCTAACATTATGAGATAACGTAGGCATAATATGAATTAGTACATAGAATGTACTAAGTATGTGAGACATGCATGAACAAGTAAAGGAACGTGAACAATATGGCATGAGATGCATGACCATCATAGTGAACATGAAATGAGCTTAAAGCACTTGAAACATATGAAACATTATGGTCAATACATCATAAAACTTTATAATGAAACGTACATATTTTCATATAACTTGTGTGGGATGAGACCTTTAACCAACATCTTAAGGCCATGCGAGCTATAACATGTAATCTGATACAACTCCCACATCGAAAAGAGAGAGGCTACTTGCCAAGGTAGATGCCATTAGAACAACTTTAACTTTGTGAGCTATATGTGGATCCACTAGCTAAGCCATGAAGGCAACCTATGGGGAAATGTAGTTTGGGACTTTAGGTTGCTACTAGGATTTCCTTGGGTATGTTACAGGCCAAACCCTACCTATAAGTCCTCTCGATGCTTAGTCAATATCCCAAAAATATCATTAAATCATAGAAATCATTATCATTAAATTTATCATGAAAATAATCATTAGAGTAGCTCATTAACTTTAATGATTCATAGGAATCCATTAACTTCGGTGAGAATTGTCCTTATCACCATCTCAAACATGATTGTGTGATAATTTTGCTTATCATACCATAATAACTTTATGGGATCATAACTGATCATCATCATAACTTTGATTATTAAATCATAATCTCAACTTCGATCATAAAAACTTTCTTTGAACATCATTGAACTCATAATCAAACTCATGCAAATCATATTTGAACTTCCTAATCATAATTGAAAATAGCTTTATGCATCGACACTTATAATTCAAATTGAAATCATTTAATTAATGTTAGAACATACTTATAATAATCAATGATAACAACTAAAAATGTAATTGAAACAGCCCAATGCAATTCATTAGAATTAGGATTACAATACATTTAAATTTAATGAGATTTTGAAAGAAAATATTGGGACTCCATGGGTGAAAAGAACCCATGGATCAATCACCACTTACATTGGT
Organism: Solanum dulcamara; assembly: GCF_947179165.1. Taxonomy (NCBI): domain Eukaryota; kingdom Viridiplantae; phylum Streptophyta; class Magnoliopsida; order Solanales; family Solanaceae; genus Solanum; species Solanum dulcamara. The sequence goes on from NC_077245.1 coordinate 26,069,970, forward strand.
GAAAACAACTTGAAATTGAAGAACAACCTTGGTGAAATTGAAACTCTATCTTGAAATTTGAAGAAGAGCTTGAGAGGATTTGATTAGTCTTGCCTTATGGGAAATTTGAAGAATGATTTTAAATTGAGGGAATTTTGAAGATTTGGGTAATTATAGACTTGAACTTGGCCATAATAGTGTCTAGATACATTGAACCAAACTTTGAGAAAAGACAAGATTGTCCTTCATTAAACTCGAATATTAGGCCTACGAATCAACTTCTATGAGTCATCCTCAAGTCTACGACTCGTAGACTTTAGTCGTCGTGCAAGTTGTGAATTTTTGAGATTTAATAGCCTCTAAAGTTGTGTCTATGAGACGTTTCTATGATTTGTCATCATGATTACGAGTCATCAACTCTACTTATCCTACAAGCCTAAAAACTTACAACTTTTAAGGTCTCTGAAGTTTATGTACCAATTGTTGAGTCGTAGGACTCTTCCTGAGGATGATCCTAAAGAGTGCTCAAGAGGTCACTCCATGACTCATCTCTACAAGTCGTAGAAGTGACTATGAATCGTCTAGGGGGTCGTAGATTCAGAGTCAGTCATGTTTTTGAGAAATTTTCTTTTATTTTGACTTTTTGGCTTTCGAAGTCTTACAATATCTCTCCCTTGGGAATATTCATACTCGAATGAGATTCAACCAATATAAGAGAGACACGTAAAGAGGACTAGCAACCCATCATGAATATAATGATACCTCATAATGCATGAAACAGGTAATGTTTTTCAAACTTAACATAAAACATGATTTAAAATCAATCTTCATGAACATGCATGCATATGAATAACATGGGAGGAACTGAATATGTAGGATTTCAATCAATTTGGATAAGAACAACTTACTACTTTAGGCTTGCGTAGAAGGAAAGAGTTACGGGTATCGTTTCATCATATCTGCCTCCGCTTCCCAAATATCACTCTTTACTTATTGATTTCTCCACAATACTTTGATGGACACGACCTCTTTGTTTCTTGGATTCTTCACTTTCCGGTCTACGATTTCCACTGGAACCTCCTCATAAGTCAGATTCTCTTCAACACTCACATCTTCTAATGGTACAGTGGAATTAGGATCACCTAAAAAATTTCTCAACATCGATACATGAAATATAGGATGAACCATAGCCAACTCCAATGGTAAATCTAACTCACAAGCCTCCTTACCGATACGTCTTAATATATTATAAGGTACAATATATCTAAGACTCAATTTTCCTTTCTTACCAAAATGCATTACACCCTTCATGGGTGAAACCTTCAAATAGACCTAATCATTCAAATCAAATTTTAGCTCCCTCTTCCTAATATTTGAATAGGACTTTTGAAGAGTTTGAGTCGTCTTCAACTTTCCCTTATTAGTCTCACCTTATCCATAGCATCTATTACCAAATCTGGACTAATCAGGGCCATCCCGCCTACTTTAAACCATCCCACTGGGACCTATATCTTCTTCCATACAATGCTTCAAGAGGAACAATTTGGATGCTAGGGTGATAATTATTGTTGTAGGCAAACTCAATCAATGGTAGATTCTCATACCAACTTCCTTTAAAATAAATAACACATGCCCTCAACATATCCTCTAAAGTTTGAATCATTCTTTCGGCTTGACCATCGGTTTGAGAATGGAAAGTGGTACTTAACTTAACCTTTGGACCAAGACCCTTTTGAAATGACTTCCAAAAGTGTGAAGTGAATTGAGTACCTCGATATGATAAAATAGACAAGGGAAAACCATGTAGTCTTACACACTCACGAACATACAACTTAGCATAGTCTTTGGCACTATCAGAAGTCTTGACCGATAGAAAATGAGTCGATTTCGTCAATCAATCCACAACAACTCAAATAGAATTATATTGCCTTTTAGTACGAGGCAAATCCATCACAAATTCCATATTCACATCTTCCCACTTTCAAGTAGAAATTTCAATGTCTTGAGCCAAATCTCTCAATTTCTTTTGCTCAACTTTAACTTGTTGATAATTGGACACCTAGATACGAACTCCATTATGTCTTTCTTTATACCATTCTACCAATACATTTCTCTTAAATCGTGATATATATTAGTGGATCCCGAGTATACCGAATACTAAGAAAAATGGGCCTTATCTAATATCAATTCTCTCAAACCATCAACATTAGGCACACACACCCGGCCTTGGTAGCGGAGTACCCTATCTCCCCTTGGGAGAAAAACCTTAATGACTTTTTTGGTAACCGGTTTCTTTAATTTAACCAACACCAGATCATTATCTTGCTTAGACTTGACATCCGCTATAAGAGATGGTTCTGAACCATTTTGAATAAGGATACCTCCATCATTGGAGTCAACCAAATGAACACCTAATTGAGCCAATCTATGTACATCCTTAACTAATTCTTTCTTAGCTTCCTCAACATGGGCAACACTATTCATAGACAGTCTACTTAGTGCATCGACAATCAGATTAGCTTTACCCGAATGGTATAATACACTCATATAATAGTCTTTCAACAATTCAAGCCATCGCCTTGGCGAATGTTCAAATCCTTTTGCTTAAACACATATTATAGACTCTTATGATTAAGAAGACATGATCCCAGGCCGATACTTGAGATGTACCCCCTCTTCTAGGTATATCAGTGAACACATCAACATGGACGCCATAAAGATAGTGTCTCCAAATCTTTGAAGGAAACACAACCGTTTCTAGTTTCAAGTCATGAGTCGGATAATTCTTTTCATGCACCTTAAGTTGCCTAGAAGAATCGGCTATCACCTTACCATGCTGCATCAACACACAACCAAGGCCAACCCTTGAGGCATCACAATACACCACGAAACCATCGGACCCTTCCAGTAATATCAAAATAGGAGTGGTAGTAAGACTATCTTTCAACTCTTGGAAACTATTCTCACAAGCTTTCGACCATTGGAACTTCACTCTATTTTGAGTCAATTTAGTCAATGGTGATGAAATCGAGGAAAACCCTTCCATAAATCTTCTATAATATCCAACTAGGCCCAAGAAACTCCTAATATCTAAAAAAGACAATGGTCTAGGTCAATTCTTAACCACATCGGTTTTCATCGGATCAACCATAATCCCTTCACTAGACACAATGTGACCATGAAAAGCCACCTTCCTTAACCAAAACTCACACTTATTGAACTTGGAAAATAATTGCTTGTCCTTTAGAGTTTGCAACACAATCTTAAATGATTAGCATGCTCCTCCTCATTCTGAGAGTAAACCAAAATGTCATCAATAAATACAATTACAAACATGTCTAAATATTATTTGAACACTCTATTCATCAAATCCATGCATATCGTGGGGGCATTAGTCAATCCAAATGACATAACTAAGAATTCATAATGGCTATACCTTGTTCGAAATGTTTTATTAGGGATATCACACTCCCTCACCCTTAGTTGGTGATAATCGAAATGAAGGTCTATCTTGGAGAAATAACTTGTCCCTTGTAATTGGTCAAACAAATCATCTATCCTCATAATTGGATATTTATTTTTGATGGTTACTTTGTTCAATTACCAATAGTCAATACACATAGGAAGCGAACCTTTCTTCTTCCTTACAAACAATATGGAAGCACCCCATGGGAATATACTTGGTTTAATGAAACATTTGTCTAACAAGTCTTTCAATTGATTATTTAACTCTTTTAGTTCCATGGGGGGCATTTGGTAAGGAGGGATAGAAATAGATTGAGTATCGGGAAGAAGCTCTATGCCAAAGTCAATTTCCCTTTTGAGAGGAACACCGGGTAGATCATCGAAAAACACATCAAGAAACTGATTAATAATAGGAACTGATTCTAGGGTAGGGGCTTCAAAATTAGTATCTCTAACCTTTACAAGATGGTATATGAAACCTTTGGAACTCATTTTTTGAGCTTTAAGGCACGGAATGAATTGAACTTTGAACATGAAATTACTACCCTCCCATTCTAGGACTGGCTCATTAGGGAATTGAAACTTAACCATTCGGGTTCTGCAATCAATAGAAGCATAACATGCATATAGACAATTCATACTAAGGATAATATCGAAATTGGTCATATCAAGCTCAACTAGATCACATAGATTAAATTTATGGAAAACCAAAACTGGACAACTTCTATAGACTCTTTTAGCCAGAACCAACTCACCTATAGGAGCATAAATAAAAAAAGACTAACAATTTTTTGGGGCTAACATCAAATCTCATGGCCACATAAGGAGTAACAAAAGATAAATTTACACCCTAATCAAGCAAAGCATAGACACCATAGTGAAAGACCCATAACATAATAGTAACAACATCAGGAGTCTCTTCTACCTCTTGCTTACCATGAAGAACACAAAATTGATTGTTGCATTTACTACCTTTTGGTTGAGCTTTGGCACCTTATGTTACTTGGCCTTGAGCACGACCATATTTAACCTTACACTTCATATCATGATGATCCAGCTTGCCATATTGATAGCACATATTCAAACCCTCCAGACACTTTCCCTTGTGATTCTTCCCACACTACTTGCATGTGGGGTAACTTAGCCAATAGGAGCACCTCCTTGAGTCTTAGGGTTGGGCACCCTATATTTTTCAAACCTTGGAGTAGTAGAATTTGAAAATGCTTGACCGAAGATAATTTGGCCAAAATAGGGACGCCCACCACTTCTGGACTTAACATTAGAGGAATCACCACCATCGGTCCTTGCCCTCTTAGACTCTCTATTTTTCTTCTTTAGATTTTCACTCTCTATTTGCTCCACATAATTCATAAGTCTAGATATGTTCATTTCCCGAATCAACATGGCCATCTTACACTCCTTAGAAATCATATCCAATACACCCAACATAAACTTTCACATACGAGCTCTTGGGTCAACAATCATAAATGGAGTATATTTCGATAATTTGGTGAACTTAAGGGCATACTCCCTCACACTCCTACCACCTTGCTTAAGATTGATGAACTCTTGTATCTTAGTGGCCCTCAACTCCTATGGGAAAAAATGATCAAGAAACACCCCTTTGAATTCTTTCCAAGTCATGGGATAGCTTCTCTAGTCCTCTCACTCTTCCATTGATCAAACCAAATCCTAGCAACATCCTTCAATTGATAAGTTGCCAACTCGCCCTCTCAACTGGGATAACCTCCATAATCTCTATAATAATGTAAATGCAATCAACAAACTCTTATAGATCTTCTTCCACATTGGAACCCCAAAATTCAGGAGGATTCATCTTCATAAAGACACACACCCTTGTTGCTATTATACCCACACTTGGTTCACAATGGCAACCACTTCACGGTTGACTTGTGCCTTCATGGATTGAGCAAGTACTTAGAAGGCTTCTCAAAACTCGACATTGGTCACTTGGTCATTCAAGGGCCCATTTAGAACTTGTTTTCCCTTTTCAACCGCATTCCTTTAAGCGAGGTATCTTCATGGAGGCATTTTCTAAAAATCACAAAGAACAAGTATAAAAGGAAAAAGGCTTAGAGTAGCACTCTACCATACGATATAGATCATGAAAGAAGTAAGATTTTCCTAAGACATTTCGTAGCCTTCTACTTATAGATGTGGCGCGCTTCACACTGATGAACAAGACTCTACTTAATATAGCATGTTAGACTCCATAGGACACCACTAAACCTTGTACTCTGATACTAAGTTTGTCACGTCCCAAGCCTAGGGCCTAGATGTGACATGGCGATAAGGAACCCAAAAGAACCCAACCAAGCCATCTTAGCATATATTGCATATATAAGGTAAAGAAACATGATAAGATAAGCGGAAGAATCCTTTCAATAAGAAGTCAAAGAAAGGTAAACTTCAACATGTCCAAAATAGACTTACATCAATTTGAAATGTCTACACATGCCTCTATTCTAGACACGATGGGAGTTAGGACAAGCTTCTAGATCACCCGAATCATAAGAGAAAAATTCAAGTAAACCACATAAAAGAAAAGTCATTTCCTTGATGAATGAGGACTCACCAACTCTTGAAAACTAAAGTAAATCTAGCCACGAATCTAAGGAGTATGAATGTCATATGTCCCTACATTATGAGACAATGTAGGCACAATATATGTTAGTACATAGAAGGTACTAAGTATGTGAGATATGCATAAACAAGTAAAGGAACATGAAAAATATGGCATGAGATGTATGACCATCATAATGAACATGAAATGATAAAGCACTTGAAACATATAAAAACTTATGGTCAATACATCATAAAACTTCATAATGAAACATACATCTTTGCATATAATTTATGTGGGATAAGACCTTTAACCGACATCTTAAGAGCATCCAAGCTATAACATGGAATCCGATGTAACACTCACATCGAGAAGAGAGAGGCTACTTTCCAAGGTAGACTCTGTGAGATAACTTTAACTTTGTGAGTTATATGTGGATCCATTAGCTAAGCCATGAAGGCAACCTACGGGGGCAATGTAGTTTGGGACTTTAGGTTGCTACTAGAATTGTTTTGGGTAATTAACTATGTTACTGGGCCAAACCTTACCTATAAGTCCTCTCGATGCTTAGTCAATATCCAAAAAAACATTAAATCATAGAAAATATAATTATTAAATTATCATGAAAATAATCCTTAGAGTAGCTCATTAACTTTAGTAATTCATAGGAATCCATTGACTTCAGTGAGAATTGTCCTTATCACCACCTCAAACATGATTGTGTAAGAATTGTACTTATCCCATCATAATAACTTTCTTGAATAATAATTGATCATCATCATAAATTTTATCATTAAATCATAATCTCAACTTTGTTCATAAAAACTTTCTGTGAACATCATTCAACTCATAATCAAACTCATGTGAATTATTTTTGAACTTTTTAATCATGATTGAAAATAGATTTATGCATGGGCACTCGTAATACAACTTGAAATCATGTAATTAATGTAAAAAAACTTACAATGATCAATCATAACAACTAAAAATGTAATTGAAATAACCCAATGTAATATACTATAATTAGGGTTACAATCCATTTAATTTTAATAAGATTTTGAGAGAAACCATTGAGACTCCATGGGTGAAAAGAACCCATGGATCAATACTCACATACCTTGGTAAAATCATTTTGAAATTGAAGAAGAACCTTGGTAAAATTGAAACCCTAGCTTGAAATTTAAAGAAGAGCTTGAGAGGATTTGATTAGTCTTGCCTAAGGGGAAATTTGAAGAATGATTTAGAATTGAGGGAATTTATAAGAGTTGGGTAATTATAGGCTTAAACTTGGACATAATAGTGTCCATATATATTGAACCGAACTTTGAGAAAAGACAAGATTGCCTTTCATTAAACTCAAATTTTGGGACTATGAGTCAACTTCTACGAATCGTCCTCAATTATACGACTCGTAGACTTGAGTCGTTGTGCAGGTCATGAATTTCTGAGATTTAATAGCCTTTGAAGTTGTGTCTATGAGTCATTTTTATGATTCGTCATCATGATTAGGAGTCTTCGAATCGTCCTACAGGCCTGAAAACCTGGAACTTTTTAGGACTCTGAAGTTTGTGTACAAGTCATCCTTACGACTCATCAACAAGACGACGACTCATCCTATTGAGTCATAGGACTCCTCCTAAGGATGGTCCTGAACAATGCTCAAGAGGTCACTCTACAACCTGTTTCTACGATTCATAGAAGTGACTATGAATCATCTAGGGTGTCGTAGATTCAGAAATAATCATATTTTTGAGAATTTTTTTTTTTTTTGACTTTTTGGCTTCTGGGGTTTTACACGTACTTGCAATGTGAGTATAGGTCTTTGAACATCACAATATCATACTTGCATCATTCATTTCATTAGGTTCCTAGGTCACTAGTTAAGGATCCTAAGTCACATTTCTTCATAACTTACATGGAATTCATAACTTGAACATATTTATAATCCATGATCATAATTCATACATCAATTTAGAGTAAAACTCATATACATAGTCAATTTGGATGAAAACCAAGAGAATACTTGAAATCATTGTACTCCATAATCATACTTCATGTATATCAATATTGAAAATAGCTTCATGCATGGTCATTCATAATTCAGCTTGAATTCATGCTATTAATGTAAAATCACACTTATAAGGATCATTGATAACAATTTAAAACGTAACTGAAAAATCCAAACACAATTCATACCAATTAGAGTTTAAAGATAATGAAATTTTATGAGATTTTTGGGTAAAACCTTGGGACTCCATGGGTCAAAGGAACCCATAGATAATTCCCCACACGCCTTGGTAAAATCAACTTAGAATTGAAGAGCAACCTTGATGAATTTGAAACCCTAGCTTGAATTTGTAGTAGAAGCTTGAGGGAGAATTTATAGTCTTGCCTTATGGAATTTTTTTTTTTTTTTAAGAATGGATTAAATAGGAAGAGAATTTAAAAAGTTGGGTATATAAAGACTTTGAACTTGATCATAAAAGTGTCTAGGTTCATTAAACCGGACTTGGAAAAAGATGGAAATAACCTTCACTAAAAAAATTAATTTGATCCTAGAATTGACTCTATGAGTCATAGGAATAGTGACAAGTAAGATTTTGGAAAAATACCTAAAAATCAGGTCTCTAAAGTTTTTGTACGACTCATTTTGATAAGTCGTCAACTCCTCTACTACTCGTCATGTTGAGTCGTAGAGCGGGTTCTAAGGCTCTATAGTTGCAGGTGTTCAGGCACTGCACTAAGGCTCAGTAGTTGCGGGTGTTCATACCCTGCACTACGAATGATTTCGACAAGTCGTAGACTCCTTCATGAGTCGTCAAATGACTCGTAGACATATATACTTTACTAATTAAATTTTCCAACCCCAGACTCACTTTCACGATTTGCTTCTACAACTCATAAAGTTCAACTTTTGGGGTCTTACAATAGGCCAGTTTTGATCAAATGAGAATTTGGCTAGATTTTGACTTGGGGAGAATTTGCACTATGGGGAGATCAAGTCCACGATCGCGATGCAAACCTATCGCTCACCCTTTTGGAAATGCATTTTTTGGAAAAATTTATGTTCTGGGATACTTGACCTAAAAATCCACCAAGGCCATTTTTGCAATATTTTACCTTATTATATCATATTCCAACCTTCAAATACCTGAGATATTACAGAAATTAACCTGGGATCCAATTGCACCTTGAACACTGCCTCGGGCCCAATAATACATAATAAAACATAAGGCATCACAAGCCTACCGCTAAACATAAAGTAAAAAGATCGGGGAATGGCTCAAAATCATATAGGGGAAGAAAATATATTTAAGATCGATGCTTTACCCTGAAATATTCCATTCCAGCTCCCAACGAGTACAGCTAATCCAAACCTTCGGCTACGATGAGCCACTGAGGTCTCTAGCACTAGTAAAAAGGTACATCATCCATAACAAGCCCTATCAGAAGTTATGCCTAGCTATAAGGGCGGTACAACACATGATAAAGCATCTAAAGCTCAAATCTATCCTACGGCCATCAACATGAATCATAAATAAGGATAATATCACTAATTCAAACCGCAAACAAGGCCATAAGCCTAAACTAAGGATATCACACAACTGTTCTAGTCTAAGGCTCAACCGCGAGTCAAGAATGAATGGGAGAAGGCAAACCCTATACCCGACAAGTACCAGCCTAAATAACATACATTATATAGCTCAGTCAAAGTTGAAGATCGTAGCCTACCTCGAAGCCGATCACACATGCTCTAAATCTACTAATTTAAAATTTTCCACCTCTAAATCACCTTCAATTGGCGCCACGCTAACAAAATATTAATCACGACGTCAATACGAACGTTTTTACACCAAAATCGCATTTTTTAAAGACAAACCCAAAATTGGATCTAAAATGGAATTATGGGACCCGCATTGGGAATCCTGAAATTGACTTCTTGAAAAGGTTCATTTGAGCTTAATGAACTTGTGTTCCAAAATACAACACAATTCAATGCACGAAACTAAGGAAATCAACCTATGCATCAATTCACCAATAAAGCTTTAAAGAAAGAGAGAGGACATTCCCTTCATGCATGAAATTACCCTAATATGATGACTTTTGAAGTCCCCCGAACACTCCATAGTGTATCCACAAACAAGTAACACTTGAAATCGCCCAAAATAGAGCTCTCAAGCTCAAGAAATCGCAAAAAGAATATAGGGGGTCGAGTTAGTGCATGACTTGTCTTATTTAAAAGACCATTCAAAATGTTCTTTGCGATCGCGGCCTACTCCCAAAAAAGCATTGTGAACGCCCTCCCCCCCCACCGACCCCCGATCGCGAAGAATAGGGTTGCTCAACCTCGAGATAGCGGTCGTATACCATGCAATCGCGGAGGTCTGCTCAACGTGTTTCGCCAATGGGGACCCCAAGGCCCACGAACGCGAAGGTCATTTAGACCTACACCAACTGAGTTGCATTAGCTGGTTTACCCAAGTTGAAAAATCTCTGACGGGGTGGCCGGGATTCGTTCGGAACCTTGAACATGCAAATGAGATATGCTACCGTACTAAATTTGACTTCCGGACTCAACGACGCAGTCAAAATTTCCATTCGAGGTCATCTCAACAAAAGTGGGTTCCACATTCAAGCACCATTTTAAGAAAAAATTTACAAGGGTGCTCGGAATGAGACCAGAAGCTCCGGAAACCGCACGAAGGATCATTCTAGACCAAACTCAATATTTTGGAGCTAATCGCAATGACGAAATTTCAATCCGAGCACTTTTATCAAAAATGTTGACCAAGGTTAAACTTAGGTTAAAGTTTACAGGATAAAATACCTAATGTTACTAGGCTAAAATGACAATTCCGAAGCTGATGGAACAATCAGAATTCTATTCTGATGTCGTTTTTCTAAAGTTTTGACTGAAATCGACCATTCAAACTCCAAGAGCTCTAAAACAGGAAAATGGGCATAAAACCTAAACAATGACCAGGTGACCGAGCTGTCAATGCTAGCAAGTCATAAATGACTTGGGGTCGCTACAAAAAAGCTCTAAACGCTAAAAAGATTGAAAAATACAGTAAATGACCTGGAGAGTCATTACACGTGAGGAAGTGTGCTTAAGCACCCTGCATCTTTAGAGTTCAAGAAATCCAAAAGCCTCGTCCTGTTAGCTTGATGCAAGGCTTTTTTGTTACTAGAAACTCACTCGAAAAATATTCTAATCATAAAAAATACATCTATGCATTCCACCATATTAAAACTTATAATATTAAAATATGCACCGTGAAAAAAAAAGTAGTAAACTAGACAGAAGGCCAAATTAGTAAAGCCTAAATCGAAGGAGAAGCACAATAATCATTCCAAGATCATGATTTTATAATTAAGCCTTTATTCTCGTAAAATGCAAGTTACCAATCTACTAAATGAATATAACTATTGTTAAATCTGCAAGAAAATATTTCAGTGTTTTGCCATAACAAAGAGGTGAAACTCAGAAATGGCTGACGCTTAGAAGAGTATAGATATCAAGCATAAATAGACCCGCATAAATAAACAACATATAAATAGTTTCTGCCATCATGTTCATTCATGAAATTATTAATGCATTAATCATGAAAAGAGTATTAAAAGTTAATCTTTAATTAACGACGCACAACCTTTTTTTTTTCTGTGATGAAAGATTTTAAAATAAGAAATATAACCAAAAAACTGAGATTAAAGATAAATAATAATTCTGAGATGTGAGAATGTAACCTCCCTGGATCTAAAATCCTCATATATATGCGTGCGCGTGTATATGTATGTAAAAAATTGATTCTTTTGTTAAAACGAAAAGATTTGCGGGTGTTATAATTTTTCAACAACAAGAAAGTTATTGCAAAAACTTCAACTCTTGTTTGATAAAATCAATCACTAAGATGGTTGCAATAACTGAAGCGTAAGCGTGAGAGAGACGGTTGAGTGACATTTTTACAAAGAAAAGCTTTTGATTTTTAAATAAATGAATTGGACAGAGGTTTAGGGTTAAATCCTAGAGTTGTTTTATTCTATTTTATAAAAAATTAACAAGTTTTAGATAACATACTTCAGATCCCATTTAATTTACGAAAAATGACCAAATTTTTTAAAAAACTATGAGAAATTGAACAAAATGCTTTCACATATAGTTTGGTCTAAAAATATCATTACAGTCAATAGTTTGGTTCAAAAATGCGCATATTATTACGTAACGGGTCAAAATATCTTTTTTAAAATAATTATAATTTTTTTAAAAAATACATTATTTTTTTAATCATGATTTTTTAATTAAAAATGCTTATTCTACTTCAATTCGGAAAATATTAGGAAATAAATATATTTTCTAGTTTATTAGAATTTTTTTATCACTATCTAATTGAAAACTAATGATGGGGTTATTATGATCTTTTTATATGTATATTACTTATATAATCAGTTAAAAAAATACATGAAGTTATTTTATTTTAATTATTTAATGAGATTAAGAAGAAAAAAATATTTCCTTTTTATTATTTATTAGTTAAAGTGATTTTAAAATAAAAGCAAAAAGAATACGATTTTTTAAAACTGATATTTTTATTATGAATAAGATATGTTTGAAAAAAAAAACTAATTTATCAGGAAAATGATATTTTTACCCATTAAGAAATAATAGGAGAATTTTTAGATCAAATTATTAACCGAAGATATTTTTATCCAAATTCACATAATTTAAGGATATCTTATCCCTTTTGTGTTTAATATAATTCCAATTTAAGTAAGACTTTGACCAAATTTGGTCAAAATTATCACTTTTTAAAATTTCAAACACTTGAATGACTCTCTTTGGTGTAAATTTTGTACTAACACTGCTAAGCCATCGCCACTTGGGAAGTCCAAGGGGGTAGGTATGGAAAGTTTTAAGGTCATTTGGACAAAATAATTATAGGAATCTTGCTTTGTATTGGTACAAGTCCCAGCCGCCTTCTCCTTTTTCATTTCTTCAGTAGTAAAACAAAATTAGTTAGCATGAAATGAATTACAGTTAAAAACAAAAAGTATATAGTAAATTCGTATAATAGACCATAATTAATTCCAAGTGGTTCTCCTTTCTATTATAGTTATTCTTAGTTTTTTCAGCTTTTTATTATTTTAGGACTGATCATATATATCCTCTTTTGATGGATTATTTTATTATAAATTAATAGATTGGTGTGCTAGTATGATAAAAGTATTTTCTGATAGATTAGACTTACATAACTACGTTAAAATACGGAGGGATTTATAAGATCTGAAGTATAAGAAATTAGATATATTTTTTATGTGTTAAATTCGAAGTTTTCTGAGAACATCTATAAGTATTAGCTTTTAATTTCTGATTGAATTGTGCTTTTAGAATTGAAGAAACTTGATAAGAAATTGTTCTGCTTTACGTTTTGGGGCATCCATACATATATATTTATCGACTGCAATGTGAAGTGCTAGTTGATGATACTTCCTCATAGTCATCATGATCATCTCTTCTTATTTTAATTTATTTATTCAAGATTAAAAGTTGGAAGAAAATTGAGATTTCAATCGGATATTTTTATTTATTTATTTTAGTTGTTTTTCATGAGATGTCCAAACGGATCCTTAATATTAAGAGTGAGAATATAATATTGATATCATGTGAACTGTTTGATCTAAAAGTTAATTTTTCAGAACTGATATTTTTATTTATTTATTTTAGCTACTTTTCATGATCTTGCTTAGATGTGAACGTGATCAGTGAGTTCTTTCACAAAATGTTCCAACTTGCAAGAAAGTTGAAAAGAAACAACACCACAATGACATCTTTGCTCAAAGAAAAAAAAAGAGGAAATTATAATTATGTATACACTACCCAAATTGGAAAAAAAGATATGCTTTCTTCCAAATTTGAATACAATATATTTGAAAAAGGAATTGTTTATTATGGCCTTTAATTGACTTATTGTGCTTCAAGTAATTTACTCCTTGTATCTTTTTATTTCTTTGCTTCTTGTTCAACTCCAACAATGTCCTCTCTAATTTTTCACCTTCTATTCTTGCTACTGCCTTGCCTCTCAAAGTGTTGTGCAGAACTCTCAGGAAATGATACTGATCATTTGGCCCTGATTTCCTTTAAAAATGCAATAATATCAGACCCACTCAACATCACAGCTTCTTGGAATGAATCTAGCCATTTCTGCAGCTGGATTGGCATAACTTGTGGCAACAAACACGGTCGAGTCATTAGGATTGTCTTGAACTCTAGCGAATTGGTTGGTCCATTGTCACCTGCAGTTGGTAATCTTAGTTTCCTCAGGATACTTTGGCTCAGCAAGAACAGTTTCACTGGCCAAATCCCTGGAGAGATAGGAAAGCTATCAAGATTACGCATGTTGAACTTAGCAAACAATTCTTTTTCTGGTGAAATACCAAGAAACATATCGCGGTGCTCCAATCTTAATTATATTCATTTGGGTAATAACAATCTGAGTGGAAGCATTCCAACTGAATTGAGATCATTGAATAAACTCAAGAATTTGCTTCTTCAGTTGAACAAATTGACTGGAGAAGTTCCAGCTTATCTAGGTAATCATTCTTCACTCTTGGCAATTGCACTAGGAGATAATCAACTCCATGGAAAGATACCTGATATTTTTGGTGGACTCAAACATTTGGTGTTTCTTGATTTTGCCATGAATTATCTGTCTGGTGAGATTCCTATGTCCATTTTCAACTTGTCATCATTGCACACCCTTCAGTTAACTTTTAATAAACTTGAAGAGGATCTTCCATCAGACGTGGGGTTCAATCTTCCAAGCTTAAAGTTCTTTCTCCTTGTGGGAAATCAACTGACAGGAAAGGTGCCTACTTCAATACTAAATTCCACATTAATTATGGAATTTGGTATCGACGCCAATAATTTCACTGGACAAGTACCAGCCTTTGGAAATCAAAAGGATTTGTACTGGCTTGGAGTTGCTGAAAATCATTTTGGAAATGGAATGTTGGATGATTTGAAGTTTATGTATTCCCTACAAAATTGTACAAGTTTAGAGCAGCTAATACTGGAAAACAACAATCTTGGAGGAGTACTGCCAAAATATATAGGCAACATGTCCAATCTTTTGCGGCTTTCTGTAGGGGGGAATCTCATTCATGGAAACATTCCCACAGAGATTTTACAACTTGACAATCTGCAAGTACTTGGTCTCGAGAAAAATAATTTTACTGGTGTGATTCCCGAGTCTATTGGACAACTAAGGCAACTTAGTAAGTTACACCTTCACCACAACAAATTTTCAGGGGAGATTCCACATTCTCTTGGAAATTTGACGAGGTTGATTGAACTCAATTTGGGATCAAACAACTTTCAAGGTACTGTACCATCAAGTCTTGGAAGCTGCAAGTTCTTATCGCTCTTGTATCTGAATGGAAATCAACTTAGTGGTCCTATACCGAAAGAACTGTTTGAGCTCTCCCTTATAGAACTTGACCTCTCAAACAACCACTTGACGGGGTATTTTCCTGTACGGATTGGCTCTGGAAACTCGACTGGATTGATAAACTTGATCTACATGAACCATTCATACAACAATATATCAGGTGAAATACCAAGCAGCTTTGGCACTTTGACTAGTTTGACGGAACTATACCTTGGTAACAATGCCCTTCAGGGAATTATTCCTGCATCCTTGAGTTCTTTGAGAAGTCTTGAATATATGGATCTTTCTCATAACCACTTTATAGGGAGGATCCCAAAGTTTCTGGATGAACTTGTCTCCTTGAAGTTCTTAAATTTGTCTTATAATGATTTGGAGGGTGAGGTACCTTTGAAAGGAGCTTTCAGAAACATGAGTGCTGTTTCACTAGTTGGGAATAGTGAGCTATGTGGTGGTATTCCAGAGTTCAAAATGCCGAAGTGCAGCGACAAAGTAGCATCAAGTAGAAGAAGATTATCTCATAGATTGATAATAGTAATGCTGATTATTGGAGGATTATTGGCAGCAACAACAGTGGCCCTTCTTCTTTTCTGGTGTGCTAGGAGAAAAAAGAGGTCTACTTCATCAGAGAGTTCATCATTGGATGTGATCCCAAGAGTAACTTACAATAGTCTTCACAAAGAAACTAATGGCTTCTCTACGTCGAACATGATTGGTTCGGGTGCATTTAGTTTCGTGTACAGAGGCATTCTAGAGGAAAATGGAAAATTTGTTGCCATAAAGGTGCTCAAACTCCAAGTTAGGGGAGCTTCTAAGAGCTTTCTTACTGAGTGCGAAGCACTAAGGCATATCAAGCATAGAAACCTGGTAAAACTCTTAACATCATGTTCAAGCATTGATAACCAAGGTAATGACTTCAAGGCTCTCATTTATGAATTCATGGCCAATGGTAATTTGGCAAATTGGTTGCACAATAAAAATACAGAAGGTGAAGAAAATCATGAGCCTAAAAATTTGAACATGCTACAGAGACTCAATGTAATAATTGATGTGGCTTCTGCATTAGATTATCTTCATCATCAATCTGGCACGCCATTGACACATTGTGATATCAAACCAAATAATGTGCTTTTGGATGAAGATTTTGTTGCTCATTTAGGTGACTTTGGACTGGCGAGGTTTCTGCCTGATGCTGCAAATCTGCTCTCCTTGAGCCAATCCAGCTCTCTCAATATAAGAGGAACCATTGGATATGTTCCACCTGGTAACTCTTCTCCCTCTCTAAATATCCTTTATATTTATGCAGCTCCTCTTACTTATCAAGTTTGTCAATTCATGTATGTGCAGAATATGCTAATGGTAATACATTTTCGACCTATGGAGATGTGTATAGTTATGGAATTCTACTGTTGGAAACATTTACCGGAAGAAGTCCAACTGATGAGTTTTTCAAGGATGGTCTAAACCTTCATGATTTTGTTAAGAGAGCCATACCTGAGCAAGTGAAAGATGTTTCTGATCCTAAACTTGTCTATGATGAAACGGGCAGACTGATCAGCAACAATAAAACAATTGAGTGCCTCGCGTTGATTTTTCGAGTTGGGATTGCTTGTTCAGTGGAATCTGCAAAAGATCGCATGGACATTGCTGATGTTGTTAATGAACTGACTCTAATCAAAGATGCCTTCCTGACGAACTAGCAATATTGACTGAAGTTTTTGAATTTCATAATAAAGATACTACTTATAAGTTATATTCTCACTATCCACTTTTCGCTTCCCTTTTCCTGCTTCCCCTTATGTAACGAAAAAAGTTGAAAAATAATCATTCAATTTGGTTTATTTTGTTTCACTTCATACTAGATCTACTCTATAGAGCTGAAAATATGTTTTTCGTCTATACTGATTTCATTAACTTAAAAAGAAATCGACAAAACTGCCAAAAATTATAAGCTCAACCAGAAATATACTTTCCATTTTACAAAATGAACTTGTACCGACAAAGTAGGATACAATTTTACATGGTAAATGCATAATGAGAAATCTAAAACTAGACTGATGTTTGGAATTTAAACTACATGGTAAGAGGGAAAAGGAGAAAACTACAAAGAATCTTTCTTTCTCATTTTGCTCACATTTGCTTGAAGACCTAAATGTTCAAGGTTCAGCATCAACAAGCATCTTTACTACTTCTTTCATGCTGGGGCGTAAATTAGGGAGTTTGGTGGTACATAGTGCAGAAATCCTCAACACTTTGATCATGTCATCTTGGAAAAGCTCGGAAACCACCTTTTGATCAAGAATTTTCAGAACACTTCCTTTGTCATTACGATGAGTTGATGCCCAATAAACCAAGTCTTTACCTTCTCCATAGGCTTCCTCTATTGGTTTCCTTCCGGTTACTAATTCTAATAGCACAACTCCAAAGCTGTATACATCGCTCTTTTCTGTCACTCTGGAAGTATATGCTAGCTCTGTCAATAAAACAAATTCAAATGCGATGTTAGAAAACTAGCAAGAGTGAAATTAGAAAGAAGTGGGAACATAGTATTTGGTTTTTCCTCTTTGAAACATACCAGGAGCTAAATAGCCATGAGTGCCTGCAAAGCAGCTGAACTCGGAGACTGTAGAGGAGATTTCTGAAACTTTTGCAACCCCAAAGTCAGAAACTTTCGCCTCATACTCCTCATCAAGTAGAATGTTTGTTGACTTGATATCTCTATGAATAATAGGAGGGAAACAATCATGGTGCAAATAAGCAATTCCCTTTGCAGTTCCAACTGCAATTTTATACCTCCGGTACCAATCTAATTCTGTCTTCCCAGCCTTGACTTCCTGGTGTAGTGCCTCAAATAAATTACCATTTGGCAAGTACTCGAAAACCAACAAATTTGAACCTTCTCTCATTAGACTGGCATACAGTTTAACTATATTCCGATGCCTGATCTTTCCCAGAATGTCCATTTCCCTTGTCAAAACTTTCACCTCATTTCCTTTCCAAAGCTGCTTTACAGCCACTGTGCCACAGCCTTTCTTCAAATCTAACCGATAAACTTTTCCTGTGCCACCACTTCCTATCAATTTATCCTCGCCGACATCACAAATTTCATCTACATCAAGTTCCACATGTTGGAAGCTTTCAAGCTTCCATTTTGGATCCATTCCATTTGCTTGTCCCATTCGCTTTTCTGGACTAGCTTCAGCATTGTGCTTGTACTTCCAGTAACTCACAAGCATGAAAACACCCATTAGAACAGACAAAGAAAGTAATACAATGCAAAACACAACTAGTTTGCTCTTCATGAACTTGTCCTGAGCAGCCTTTCCACTACAAGCGCCCAAGCCTGAGTTCATTGGGATACTCCTGATGCTTTGATCAACACAAAGCCCCTTGTTTCCTACAAATGCTTTTTCTCCTCCCACCGTCAAAAGATCAGTAGGAACTCGTCCGGTTAGCTGATTGTTAGAGAGATCCAATGAAGATAATTTCAGGTTATCCAAGTTTGTTGGAATTGAACCACTGAGATTGTTACTCGAAAGATTCAGAGAGTTCAACGAGGCCATCATTGACAACGAATTGGGTATGGCACCTATCAGAAGATTTGAAGCAAGATTCAAGTTTGCCAACCTGGGAAACTCACCCAACTCTGATGGTATTGACCCGGAAAGTGAGTTTTTCTCTAAATGCAAAGATGAAATTTGCTTCAATGTTCCAAGTTCAGATGGTATTATGCCAGAGAAGTCATTGTTATCCAAATATAGCCTTTCCAACTGTGTAAGCTTTCCAAGTTCTTTCGGAAGCTCACCTGAAAATTTGTTGTTTGATAATACCAACTGATTCAAGTTAGTAGCAGCACCAATTCCAGGAGATACAGTTCCAGTGAAGTTGTTATCACTGAAATCTAGCATCAAGACATTTGGAAGCCCCCATAAACCCTCAGAAATTCTCCCAGAAAGCTGATTCCGACTCACCCTTAATCTCGTTAAAGGCTTGCAAGAAGCATAATTATCTGGAAACTCCCCTGTGAAACTGTTTTCAACAGCTAGCAAATTTTGCAAGTTGCCATTTTGGCATAAATATTTTGGAAATGCACCGCTAAACTTGTTCTCAGATATGTCTACGCTATTCAGTGGTGAAAACCGGCCAAGATTTGCTGGAATTTCTCCAGAAAAACTGTTCCTGTACACAGAAAAGCCATTAAGATGCTGCAAATCTCCAAAGCCTGGAGGGATTTCACCAGAGAAATTGTTCTTGAATATTTGAAAAACTGTTAAATTCTTCAGGTTGTCAATCCCCTTAGGCAAAATCCCTTCCAACTGGTTTCCAGAAATATCAATTTCCTGCAGATGCAAGAGGTCTACAAGCTCAACTGGCAATTCCCCCGTCAAATTGTTTTGATAAAGTTCAATCTTGAAGAGATTTTGCAGCTTGTTTATAGACTTTGGGAAATTCCCAGATATATGGTTTTTCGAAATATCTAATGTTCCTAGTGCCTCCATTTCAAAAATAGATTCCGGGATTTGTCCTGTCAAATTTGACTCTGCCAAGTAAAGCCAATAAAGTTTCTTCAACTTCCCAAATGAATCAGGAAGATTACCTGCATCATAGTTATTGCCACCAAGGCCTAATGCAACCAAACTAGTCAACTTTCCAAACCAAGCTGGAAATTGTCCAGAAAAGTAGTTCATCGACAAGTCTAACACCTCCAACTTAGCCAAACTAGATAAATCAGGTATCATACCATTCATGTTATTTAGAGTAACATTCAAGACTTTGAGATTGGTGCAATTGGCCAATTGACTTGGAAGATTCCCAGATAGTAAATTTGAAGGAAGCACTAGTGAAGTAAGGCTTTGGAGCACAGAAATTGAAGGGGAAATAACCCCAGACAGGGACTTATTGTCAAGGGAAATTTCAGTGACCAAGCCAGTGTGTTTGTCACATTGAATGCCATAGAATTTGCAAGGGGAATCTGTATATTTCCAAGATTCCAAGAAATTCCAGGGGTCAACAAGCTGCTTTTTAAATTCAAGAAGGGCTTGTGTCTCAACAGACAAAGAATTGGATAGCTGGAAAAAGAAAACAAGAAAATTCAAGAAAATAGCAAGAATTTGGAGGGAATGGAGCTTTGGGATTCTAGCCATTCTTGAATTTGGAAAGGGCTAAAAAGTCATTTAACAAGGGGAAGACAAATCCAATAACAGATATGATGTGTGCCCATTCCTAGTTGTAGCTGAAAGAAGAGAAGTAGCAATCAGTAACCAAACAATAAAGTAAAGAAAGGAGTATATACAAATATAAATACTATAAACAATAACATATAACAAACCCCTTTTACTTAAAAGCAATGTATACCTAATCAAATGTTTGTCGTATAATATATCTATAATAGGAAATTAAAATATCACCTAGAGAATAAGATAACTTAGGAATTCAGTAAGGCTCATATGAACTATGTTAAACAGATATACACAAAAACATACATTATGTTGGGCGATTGGCTGATGTGTTTAAGATGTCAATTTGTATTTAGCTGTGGATTACTATATTGCAAATGAATTTTCATCTCATATTAAAGTGACTCAAGTATGTAATAGCTTCACTTGATTTTACAGTCTTGGTTATTAGGAAAGATACTTAAGAGTGGGATAGAAAACAGCACCAGAAGAGATTAAAATCTTGAACTGAATAGTTCTGAAACTTATTGCACTACTTAAAAGTGTGGCCTATTGATTAATGAAGTGAAGAACCACGAGGTGAGTCCAAATTCTAGTTGAGACAAAAAAAACTAGGTTGTTAATTCTCATCTGTCTAGCCTTTCGTGGATAGAGTTACCTTATATTATATTTGTCGCTTGATGTGTGGTGACATGTGTGTCGGAAAATTAATTTAAGATGTGCTCAAGCTGACCAGCACACAGTAATAAAAGAAAAAGGTTCTGAAACTTATTATTTATTATTGAATGAACAAATTGGGAGATTCTAATATGAGTAATCATCAAAAAGAAGAGACGAAATGAGTATGGCATATACATAGAGCAAGAGAATTAGTCCTTAGAACAAAAATCATAATTCCAAAATCATATATTTTTGTGCCTAAAATCATTTAACTCTAATTAAATTGAACAGAAACAGAGACATTGAGTATAACAAAAAGAAGAATGCATCTGATATAACTCAACAATATGTTATATACATAATATTACAAAACGAATAAAGAAGGAATAATGAACAAAGAGTTAAAGAGGAAACAGAGCTACCTACCTAAAATATAACAGTAACAATGTCTGCTTTAATTATTCTCAAGTTTCAGCAGCAGAATCGGAAAGCTTTCTTGTATTATACATAAAGGAAATCAAAGAAAAAAGATTTTGTTAAAAGAAAGAGAGTTTTTGTGGAGGGAAAGGAAAATGATGAAAGAAGGTGGTTCATTCATTCATTAATGCACGAAACAGTATGTGTGTTTTATGGAATAAGAAGCTGACAAAATTTGGGCAATAAAGGAGAGTTGTAAGGACCAGACACTTTGGTTGAGACCCATCTTTTCTCTCTATGTGATGTATGTAATCTACTCCCTTATACCAAATTGGCAATACATAAATATGCCGTGATTTGGTTTCAGTTCATATTTATATTCTTCAATTTTGAATGTATATAAATACGCATTTAAATTTATATAAATATTGAACAAATATATACAATCGTCATACATGATAATTTTGTGTCATGTGTGACATCTTACGTGTATTATGTCACGTAGAATATATGTGTCTACCTATTTAATTTTATATAAGTTTAAATACTTATTTATGCACACCCAAAGCTGGAGGACATAGATGTCCGCTGAAGTCAAGTTAAAGAGCATATTTATGTATTATGCCTATCAAATTATATGATATAGTTTGACTAGATATGAAGTTTCATAAATACGAAAAAAAATTATAGTCTAAAATAAGTTTACAACTATAAATCATTTTATTAAAGATGAAATTGATATTTTAAAATTCAATTATTACTGACTATATAAATGTATCTCTTTTTAGATTAACTAAAAGAAACTATATCATATAAATTGGGATACAGAAAGTACATCATTTTCATTTATATTTATGGGCACAACACAAGTAATTAATGGTACAAATATAATATTCATTAAATTATAAAGCATGTTTGCCTATAAAACATGCTCTTATACTATTGGCATTTAATCACTATATATAGTAGGTTACTTTGGAACTTTTGTTGCTGTATTTACACTTATTTTATAGATATAGGAAGAACATTTAATTGTATGTAGTTAAGGTCCCTATGATGGTTGATTTAAATGGTAAAACCTAGTAGCAGGAGTTTTAACATGAGTTTGGTAATATTTAAAAAGAAATATTATTTAAAGTTAAATTAAAAATGATATTTAGAAATCGACGTAGCGGATGTACATTTAACTTGGAGAAAATATTAAAGTTTGAAAGAAGATTTTTTATCTCTTGAAAAAGTCGTTGAAACAAGTTCTTCTTGAAAAACTCAGTTCAAGTAAAGTGAATTTTTTAATTAAAATGTATATATAACCAAATAAACTTATTCTTCCACGATCCAGGGAAATATGTGGAAGAAAGACATTATCGAATATATAATATTGCCTCTTTCTTCCTCCTCTTAATAATAATGTACTAGTTAAGTTGTGTTTTTTTTTGTTTTTGGGAAAAGAACATTTATATCTGAAAAAGGGAAAGTATTAAATTCTCCATTATTTTTATAATCCTTTTTATTTTAAATTATTATAGATTTATTTTAATATTTGCGCGTTGACGTCATGTCAATGTCAGCGCCCACCCTATATGATATCAATAAGGTATCAATATACCGACGGAGTATCACAGAGTATTAAGATCAATCATATATGATATCGATGTGATACCAGTATACCAAAGGAGTGTCACAAAGAATATATTTTTTTTATTAATTTAGAGTTTAATAAATAAGTATGTGATTTTAATAACTTTTGCTTAGTTGTTTTATTTTTATTTCGTAAAAAAGAGTCTAATCCTATATGACACTGATAAGGTATCAATATACCGACGAACCTAATCCTATATGATACCGATAGGATATCAATATACCAACGGAGTATTACAGAGAATTAAGCTCAATCCTATATGATATCGAAGTATCACAAATGATTAATTCATAACAGTGATGATGATGTCATGCGCGAAATAAGAAAGAAAAAAGTAGGGTAAGAGGGTAAATAATTTTGAATCATGGGTCCATTAAGGATAAATAATTTTGATTGAGTCCAATTTAGATAAATAATTTCACAATTGGGTCTATTTTGTGTATTTTTCCCTATTTTATATGTATATATATTGTATTAAGAAATTAATATATATATATATATATATATATAATATATATATATATATATATATATATATATATATATATATATATAGTCGTGTGCACTTTATATTATTAAGTATAAAACTTAAATAAGACGTCAAATTTTTAAGTTAAAAAGTGTACTTAAAGAAAAACATAATAACTCACAATTACGCTAATAATTGAGGAGCAAATTAAAATTAAATGCAACGAACAATTTTTTTTCACTAATATCAAAAAGATCAAATTATATTGATATTAAAACAGGAAAACACACTTCTAAGCAAAGATAAAGAAAAAAAGAATCACATTATTAGTCTGTTTAGATTGACTTATTTTTAAGCAGCTTATAAGTTGAAAACTGTTTATAAGTTTTTTTTAAAAAAATAGGTGCAGACCAATTTTTTTTTTTGACTTATAAACTGTTTTCAACTTACAAACTGCTTAAAATAAGTTCATCCAAATAAACTCAACTATTTATTGGAGCTTATTTTAAGCATAAAATGACTTTAAGTTGGCCAATCAAACACTAAAAAAAACTAAAAACAGCTTATAAGCTAATCCAAATGGCCTCTGTATATAAACATAATAATATAACACAACTATTTATAATATATTAACAATAATAAAAAGGATTATGACATAGTAAAAGATGACAACTTTAAAAGTTGCAATAGAAAAAAACTCAAAATCATCTATCAAATAATTAATAATATAATTATTTTACCACTAAATTAATATCACAATGTCAATATTTATTTAAATCTATTTTCATGTAAGAAGTACACTTTCAGACCAAGTGGTAAAAAAAATTCCTTAATTTTCCTCCTTTTATCTTTTCCCTTTCAAATCATGCTTTGAAAAAAAATAGATAAGTGTCAATTGAAAAAAATTGAAAGTCATCTACCAAATAATTAATAATATAATTATTTTACAACTAAATTAGTATAATAATGTCAATATTTATTTAAATCTATTTTCATGTAAGAAGTACACTTTCAGACTGGTAAAAAAAATTCCTTAATTTTCTTCCTATCAAAAATATATTTGAACTATCATTTTTTAAATTTTATACCTAAACTATTGGGAGTGTGAGTTTCATACCTAAGCTATCACTTATTAGTTTGAGAAAAACATCTCTCTCTTTTATTATGCGCTCATCATGGTGTGTGTACTACACTCTCTTTTATTTTTGTAAAAAAATTGTCGCACCACACTCTATATGGACAAAATATTTCACCTTGACAATATTATAAAATAAACTATAAGACATTTTTCTTTTCCCACTCTACCACTCCCTCTCACCGTAACCCCCCCCCCCCCCCAATTCTTAGTTTATTTCAAGTTATCTATCAATAATATAGGTACACTCTTACCATATATTTTACTCATATTATATTTGTAAGGATCCTTTTCACGATTCTTTTCATATATAATAGGAGTCAGTATTATAAAAATGATTAAATAAATTATAAAAAAAATAATAAATTAATAATCTATCTATTATAATCTTTTAATGAATGAGAAAAACAATTCAATCAACATATTTAAAGACATTCGTATTTTTAAAATAATATAAATGAATAATCATAATAATAAAAAACATGCATATAGTTATTTCCGTGTAGCTGGAATAAATTAAACAAAAACAAAACATATTTTCCAATGTAAAAGGCAAATGGAGGTGGACATTTATTGTAAAGGACGTATACTGGAAAGAGGACGTGTACCGAAAACAACATGCACTCGTAAAGGAACAAACGTTGGAAAAGAAATGAAAGGAAAAAAAATAGTGTCATGTGAGATAATGTTTAACTGAAAAAGCATCCAAAAGTGTGGCTAATTTGTTGGTACAATTCTAATCAAAATAATGACATTTTACGTCTCAAGTTTTAAGAGAGGGAAAAGGAATTAGGCAATTTATCTTCTGTTTATTTAAGATTAACACGCAAAAATTTTCGATACCTACATTAGTAAGAGGAGACGTGCTCTATAAAATTAATCAAGTTTCATGCGAGGGTGAGCATAATTTAGGCCAATTTGAAATTTAAATTTTTTGGATTTTTGATTTGAATTTTTGGATTATTAATTGAATTTTGAATTTAATTTTAAAAAATTTTGATTGAAAATTTGATTTGATACGTTAAATTTCAGATATCGGAAAATCTATATTTTTATATCTTATATTTAACCCTACTCATATGTCAATACTAATTATTAGGGGTGTCAATGTAGGGTTCGAACAGTTATTTTTATAAAATTTATGTCATATCATTTTTATTTATTTATTTTATTTTATATAATCAAAATTAGACTTTTTAAAATCATTTCATTATCTTAGTTTCTCTTTAGTATTGATATGATTAATTTTTGATATTTTTAAAAAAGAATATAAAAATTACAACACGGTACCATATATTTGTTTTTGACATTTTGATTGTTTAAAAGTAGGGCTGTACAGGACAAATCGATAAACCGCACCAAATCGACAAACCGAATCAAACCGAAAAAAAAACCGACTAGTGGTTTGGTTTGACTTGGTTTGGTGTTTGAAAAAAAAATCCGACCATTATAGGGTTGGTTTGGTTTTAACTAAAAAAAGTCAAACCGAACCCAAACCGACCCGATTATAGATATACTACTTTTAAATTATGTTATACATAAAAATATTTATTAAAATGTAATTTATAAATATTTTTTAAAATTTTTTCATAATTTTTGTTTTATTTCTTACATTTAGATTTAGACTTGAGTAACCCATCTAAATAATATAAAAAAAAAACTTATCTTATAAAATTATATTATAAAGTTAAAACTTCAAAAAGTGTTGTGCCTCCATCTTATATGTTGATATTTTGTACTAGAACTCTTTTTAAGAAGCACTGCTCTGTGCTTTTTATTAGATACTACGAGAAACCCGAAAAAACCCGAAAAAGCCCGAAAAACCCGAAAAAACCCGAAAACCCCGAGAAAATTGATATCGAAAAACCCGACTTTTATTGGTTTGGTTTGGTTTATAGATTTAATAACCCGACACAAATGGTTTGGTTTGGTTTGTAAGAAATCCGAACCAACCCGGTCTATGTACACCCCTATTTAAAAGGATGAATCAAAGAAAACGAGAATAGAAATTTGTCTCATCATATTAGGTGTAGTGTAAAATAATATCAAACAAAGGTAAAAAAATATAATTTACATCACATGAACTAGAAGAATTCAATCAATCAAGATAAAACTCAAAAACTAAGTTTACTTAATTTAAGTATTCAATAAAAGAAATTTAAATCATAAGAGAGGAAAAATATCTAATAACTTGTAGCTTGTTACCCAAGATCATTGGAAAAATATCACACGAAGCTTACAAGCTACTATTCGAGAGTCGAGATGTTAGAACTAATTTAATTTCGATCGGAGTAATATAGAAAGTTTCAATGTCAGGACTTTGAGTATTAATTATGTTGTCGCTCGTAGTTACTTCCACAACAAAATTTTTAATTTTTTATTATTTTTAAACTTAATATATAAAATATAGTTTACACATATATTATTCGGTACTATTCGATATTCATTCGGTTAATTTTTATCAAATAAAAAAACCTACCTAATTATTCTATACGATTATAAATTTATATAAAAGTTATCGATTTTATTAAAAAAAATAGTAAAATCAATTCGCTACATCTTGATTTCGTCAGTTAAGTCTAAAGGTCCAATAGTAAACTATATATTTTACATTAATCCCCTAGAGATGACAATGAGTATGAAAACAATAGATGATTTGTGGTACGTGATAAAACAAAGACACTTTGCTCGCAATTACTGTCCTTCCTAATAAGTGATTTGCCTTAAAAATTTAAAAATTAAAATTAAAATTTAAAATATTCAAATTAATTTACTCAAAATTGAACTTAAAATATTCAATCTAATTTAAACTGACTTGGATTGTCATTTCTTCAATTAAAAAAAATAATGAAACTTTTATATCCAATCTGAATGGCCCAAATATTCACGAATTCATCCTACACGCAAGCTTGCTCAAACATTATCCTTAATAATATATGTAATGTAACAAATATCTAATCAAAATCAAAGAGCTTAAATTATTAAAGAAGGATAGGAAACAAGGAACTAAATATACAATAGATTGAGAAACTTCTATGGAATCAAAATTTTAAATTAAAATTTTGACAAAGAGAGTAATATAATCCAAAAAATGAAATAAGAAGTTTCGGTACAAATCTTCCATAATTTCGAAGTAAAACGTATACACCGCCTAGGTACGACAATTGAGGTTGTTCCTGCTATAATGCAAGGGCCATCAGCAGAAATGTCTCCTCAACGAGGAGGGTTCGCGTCTATACGTGTAGTGTGGTGCTTAGGCCTACTCAACCTATTTGTTTACTTTAAAATTTTCATTTAAAGATTATCCCAACACCCAAATTTCGCTTTTTATTCATATTTCTACATTTTCCCTTCTTTCTTTTTTTCGATTTCAACTTAAATCAAATACTTTTGTTGCTCTATTTTATGTGATATTATTTTTTTTATTAATAATTAATTTAATTTTAAAAATTTTATTTTATTGTTAAAACTTAACACGTCGACAAATCTTTAAATTTGTCAATTTTAACATGTTGATATTTTTTCTGTGTTCTCAAGGATCTATAGGTTGAGTATCTATAAAATTTGTTAATATTTTATATAATTAACTTATTTGTCAATAAATACCATATAGCCATAAAATTCTCATGATGGGTATTATAAAAAAAATCTGCTATACTCCAAATTAAATTAAATTCCATCAAATAAATTAAAGTGGATGGAATGCTTATGTTAGTGATTGCAATAATTGGACATTTTGAAGGGAGACATGACATAATGCTATGGGGACCAAACATAAAAGACCAAGCTCTGAAGGATTGACTTTGTTCAACTCAAATTATTAATATGAATACTTTGTTGTGTGTATAAAATAACCACTCAAGGGAATTGATATGACAGACTCCACTTGTGCAGAAATCTATCTCTGTTGTAATATAAAATAACTTGGCAAATATAAAAGAGGGAGAAAAGAAAAAACAGAGAGCAGTATGTTTTCTTCTTCTATATCTGTGTTATTCATCCTTTTGATGCTAAGAATATTTATACACATATAGATGGCTTAAAGGAAGAAGAAAATTAGTGGGTTGCCCACTTTCAGTGGGCCCCACGTGTATATAATAAGATTAAGTGGACAATCCACTTCATAATACTCCCCCTTGAATGTCCACGAGAAATGTGTCTCGTTAAAGCCTTATTAGGAAAAACCCAGTGGGAAAAAGCTTAATGAAGGAAAAAGAGTACACATATCTGATAATACGCCTTGAGTGCTGCCTCATTAAAAACTTTATCAGGAAAACCCAGTGGGACAAAACCTTGACTAAGGAAAAAAGAGTACAGCGCGTATTTTGCTCCCCCTGATGAAAATATCACTTAATATCTCGAAGACGACGCATTCCAATTTTGTATCTCATTTTCTCAAAGGTTAAAGTTGGCAATGCTTTGGTGAACATATCCGCCAAATTGTCACTTGAACGAATTTGTTGGACATCTATTTCACCCTTCTTTTGAAGATCATGAGTGAAAAAGAATTTTGGTGAAATATGTTTTGTTCTGTCTCCTTTGATGTATCCTCCCTTCAGTTGAGCTATACATGCAGCATTGTCTTCATACAATATTGTTGGAGCATCTTTTGTCAAAGAAAGACCACATGTTTCTTGAATGTGTTCAGTTATTGATCTTAACCAAACACATTCTCGACTTGCTTCATGAATGGCTATTATCTCTACATGATTTGAGGAAGTGGCAACCATAGTTTGCTTTGTTGAACGCCATGATATAGCTGTACCACCACATGTAAATAAATAGCCTTTTTGCGATCGACCTTTATGGGGATCAGATAAATATCCCGCATCTGCATAACCGATCAATTGTGACATGAAATCATTTGAGTAAAACAATCCCATATCAATGGTACCTCGAAGGTATCTGAATATATGCTTAATTCCATTTCAGTGTCTGCGTGTTGGTGAAGAACTAAATCTTGCTAACAAGTTTACTGAGAAAGTTATATCCGGTCTAGAATTATTGGCAAGATACATTAATGCACCAATTGCACTAAGGTATGGTATTTCAGCACTAATAAGTTCTTCATCATTTTCATAAGGGGAAACGGATCTGTATTAATATCAAGAGATCTCACAACCATTGGAGTACTCAATGGGTGTGCTTTATCCATATAAAATCTCTTTAAAATATTTTTAGTATATGTTGACTGATGGACAAATATCCCATTTGTAAAATGTTCAATTTGTAGACCAAGACAAAATTTTGTCTTTCCAAGGTCCTTCATTTCAAACTCCTTTTTCAGGCATTTTACTGCCTTTGAAAGTTCTTCCGGAGTTCCAATAATATTCAAATCATCAACATATACTGCTATTATGACAAATTCAGATTCAGACCTTCTCATAAAGACACAAGGGCAAATTGGATCATTTTTATATCCTTCTTTTAGCAAATATTCGCTAAGACGATTGTACCACATTCGCCCTGATTGTTTCAACCCGTACAAGGATTTCTGAAGCTTTATTGAACAATTTTCTCGAGAATCCTTGTATGCTTCAGGCACTTTGAACCCTTCGAGAATTTTCATAAAAATGTCGTGGTCCAATGAGCCATATAAATAGGCAGTGACCACGTCCATTAAGTGCATTTCAAGCTTTTCATGAACTGCCAAATTCATTAGATACCTGAAAGTAATTGCATCCACCACAGAGGAATATGTTTCCATATAGTCAATGCCAGGTCTTTGCGAAAAACCTTGGGCTACAAGTCGTGCTTTATATCTTACGACTTCACCCTTTTCATTTTGTTTACGCACAAAAACCCATTTGTGCCCTACTGGCTTGACACCTTCAGGTGTTCGAACTATTGATCCGAAAACTTCACGTTTTTCAAGTGAAGTTAACTCTGCTTGAATTGCATCCTTCCATCTTGGCCAATCATTTCTCTGTCTGCATTCATCGACATATTTTGGTTCAAGATCCTTATCTAGTTGCATTATTTCAATGGCAACATTATAAGCAAAAATATTATCGACCACAATATCATTTTGGTTCCACCGTTTTCCTGTCGAGACATAACTTATTGAGATTTCTTCATTCTCATTATTTTCAGGTACTTGGACCTACTCGGTGGTATCACCATTTGTTGTGTCTCTGGGATCTTCTTGAGCACTCGCCTCTAAATTATGATCATCTTGATCATTTATTCCTTTCCTTTTTCGAGGATTTTTATCTTTGGAACCAAATGTTCTTCCACGTTTTAAGCGTGGTCTAGACTCATTTGCCTGAATAAGTTGTCCTACCGGGACATCAACTCGAACTTGAGCATTAGCAGCTGGGATATGCGATTTAGTAACCCGTGGAAGGTTAGTAAATGCATCCGATAGTTGATTTGCAATATTCTGCAAATAAATCATCTTTTGAACTTCTTGCTCACATTGATTTGTTCGAGGATCTAAATGAGATAGTGACAATGAATTTCAATCTATCTCATTTTTCAACTACTTATGTTCTCCCCCTAATGTTGGGTATACTGATTCATCAAAATGACAATCAGCGAATCTTGCCGTAAATAAATCTCCAGTCATAGGTTCCAGATATTTTATAATAGAAGGAGATTCATACCCAACATATATTCCCAACCTTCTTTGGGGACCCATCTTTGTGCGGTGCGGTGGAGCAATTGGGACATATACCGCACACCCAAATATTCTAAGATGGGATATATTTGGCTCCCTTCCAAACGCCAACTGTAATGGGGAAAATTCATGATAATTTGTTGGCCTTACGCGCACAAGTGCTGCTGCATGCAAAATAGCATGCCCCCATACTGAAATAGGAAGTTTTGTCCTCATTAGCAATGGTCTAGCTATCCATTGGAGGCGTTTAATCAATGATTCTGCTAGACCATTTTGAGTATGTACATGAGCGACCGGATGCTCAACTTTTATTCCAATCGACATACAATAATCATTAAATGATTGAGATGTGAATTCACCAGCATTATCAAGACGAATTATCTTTATTGCATAATCTGGAAATTGTGCTCTTAACCTTATAATTTGAGCTAACAATCTCACAAAAGCCATGTTGCGAGTTGATAATAAGCACACATGTGACCATCTTGTAGATGCATCTATCAAGATCATATAATATTTAAATGGTCCACATGAAGGGTGAATTGGCCCACATATATCACCCTGTATACGTTCCAGAAATGCAGGGGATTCAATCCCAACCTTAGTTGCTGATGGTTTGATAATCAGTTTTCCTTGGGAACAAGCAACACAAGAGAATTCCTTAGATTGAAGAATTTTCTGATTCTTCAAAGTGTGTCCATGTGAATTCTCAATAATTCTGCGCATCATATTATAACCGGGATGGCCCAACCGGTCATGCCAAATGATAAAATCATTAGAATCAGTAAACCTTTTGTTTATAATGGCATGTGATTCAACAGTACCAATATTTGTATGGTACAACCCAGAAGAAAGTGCAGGTAATTTTTCGTGCATAATTTTCTTCTCCATATTTATTGTAGTAATATAAAGGTATTCAACCTTTCCTTCATTTGCAGTATCAATATGATAGCCATTTTGGCGAATAACCTTGAAACTTAACAAGTTTCTTTGAGACTTACTACAATATAATGCATTATCAATTACCAATATCGTTCCTCCAGGTAGTAATAAGACTGCTTTTCCAGAGCCTTCAATTAATTTTGTACTACCAGATATTGTATTGACATAGGCCTTTTTCATAATCAAATGACAAAAATATTTCTTTTCTTTTAATATCGTATGAGTTGTGGCACTATCCAAAATGCACATATCTCCATTATTCATCTTGAATCCAATTGAAAATTGATAAATTTATTTATCTTCATAAAATAAAAATGCATTGTAAGAAATAAAATAAGTAACAATTTTGCTAGAAAAACATAAGTCCTTTTTTTTAAAGTTAAATTATGATAATTTAGAATTTAAAAAATTATATGATTCAATTATGATGAATGTTACAATAATTTAGTTTATGGAATTATATACTTATTAACCTTAAATAAATATTATTCATCATGTATAGATAATTTGTTTATTGACAAAAATAATACAATCATTATATATTATTAATGTCTAAAATATTAACAAGAATAAACAGTTAGTATAATGACATTAAATAAGACGAATATTATTTTTAGTAACAATATGATATTAAGATTAAATAATAGCACACTAATAGTAATTAATTACAACATTGTAAAATAGCACAATGTAATAAATAATATACAATTATCATAACAATGTGACCTTGATTATTTTTTTTTTTTCTTCAAATACATAAACGTAAAAAACACAATAATTCGAAGTACATGATAACATATTGAAAAACATGAAATTAAACATCAATTAAGATCCTTAAAAAAATCTTAAACCTCCAAATGAGTAATATCATTGAGGTCATTAAAATCATCATCCCTTAAGGCCAGATTTGTTTCAATATTATCATTATTCAAAGGCCTTGCCTCAACATTATTTTCGAACACCAAGTGTGACTCTATCCGAGCATTAGAAGAAGAGGCACCACCTCTATTTGCCTTTCTTTTAAAAGAATTTTGATAAAGTCTTACAAAATGCTCAGGCATCCGACATTCATTTTTCCAGTGGCCTTTCATGCCACAACGATGACAGTTACTTTTTGAAGGGCCATTTTGAGAACTGATATTGTTCTCCCTTTTATGTTGACCACCACCACGACGATTATTATATCGTCCTCTGCCATTGCCACGCCCACACACATTATTATGACCTTGATATTTATTATGTCTTCTTTCAGACTGGCCATGTGCTTTTACCATATTTGCCTCCGGTAACGGAGCAGTTCCAGTGGGATGGGCTTCATAATTTTTCATTAAAAGGGCATTATGTTGTTCAGCCACCAGAAGGCATGATATCAATTCAGAGTATTTTTTAAAACCCTTTTCACGGTATTGCTGCTGTAATATTACATTAGAGGCATGAAAAGTAGTTAGTGTCTTTTCTAACATGTCCTCATCATTTATATTTTCCCCACATAATTTTAATTGGGAAGTTATTCTAAATACATCAGAATTATACTCAATTACGGTTTTAAAATCTTGAAACCGTAAGTGCATCCACTCATAACGAGCTCTTGGCAATACCGTTTCCCTGAGGTGGTCATACCTCCCTTTTAAGTCTTTCCACAATTCAAGTGGATCTTTCACTGTCAAGTATTCCATTTTTAGGCTTTCATCTAGATGATGACGAAGGAAAATCATAGCCTTTGCTTTATCCTGACTTGATGCTGTATTTCTTTCAATTATAGCATCACCAAGACCCTTAGCAGTAAGGTGAATTTCAGCATCAAGTACCCATGACAAATAATTTTTACCAGAAATATCAAGTGCCACAAATTCCAATTTTGACAAGTTTGACATGATGAAAATTAATTTGAAAGTAACAAAGATAACTTAAAAATTAAATTTCTTTAGTAGATATACCTGATATAGAAGTTAATTTTCTGAAAAATTAGAGTTTCGTGCTGATAACGTGTTGTAATATAAAATAACTTGGCAAATATAAAAGAGGGAGAAAAGAAAAAACAGAGAGCAGTATGTTTTCTTCTTCTATATCTGTGTTATTCATCCTTTCGATGATAAGAATATTTATACACATATAGATGGCTTAAAGGAAGAAGAAAATTAGTGGGTTGCCCACTTTCAGTGGGCCCCACGTGTATATAATAAGATTAAGTGGACAATCCACTTCATAATAATCTCACATTTCATCTACCCAATTATTTTCATTGTCAATCAAATCTTATTGAGTGAAAGACTATTCTATAATTTTGGGTCCTTGAATAAAAAAGAAAATAAAAGAGACGGAATATTGTAAATATTCAAATAATATGCGTGCTTCTTATGGGTTGATTAATTGAAAAACCTTTTTTTAATGAGATGAATTGACTCTTTATAAGATTTGAACAATTTTTTTTTTTTTGGACTTAGCTTTTGGAGTGTGACCGTGTGAATTAGCCCTACAATCTAATTTTACATGATATCAGAGCAAGACAATCCTTGTCCGTTTGAGCGTAAAACAATTAAACAAAGTATATTTCTAAAAAAGAACAAAAAAAACATAACTACAAACATTGGATATTAATTTGATGCAATAAAATTTAGTATTGGCAACATTATTTAGCCGACTACTCTTGTTTGTTTTTTTAAAATTCTTTTTTTTTATTGTTAGTGTTCTACACTATAACAACTAATAATTTCTTCCCATTTCTTTTTATTAATAAATGATCTCGTTCCTTTTCATCAGTATTTGGCCAACATAAACATCAAACTTTCTCAATCTAAATCATAAAACGAAAATCAATTTCGTAACACACTATTTAAGCTTATCGTAGCTATATTATTTATCAACATGTGCATACATTCAGTAAATTGATTTTGGCCTGAATTCATCTTCTTGTTTTTAAATTTGATGATAAAATTTAAAAACTAATTAATTTGTATCGTTTAAATCCTAGTTTGGTTGCCAATTCCATTGTTCCCTTGATGTTGATGTTACTCAATATCGTTATGAAAAAAACTAGAAAGGAATCTCTTAGATATAGAATAATATAAACGGCAGCTAGAATAGCACTATTACTGTTATTATGTTTTTATTAGTTGACTAATAATAATGTTAATATTGTCTTTTTTGTAGGCATCCTTTTCATGGTATTGGTCATGCCATGATGATATATGGGCTACAAGGACTTCTTCGTGCAACTAATGAAAATAATATATAATATTAGTTTACAAGAATTTTTCCTACTATTTTAATTAGTTAGTTCAAGTTTGCTTAGACTATCCAAATAATATATTTGCACGTATACATGAAAGCATATAATTTCTCTGCATGAAGTAAAAAACATTGAAAGATAAATAGTTTATTTCGTATTTTATCTACATAGAAAGATATATAGTTTATTTCGTATGTTATCTTCTTTCCTCTTTGTTTTGGACAAGCTACGTAAGATAATTACATTCTCTTGCTATATATATATATATATATATATATATATATATATATATATATATATATATATACACACACACATTTATTGGCTGTTATTTTGGCGGACATATATCGTAGTTTTCCCCTCTTTTTTTCTCTTTCTCTCTCTCTATATATATACATACTTGTTGGCTGTTATTTTGGTGGACGGCTATATATCGTAGTTTCCCCCCCTTTTTTCCTTATCTACTTATAACTTTTTCCAGTGAAAGACATTAGCTAAACTAACGAGATTAAATAATTCATCGATCTTACACAATCATATTAAAGGAAGAAGTAATGAAAAACTATTAATTGTTGCATAACTAATTCTTATACTAATATAAACAAAAGCATCCAATTATGTGATTATTTGAATAATCCAGTACATAGCAACTTATTAGTATGTGGTCAAACAATAATTAAGTGCCTAATCCATTATGCTCTGTTATCAATAAGTCGTGGTTAATTACAAGAAAATATTATTCATGATAACAATATTCATTTTCAATTTATTTTTTCCTTCTACTTTTCCATATTTTTAGAAGTTAGAAGTACTAGCTAGCTCATCTGATTCATATCGATGACATTCAATAGTGAGAGAACTCTAATTGTTAATTAACTTGTTGAGCTTAGCTAATTAGCTTATAAAATAATATATAATGCCTATTATAGGATATCATAAACTCATAAGCTGCGCCAAAGGAAAATTTTCTGAATCACACAAAGTTGGTAAAAAAATTTAAAACCTTAATTTCAACTCACATGTCTATTTCTGAATATTGATGGAAGTTATGGTTGGAAGGGATAAGAAAATGATACTTTGACTAGGACCACTAGCAAGATAATGCTGCCTTGAAAATTATGAAAATGAAATATATACTTAGCGTTGCCCTATAACGTTAACTGAGGAGTGGTTGTGAGACCAATTGGATATAGAGTCATTTTCGTAACAAGTAGAGATCAATTTGACTATGGAATATAATTATCCAAGATCTTAATGTTGATTTGGTTTTAGTTTTTAGCTAGGAGTAGGAATGTTAGGCGATTTGTATTGGAGAAAAAATAGCTTATATACGTGACAAAATTCAAGGCGGACACGTGGTACAAGGAATGGGGAAAGAATACTCACGATGATTTTTTGATAGAGTGCCTGGATAGAAGACTAGCTGGTAAGCTTCACGAGGCCCTTCCCGGGCCGTACAAGTCTCCACGGCTCGTGGAAGTCACATGGAAAGGGTGTCCAAAAGGGAAGCAGGTTCACGGGCTCTTCTACGGACCGTGAAAGGAACCACGACCGGTGAAGGAGTCCCGTGGAAATGATAGGAAATAGGGAAAAACCAAGGGGAGTCCACGACTGGGTCCATGACCCATAGACCGAACCACAGACTGTGGAATCATTTGTGGAAACTTGACCCTCAGAATCAAATATGGGCTACTCTTCACAAGGCTCTCCACATCCTGTGGAGCCCTTCACGAGCCATGAAGGAGGACGTAAAAGTCAACTCCTCCAGCCCATTTCACCCCTTCAGTTCACGGGCACGACCACAGATCGTGAAGGGGTACATGGTCCGTGAAGATGGTCCATCTAGGTGACCCTGTTCAGCTTTTAATGAGGGTGATTTGGTCTTTCCTTATTAATTCATCAATGTATTTGGATGGTTTTTGGGTACAAATCATATCCTATTAACTACCCCAAACCCTCCTAAATCTCTCATTCACTCCCAATCACACTAAACACAAATCTACTCTCTAGAAATCTCCTCCTAAGATCATCTTCTTCCTCAAGCAAGGTTTTAAGGAATCTCAAGTTCAAGTCTCCAATTCAAGTACATTTAGGGCTTTAAATGGTCTAAGGTATGTGGAAATTAATCCATTGATCCTTCCGTCCATGGAGTCCCAAGGTTTTCTCTAAATTCCTTTATGAACTCTTCTCCTAAGCCGTAATTCTTATGAAATTACATTGGATCATCGCAATTATGGTTTATTTCATTATTATTGATCTAATTATACATAATTCAAGTTACATTGCATGATTTCAAGTTGATTTTTATGGAACCATGCACTATGGTATTTTCAAGTATTAATTTAAGAATTATGATTATGATTGATAAATGGTTTCCATGAATGATTTATGAATGATCCTCAAGGATTTATGAATGACTCATGAAAGTAAAGAATGGTGATGAATTATGATTTCAATGATGTTTCAAGGAAGTATAAAAGTTGTGAAGGGTTTTTCTCACACACCCATGCTAAACATGGTGAATGATTTTTCTCACTGACTCACAGATTCATAAAAAAAAGATTTTCTCGTATGAATTCATCATGTGAATGAGCTACTCTTATGATTATTTTATGAAGAGGATTCATAATTACTATAGTGTTTCTTAATGATGTTAATGACTATGATTTATGAATTTCGTTGGAATATTGATTAAGCACTGAGAGGACTTTGATGTGGGGTTCGATCCGGAAGCTCAAGTAGCGATCCAAGGGAACTCTAGTAGCAACATCTAGTCCCTAATTACATTGCCCGACATAGGTTTGGCTTTATGGCCTAGCTAGTGGATCCACAAATAACTCAATGTTAAAGATGTTCTCACGGAGTCTACCTTGGAAATTAGCCTATCTCTTCTCGATGTGGGAGTTACATCAAATTCTATGTTATAGCTCGCATGGTCTTAAGTGTCGGTTAAGGTCCTATGCTACAAAGGTATATGAAATGGTATAAGTTCCCATGATACTTATGATTATGATATTCAAATATTTTCAAGTTTTACTCATGTTCTTGAGATATTGGTCATGCATCCCATGTTCATATTGACTATGTCCTATTATCATTGTTCATGCATGCTTCTCACATACTTAGTGCATTCCATGTACTAATGCATATCTTTTTCTTACATTGTATCATAATGTAGGGTATGGTGAGCATTATGCACCTCCCACTCATGCCTAGAGTTGAACACTATTTTCCTATTATTGGCGAGTCCTCATGATTCGAGGATGAGACATTATCTTTTCATTATTCCTTATGACTTTTATCTTTTATATCAGGTGAGTTAGGATCTTGTCTTATGTTGTCATCTAGATTAGTAAAGGCATGTTAAATATTCATGGAGTATATGTTGTCATTTTCCTTTGATTTTGAGGTTGATTTCTCTTTCATAGAGATATTCATATTGAGACTATTATTCCGCACTTATGATATTTCTTGTTATGCTTTAATTACCATATGTATGTTCATGTATGATATGCTAAGAGGCTTGATTGGAGTCCTTCATAATTCTAATAGTTGTGTCACATCTAGACCCTAGCTTGAGTCGTGACAGGAAAAGATGCAGGAACTTATGCACCTCCTAACCTATGAATCACTCTTACGAGTTGTAGAAAGCTCTACGAGTTGTAGAGTGACTCGTAAACATGAGGTCAGTCCACATTTTGGGCAATTTCTTCTTAGTTCCAACTTTCTAACTTTTGGATCTTACAATATCTCCCTCTTGAGAACATTTATCCTCGAATGAGATTAAATTATCATAGGAAAGAAATGGAAAGAGGAATATCAATACAACATGTTAATAATGACACCTTGAAATGCATAGGACATGGAAATTTCAACTCAACATAAAACATGGCTTTAAAAATCAACTTTCATGAACACGCATGCATATGAATGACATAGGAGGAATTGAATACGTAAGAGTTCGATAACCTTGAATAAGAACAACTTAATGCATATGAATGACATAGGAGGAACTGAATACGTAAGAGTTTGATAACCTTGAATAAGAATAACTTACTACATTAGGCTTGAGTAGAGGGGAAGAGGTACGGGTATCGTTTCATCATATCCACCTCCGCTTCCCAAATAGAACTTTCTACTTGTTGATAGCTCCACAATACTTTGACAGACACAACTTCTTTGTTTCTTAACTTCTTAACTTTTCGGTCTAAAATTTCCAGCGGAACCTCCTCATAAGTTAAATTCTCTTCAGCACTTACATTTTCCAATGGTAAAATGGAATTCGGATCACTCACAAACTTTCTCAACATATATACATGGAACACCGAGTAAACCATGGCTAATTCAAATGGCAAATTTAACTCATAATCCACCTTACCAACACGTCTCAATATCTTATAAGGTCCAATGTGTCTAGGACTCAATTTTTCTTTCTTACCTAAGCGCATTAAACCCTTCATGGATGAAACCTTCAAGTAGACCCAATCATCCATCTCAAATTCAAGCTCTCTTTTCCTCACATACGAATAAGACTTTTGACAACTTTGAGCCATCTTCAAACTCTCTCTTATGAGTCTCATCTTCTCTATAACATCTATTACCCATCCGACCGGGGATCTATATCTTCTCCTATACAATGCTTCGAAAGGAGCCATTTGGATGCTAGAGTGATAAATATTATTATAGGCAAACTCGATCAATGGTAAATGTTTATCCCAATTTCCTTTAAAATCAACCATACATGCTCTTAACATATCCTCTAAAGTTTGGATCGTTCTTTCGACTTGACCATCGATTTGAGGATGGAAAGCGGTACTTAACTTAACCTTTGTACCAAGACCCTTTTGAAATGACTTTCAAATAGACGAAGTGAATTAAGTACCTCAATCTGATATAATGGAAAAGGAATACCATGAAGTCTTACCAATTCACGAACATACAACTTAGCATAATCTTTTACACTGTAAGAAGTCTTAACTGGTAGAAAATGAGCTGATTTAGTCATCTGATCTACAACAATCCAAATGGAATTATGTTGTTTCTTTGTACGAGGAAAACTCATTATAAAGTCCATATTCACATCTTTTCACTTTCAAGTAGGAATTTCAATGTCTTGGGCTAAACCTCCCTATATTTGATGCTCAACTTTAACCTGTTGGCAATTTGGACACTTAGCCACAAACTCCACTATGTCCTTATTCATATCATTCCACCAATACACTTCTTTCAAATCATGATACATCTTGGTGGAACCTAGATAAATTGAATACCGAGAGCTATGAGCTTCATTAAATATCAACTTTCTTAAACCATCAACATTTGTCACACATAACCGACCTTGATAACAAAGTACACCATCTACCCCTTGGGAGAAAGTCTCAATGGCTTTTTTGGCAACCGACTTCTTTAACTCAACCAATATCGGATCATGGTCATGTTTGACCTTAACATCTGCCACAAGAGACGACCCCAAACCATAATGCACAAGAGTGGATCCATCATTAGAATCAACTAAACACACACCTAAACATGCCAATCTATGAATATCCCTTACCAATTATATCTTACCTTCCTCAACATGAGCCACACTATTTATGGACAATCTACTTAGTGCATCGGAAACCACATTAGCTTTGCCCAGATGGTACATCACACTCATATCATAGGCCTTCAAAAATTTAAGCCATATTCTTAGCCGAAGGTTTAAATCTTTTTTTTAAATACATGTTGTAGACTCTTATGTCGGTGAACACATCTACATGAACACTATAAAGATAGTGTCTTCAAATATTCAAAGTAAACACAACCACTGCTAGATCCAAGTCATGAGTTGGATAGTTTCTTTCATGCACCTTAAGTTGCCTACAAGCATAGCCTATCACCTTACCATATTGCATCAAAAAACAACCAAGACCAACCCTTGAAGCATCACAATACACAACAAAACTATCGGACCCTTCTGGTAACGTCAACATAGGGGCTGTAGTAAGACGATTTTTCAACTCTTGGAAACTTTTCTCACAAGCTTCCGACTATTGAAACTTCACTTTCTTTTGAGTCAAATTAGTCAAAGGTGACGTGATTGATGAAAAACCTTCTACAAATCTTCTATAATATCTATCTTGGCCTAAGAAACTTCTAATATTCGAAGGGGACAATGGTCTAGGTCAATTTTTAACCGCCTCGATTTTCTTAGGACCAACCATAATCCCTTCACCGAACATAATGTGACCAAGAAAAGCCACATCCCTTAAATAAAACTCATATTTATTAAACTTGGCAAATAATTGCTTGTCCCTTAGAGTTTGTAATACAATCCTCAAATGATTTGCATGCTCCTCCTTATTTCGAGAGTAAACCAAAATGTCATCAATAAATACAATTACAAATATGTCCAAATATTATCTAAACACCCTATTCATCAAGTTCATAAATTTCGCGGGGGCATTTGTCACACCAAACAACATGACTACAAACTCATAATGACCATACCTTGTTTGAAATGCTGTTTTGGGAATATCACACTCCCTCATCCTTAATTGGTGATAACCAGAATGGAGATCGATCTTAGAGAAATAAATTTCCCCTTGCAATTGGCCAAACAAATCATCTATCTTTAAAATTGGGTATTTATTCTTGATGGTTACTTTATTCAATTATCGGTAGTCAATGTTTATTCTTAGTGAACCATCCTTCTTTCTAACAAATAAAGCGGGAGCACCCCATGTGGATATACTTGGTCTAATGAAATTTTTGTCTAATAAGTCCCTCAATTGATCTTTTAACTCCTTTAATTCCGCCGATTCCATTCGATAATGAGGAATAGAAATAGGTTGAGTATCGAAAAGAAGGTCTATGCCAAAGTTAATTTCCCTTTCGGAAAGGACACTGAGTAGATCATCGAGAAACACATCTGGAAATTTATTAACAATAGAGACCGACTCTAGAGTAGGAGCTTCAAAATTTGTATCCTTAGCCCTCACAAGATGGTAGATGCAACCCTTGGAAATTATTTTTCTAGCTTTAAAGCATGAAATGAATTGACCTTTGAACACAAAATTACTACCCTTCCATTCTAGGATCGGCTCATTAGAAAATTGTAAATTAACCACTCGGGTTCTATAATCAATAGAAGCATAACATACATATAGCCAATCCATATCAAGGATAACATCAAAATCGGTCATCTCAAGCTCAACTAGATCACATAAAGTAAATTTATGGAAAATCAAAATCAGACAATTTCTATAGACTCTTTTAGCCATAACCGACTCACCTACGGGAGTATAAATATAAAAAGGCTCTAATAATGCTTCAAGGCTAACATCAAATCTCATGGAAATATAAGGAGTAACAAAAGAAAAATTTACACTCAGATCAAGTAAGGCATAAACATCATAGTGAAAGACTCGTAATATACCGATAACAACATCGGGAGTCTCCTCTACCTCTTGCCTACCATGGAGCGTATAAAATAGATTGTTGCGTTGAACACCTTTTGGTTGCACTTGAGCAACTTGGCCTTGAGGACAACCATCTTTGACCTTACATTCCTTAGCATGATGACCCAGCTTCCCATATCAGTAGCATACATTCAAACTCTTTAAACACTCACCCTTGTGGTTCTTGCCACACTTGTTACATGTAGGGGTTACTTGGACAATAGGAGAACCTCCTTGAGGCTTAGGGTTGGGCACCCTATGTCAAACCTTGGAGTAGGGGAATTTGAAGATCCTTGGCCAGAGAACCTTTGGCGAAAATGAGGTCGTCCACTATTTCGGACTTACCGTGAGAGAAATCACCACCATTGGTCCCTGCTCTCTTAGACTCTATAGTTTTGTCCTTTAGTTTCTTACTCTCTATTTGCTCTACATAGGTAATAAGTCTAGATATGTCTATTTCCTGGATCAACATGGCCATCTTACACTTCTTAGAAACCACATCAGACACACTCGACACGAACTTACTCATACGATCTCTTGAGTCGGCAACTATGAATGGAGCATATTTTGACAATTGAGTGAACTTAAGGGAATATTCCCCCACACTCATACCACCTTGCTTAAGGTTAATGAATTCTTGTACTTTGGCTTCTCTCAACTCCAATGGGAATAATAGATCAAGAAACACTCCTTTGAACTCCTCCCAAGTCACGGGATCCACATCTCTAAGCCTCTCACTCTTCCATTGATCAAACCAAATTTGAGCCACACCTTTTAGTTGATACCACGTTTGTCATGACCCAAGCCTAGGGCCTAGACTTGATACGATGAATGAGACACCCGAAAGTACCTCACCCAAGCCTCTTAGCATTCATTTAGCATTTCATCGGTAATGACATATAATAACAAGCGAAAGTAAAAAGGGGAAACAAGACAAAGTGAAATATCATACGATAAGAGTCCTTAACAACTTTAAAACATTTTCCATTTGTGTCCCAACATACCTCTACTGATAGACTTGGCGGGGGCTAAGACATGTTCCTAGCTCACCCTCAAATAAACTAACAATGAAGTACTAAAATAGGTATCTTAATGCCTCAACATAACACATGCTAGAAAGGGGAGGAGTATTGTCACCGAAATAATGGAAACTCACCAAAATTGGCCTTCAAATGATCCAAACTAACCACGTGGAGGAGGAGGAACACCAGTACCTACATGGTAATATCATGTAGGCAAAAGAGTATACGTTAGTACTTTGAATGTACTAAGTATGTGAGATATGTATGAATAAGTAAAAGAACATCATCAATATGCCATAAGATGCATGACCAATCATAATAAGCATGAGTATAGCTTAAAAACAATC
The DNA here is from genome assembly GCF_947179165.1 of Solanum dulcamara. NCBI lineage: Eukaryota > Viridiplantae > Streptophyta > Magnoliopsida > Solanales > Solanaceae > Solanum > Solanum dulcamara. The sequence goes on from NC_077245.1 coordinate 26,114,539, forward strand.
GTTAAACATAAAAAATTCTTGGTCAATGCATATTATAAAACTTCAAAGTAACACTTACTTCATGTCATATAATTTGTGAGATAGGACCTTTAACCTTATAAGAGATTATGGCCATATGAAATATATTAGTAGTCATAGTAACAAATACCTTAAACATTGAGAGAAGGACCTTATAACTTAGTGAGAGCGACCTTTAACCGACATAAACCATGTGAGCCATAACATGGAATCCCAATGTTTACCCATACATTAGAGAAAAGGGGGAGACTACTTGCCAAGATAGACTTCTATATGCCTAAGTGGATCCACTAAGCTACATGAAGAATCGATCCTCAACTACGAGTGATCCTCTAAGGAATCAAGTCTCTTCTACGGGTGATCCATTAACCTATGAGGGCACATAGTTATGGGATAATAAGATCTTTCTACAGATCTCTTGTCTTTCTACGGGAGAGAATGCCTATCCCAAGGTCCACTCGATGCTAGGTAAACTCTTAATGGAATAGACAAACCATAAAATATAAACTCAATCATCGTGTAGGAAGGGCCATATCTACTACCCGTCCACTCTTCATAAGAACAAAATCATCTAATAGCTCCTTAACTTTGTCTCATGTGATGTGAGTGTATACCTTTCATCATTACATATCTTTATTCATAAAACATCTTTAGGGTCTTAACTCACCCTATCATTAACTTGCTTGAACATTATATAATCATCATTCACAAAACTTATTTGCAAAGAGAACCTTTAAACTCATTTGTAGACATTGTCAAATATTCATTTGGAGTCAAACTTCATTTTAGGTCATAAGAACTAGGTGGGTTCATTTCATAAAGATCTTCAAATACATTTAAAGAATACTTGTATGCATGAGAGTGATATAAATACATCAAATCAAACACCTTAAAAATAACCCACCATATGCACTTTAAAACTACCTTTCAAACCTTCATATAAGACCCTTGATAAACCATCCATTTGATGTAAATAAGAATCAACATAAGTCAATATAGGTAAATAAACTTCAAATATTCAAGAATCTATATATTTAGAATCGTAGTATGAAAACCCATAAACCCATAATCTATGCATTTAGAACCATCATATAAAAGCCCATAGGATTTCATCATTTAAAATTAAAATACTAAGTTGAGAAAACATCTGGGCTCCATGGGTGGAAGAATCCATGGATGAAAACCCACATACCTTAGAGTAAGATTTGAAGAAATCTTGATGTTTGATCTTCAATAAAGAGCCTTGAATCTCTTGAATTTGAGAGGATTTTTTTTGTAGGAGGAGATTTAAGAGTATAAGAATGTTGTTAGGTTGAAAGATTTAGAAACATGATATTTTAATGAGTTTCGTCGGCCAAATTGGTGAGTTGGAGGTCTCCTCGCCGACCCCATTCGGTGAGTTGCCAAATGACGCTTTAGCTCACCCAATCCAACAGTTTTTGAAGGATTTCGAGTACTATTCGTCAAACTAGGTCGTGGTTCTCTGAACTATTCGATGGGTCACCAAATTGGCTGGTGAGCTCGCAGAATTGTCTTGTCTGAATATTCTTCGGTAAAATGACCATAACTTTCTAGTCCGAGCTCCAAATGAGGTGACTTGGTAGAGTTGGAAAGAAGACTCAAGGAACTTTAATTTGATAGGTCAAGGGACCTAATTCGTTATATTCTATGAGATATCATCATTTGAAGTTGACCTCTTATACAGACTGATTTGAAAACTTAGCCAATAGAAATTCTTTGGACTTGTCTTGGTGTTAGAGGTTCCTTATGACCCTACACCATATCTAAAACGATTTACATATCCTAACTCATATATATAATTAGAAATCATTGATTTTGAGATGAAAAAAGGGTCTTTTGAAGCCATTTTCCCCTACTTTACCCTAGTATGACATATTCCAACCTTTAAACCATGCAGGATCTTACACATAGCCAACTCCTCCCTCTCAACCAGGCTAACCTCCATGATCTCCACTATCTTGTGAGTGCTATCAACAAATTCTTGTGGATCCTCTTCCACCTTAGAACCCTAAAATTTCGGAAGATTCATCCTTATGAAATTATGAACTTTTGTCCTTTCCGTACCCACATTTAGGTTCCCAAGAGCAACCACTTCATGATTATCTTAAGCTATAACGACTTGAGCAAGTACTTGAAAGGCTACTCAGAACTTGGCATTGGAGACTTAGTCATTCAATGGAATATTCGGAGCTTGTTGCTCCTCTTCAACCACGTTAATTCTAGTAGGGTACCTTCGTGGATGCATTTTCTGAAAATCACAAGGAACAAACGTTAGAGGGAAAGACTTAGTGACCACTCTAACGCACGACATGAATCATGAAAGAAGTGATATCTTTCTAAGACGTTTCATAGACTCTTATTCATGGGTGTGGAGTGCTTCACACTAATGAATAAGACTCTACTTAATGCGACATATTAGACTCCCTAGGACTCTTTTAAACCTTGAGATCTAATACTAAATTTGTCACGATCTAAACTAGGTCCAAGCCGTGACACAACGATCGAGGTTATGAAAGATTCCAACCAAGCCATCTTAGCATACATTGCATTCATAAGGTAAAGAAACATAGAAAATAAGCAAAAGTAATGGCTCAAAGGAATGGGTCTAAGGGATAGAAAACTCAATTAATGTCCAAATGGACTACAGAAAAATACCATCTAAACATGCCTCTATGTTAGTCTTTGAAAGGGGCTTAGGACAAGCTCCTAGCTCACTCGAACATAAGAAGAAAGTCAATAAAACAATGTGAAGAGAAAGTCATATACTCGATGATATGAGGACTCACCAACTTCTTTGAGAATCTTAGCACTCTAGCCAAGAAACGGAGGATCGACGTCTGCCCCTATATTATGAGACAATGTAGGAAAAATATGCGTTAGTACATAGAAATGTGAGATATGCATGAACAAGTGAAGAAATGTGAGCAATATGACATAAGATGCTTGACCAAAATAATGAACATGTGCAAAGATTTAAAGCCTTTGAAGACGTGTAAGAACTCATGGTCAATGCATATCACAAAACTTCATCGTAAAACTCATAGCTTAACCTTCAACTTTTGTGGGATAAAAACTTTAACTGACATCTTAAGATCATGCGAGCTATAACATCGAATACCATGCAACCCTCATTGAGAAATGGGAGGCTACCTTTCCAGGGTATACTCCGTCATAGTACTCAACTCAACTCAACTATGTGATATATGGATCCACTATCTAGGCCATAAAATAAAATCCTACACGGGCAGCGTAGTTTGAAACTTTAAATTGCTATTAGGATTCCCTTTGGTAACTAACTACATTATCATACCGAACTCCACCTAGAAGTCCTCTCGGTACTTTGTCAATATTCCAAAGAAATTCATTAAAACATGATCATAATATAATAGGGGAAAGGTAGTAACTATCTATCAATCCATCTTTTCAAAATATATTAGGAATAACTCATTAACTTTAGTGATTCATAGGAATCCATAACTTCGGTGAGAATTGTCCTTATCACCATCATTAAACATGATTGTGTGAGAATTGTAATTATCATACCATAATAACATTTTTTGATCATAATTGATCATTATCATAGCTTCATCATTAAATCATAATCTCAACTTTAAATCATAAAACTTTCCTTAAAAATCATTAAACTCATAATCAACTCATGAACATCATCTTTAACTTTATCATAACTTGGAAATAGCTTTATGCATGGACATTCATAACTCAACTTAAAATTATACAATTCATATAGAAACATGCTTAGAATAATCATTGATAATAATTCAAAACAAAATTAAAATAACCCAATGCAATTCATCAAAACTAGGGTTCATAAACGATTGAAAATTGAAGGATACTTTGAGAAAACATTGCGGCTCTATGGGTGAAAAGAACCCATGGATAAATCCCCACATACCTTGAGTCTTGGTGCAGGTCATTGAGTATTCTTGAAAAATCAAGCCTCGGGAGTTTCTGCACGAGACAAGTTTAAGACTCATCATCAGGATCACGAGTCGTCAACAATACTTGTCCTGTTGGTCTGAGAAGACCTAAATTTAGAGTCTCTGATCTTCACCTATGAGTCGTGTCTATGACTCATTTAAAGGACTATGATTTTTAAACATGACTCATATTGCAGAGTTATGAAATCCTGTAAATGAAGGTCTCTGAACTTTTTAAACGACTCTCTTTGATGAATTATAGACATTCCTATGACTCATCCTATTGAGTCGTAGGGTGTCATATGAGGTTTGTCCTGGGTAAACTCTTGAGACTCACTCTACGGCTCACTCTTACGAGTCTTAGAGTGACTCATAAACATGAGGTCAGTCTACATTTTGGGAAATTTCTTCATGGTTCTAGCTTTCCAACTTCTGGGATCTAAATAGAAAATTATCCAAGATACCCTTAAAACTGGAAATTTTCAAAAACATTTGACCTTTCAGGGAGCACATGCGTGATGTTGAGGCAGTATTTCATATGTCATTTTTTTCATGAAGTTTAATTTTCCCATATTTGAGATTTACTTGAGTTTTGGCAAGTTTGCTCTATCAAAATAGAGGCGTGACACGCCTAGGTCGCGGACTTCACTGTTTTAGGGCATTTGTTGAAAAATTCATCTTGCAAAATACAACTTTGAAAAATCCTCTCCAACCTTCAAAACACCTGGGACCTTTACCTTTACCTCAATAGTCTATAATAAAATAATGAGCATAGGTTTGCTAATACACTTCTTGAACATGGAGACTTGAAACAAAGGATGCACGGCTGCCAACTCCATAGGCAACTCTAGCTCATAAGCTACCTTCCTAATCCTACTCAGAACAAGGTAGGGTCCAACATACCGAGGACTAAATTTCATTTCTTACCAAAGTGCATTACTACCTTCATGGGAGAGACCTTCAACAACAGCCAATCATAAAAATCAAACTCTAAATCTCTTATTCTTACATTAGAGTAAGATTTCTACATACTTTTTCCATAGCTTAGTGGACTTAATCGAGCCCTATCAATATATCCTCACCCACCTCTAACCAATCAGTAGGGGACCTATGCCTCCTTCAATACAATGCCTCAAATGGAGCCATATGAATGCTGAAATGATAAATATTATTATAGGTAAACTTAATAAGAGGTAGGTGATCATCCCAACTACCTTTGAAGTCTATTGTGCATGCCCTCAATATATCCTCTAGAGTCTAAATAGTACACTCTACTTGGCCATCAATCTGCAAATGAAAAGTGGTATTGAGGTCCACACAGGTACCCAAAACTCTATAAAGGAATTCCAAAAATGCAAACGTAAACTGGAAAAGGGGAATCCATGAAGCTTGACTATCTCTCGAATGTAGAGTCTGGCATAGTCTTTGGCAAAATTTGAAGTTTTAACAAGCAAGAAATATGTCGACTTAGTCATCCTATCTATAATTACCCAAATGGAGTCATGCTGATGACAGGTATGGGGTAGAACTGCGATAAAGTTCATATTAATCATCTCCCATTTCCAAATAGGAATACTATTATCTTGAGCCTTACTACTAGGTCTCTGATGTTCAACTTTCACTTATTGACAGTTAGGACATTTTGTTACAAAGTTAGTAATGTCCTTCTTCATCCGGTTCCACCAAAATACTTCTCTCAAGTATTAGTACATCTTGGTGAAATCTGAATGAATGGAGTATCTCAAACTATAAGACTTTGTCAAAATCCTACCTTTTAGCCCATTAATGTCAGGAACACACAACCTATCTTGATACTGGAGGATTACATCCTCTCCCATCTAGAAGACCTCTACTTTTTGCTTGCTAACTATATCTTTAAACTGTAGTAATATGGGATCAATATCTTGTTGCTTCTTCACCCTAATCACTAATAAAGACTTACACCCATTCTGAACTGCCACATAACCCTCATTAGAATCTGCGAGATGAACTCCCAATCGTGCGAGCCTATGCACTTCCTTCATAAGTTCCTTCTTACCTTTATCTACATGTGTAACACTCCCTATAGACAACCTGCAAAGAGCATCTGCAATAATATTAGCCTTACCTAGATGGTATAGCACACTTATATCGTAAATCTTGAGGAGCTCAAGTCATCTTCTCTGTTGGAGATTTACCTCCTTTTGAGTGAAAACATATTGCATATTCTCATGATCTATGAAAATATTGACATGTACCTCATAGAGGTAGTGATACCAAATTTTCAAATAAAACACCACAATGGCTAAATCCAGGTCATAAGTCAGATAGTTCTTCTTATGGACTTTAAGTTGTCTAGAAGTATAAGCAATGAACTTGCCATTATACATCAAAATACAACCAAGAACAACTCTAATAGCATCACAGTAAACCAAAAAACCTTCTGGTAAAGTCAAAACTAGAGCCGAAGTTAACCGAGATTTTAAGTCCTGAAATCTCATCTCATAACTTTGAGACCACTAAAATTTGACCTTCTTATGTGTTAGCCTATTCAATGGGGAAAAAGTAGATAAGAATCCTTCAATAAACCTTCTATAATAATCATCTAGACCCAAAAATCTGCTAATGTCAGTCAGAGCGGTCGGCCTAGGCCACTTCTTTACTACCTGAATCTTTTGATCATCAACTCGGATACCCTCACTAGAAATGATACAGCCCATTTTGATAATACTCAATTACACCTCTCAAAAGAGAAATAGACAATTGTTAGCAGTATATTTTACCCAACTAAGAGTCGGGGTCGAACCCATAGAGAATAGGTCAAAACAAGTTATATTAGCTAACACTATTCAGTTGTAGTTGTTACTTCCCAAAAATAAACTTACATAATGTAAAGATGGGGGTTTTGGTTTTAGTTTAGAAAAAACAAAAAATTTCAAAGACAAGTAAACAAGATTAAGGTTGTAAACAATAGGAAGACTCGACTAGGATTGTGTTCCCCATGACTTGTTAGTTAATAGGTTAATCGTATTCATGATATCGTTCATTGTATTTCATGCAAAATATAGCGAGTTAGGTAATATTTAATTCACTTTCCGGTCCTTCTTAGTCATATTTCATTTATCTCCTCCCGGTCTCAGAATGTATACTTTACTAACCCTCAGTCTGTATCCCAGAATACTATCTCCTCTCAGTCTCAAGTACCTTAGATGAAGTTTATCCCTTCTTTTGAAGCCAAACTCTTTGAATTTCTATTCCTAATCACTACCTCCCTCTTGAGAAATCAATTAATATGGACAATTTCTTAATGCGTGCACTCACTAAGAAAGATTTTTTAATGAAGAAATCACAATGCATGCAAAAACAAATCACTAATATCAATCCTACTTTTGCCTATTTTAGTTAAGTCATCATGGTTCCTATAACCCTAGTTGTGGGTTTAGCTAATAATTGTAAGTAAAAGGGCAAGGATTTGTGAAGAATTCATGAATTAATACATACACAGATGAAGAATTCAATAATCACACAAATCATAAATAAAGAATGAAAACCGGAATGACATATAGATAATCAATCTCCAAAATCAACTAAGTATAACTTCCCAATTTTCACAAAGTACTCAAAAACTAGTAAAAATGCTGAACCCTAAAAATAAAATAAATTCGGGTATTTATAGAAACACAAAACTAAATCCTAAACCAACTAGGAAAACTGAAGTTAGCACTTTTCATGCCCACTCACCATGGACCGTACTGCACTTCACAGTCCGTGGTCCTCTTCTGTGGTGTTTAACATGTCTCTTTCTTTGTAGCCTTAAACTCTCCACGGCCAAACATCAACGTTCATGGTGACGACTACGATCTGTATTGGACTCTGTAGTGATAGCCTTTGATAATTTTCCACTTTCCTTCATCAAACTCTACGAGTAATTACCATGGTCTATATTGGGCTCCACAAACCATAATGAGTTCCATAGAGTTACACTTGGCAAAATTTATCCGATCAGCACCTTCACAAGATCGGTAGTACAATACCCACCATGGCCCGTGTAATGCACTACAGTCCCTGGTGGGTTCCATAGGGTTGTACTTAGCACCTCCAACCAACTTTCTTCTCTCATCATCTCCATGACCATCACCACAGCCCATGTAAGGTACTACGGTCGGTTATGAGGCTCGTACTCCTCAATACTCAGAAAAACAGTGCTCAGAACCACAAAATCATCCAAACTTGTGCACGATTTAGTTTTCCTGCAAAACAAAAAAACCACATCATATCTACAGAAACATGCTTCCAACGCACACTAATTCACCATTTTGAGCATCAAAAATATCATAAATATGTGACATATCAACACCCTCAACTTAGAACCATTATTTATCCTTAAGCAATGGCACTAAACAAAACAACACGCCACGCAATTAGGAAAGAATGTAGTTTAGATATATAGCAGCCCATCTCATTAACCATGACTCATTTCCAACTAAGCAATACATTGTGTAACGTTCCTGAAAATGCACAAGTGCCTTAAGAAATGCCTTGGGAATATGCCGCTTATGTAATGAGTTATCCTTAACCTTTTTGAAAAATTAGAGTTTGGTATATCGATCAGGGGGTCAAAATCTTCGAGAAAAAAGTCTCGGTGAATTTTTAAGACCCATATCTCAGAAGATAGATTTTTGAAGAAACTACACGAAATAGAAAGGTCCGTGACAGGTCCGCATCGCGGACCTGGCAAGGATTTTCTGGCTGAGTTGGATTTTTAATAAGGGCATTTTAGACTTTTCTCTAATTTTTAGCTAATGAACCTAGACGTTTTTAGGACCTAATGAAACTCTATAAACTGACCTAAACCTTTAATTCTATTCATTCTCCTATAATTCACCTACTCAAATATTTCTCTCTCTACAAAAGACTCTGAAGGACTCCATTGAAGACTTCAAGTAAATTCAGTCAAGCTCCCCATCAAAACTCTCAAGTTCTTCCAAATTATTTGGCCTTTTAATTTAAGGTATGTGGGTATTGATTCATGGATTCTTTCATCCATGAAGCCCAATCAATTTTCAAGGTTTTCTATCAAATTAAAGTATGGTATTTTATGAGTTTTATGATTTCTATCCCTATTGCATGAATTATGATTCAAAATATGATCATGAGTCTATGTTGATATAAATTGATGGTTATTGCATTAAATTGAAGAGTTTTCCCTTGAACTCTCCTATTTTGATTTTTAGGGTTCATGATGTAAATTATGAGTATTTTGAATTATACTTCAATAGGATATTATCTATATGAATTATGTATGAGATGATATAAAGTTTATGATCAAGCATGTTTTCAAGTGAATTACATGATTTTCAAAGTTAATTGATTATGCAATTGAGTTTTACTCTCAGTTCAAGGTATGAATTTCATGCAAGTTATGAAGTAAGGTGACTTAAGGCCCTATGTGGTGACATAAGGCCTAAAAGATGACTTAGGACCCTATGTGGTGACCTAAGGCCTAACGATATGAATTATCAAAATATGATTGTAATGATGAAAGGACAATTCTTACATTACAAGTATGTTATGAAAATGAGCTACTCTATTATTTCAAACCTATGATCATGACTATGATATATGTAATTATGATTTATATGCTATGCATGTATTCCGTGGAATTTGACTTAGCACCGAGTGGACATGAAGTGGGGGCCCTACCAAAAGCTTTAGTAGCATCCTTATTTCCCATAAATTATGTGCCACCATAGGTTGCCTTCATGGCTTAGCTATTGGATCTATATATAACGTATGTATGACCCATCTAGCGGGGTAGAGTCTACCTTGGCAAGTAGATTCCCCTTTTCTTCGTTGTATAGGGAGATAACGGGATTCCATGTTATAGCTCTTATGGTCTTATTATCGGTTATGGTTTCTATCCCACATATGTATGATCTCTTAAGTATGTTATGATTTTGAATATAAGATTTTAAATGCTTTGGCCAATATGATTTTCTCATGGCTTTACTTATTCCATCTTATCATGTATTTTACTTGAACTTTGTACTCTATGATTTACGTTGCCTGTCACGGCTTCATACTTAGTACATTCCAATGTACTAATGCATACTTTTTTCTACATTGTCTCATAATGTAGGGGTTAAGATTGAAGATCATACTCATCTATGTGGCTAGTTAAGCTTCCCTATTCAGCGGCATTGTGGGGAGTCCTCATTTATTGGGGACTAGTTGTTGAGTTAGTTACTATTTCCAAAGACTTTTGTTATGTTTCATATTGAGGGTGAGATAGGGATATATCTTATCCCCCGCCCATATTCATGAGTAGAGGCATATAGTTGAACAAATATTTCGAGTTTATGTTATCATGTGACATTCTTTATTTACTATTCATGGTTTAGACTCTCTTATGATGTTTCTACTTTTATTTTACCTTGTTTATGCTTATGATATATACAAGAGGCTTAGTTGGAGTCCTTCGGAGTTTCGATATCCGTGTTACAACTAGGCCCTAGGTCAGGTCGTGACATATTGACAGTCCAACTAACTCACAAGGATCTATCTACAACGTAATACTATTCATTGTCAACCAAACAAATTCAACTGACAGTGTACCAAGCAATATAGAAACTCAACAATATAATCATAGTGCCCTCACCATGAAGAAGTTTCTCTCATAGTGTATAGAGAATAAATGGAGACTAGAACAAAATTCTTGGACTCTCAAAAGAAATTCAAGCAATACAGAAGTAAAGACCATAGGCTTACCCTTATTTTCAATACTTCAACTTTTGAATAACCTTGTTGGGATCATAATAGGATTTTTTTGGCTTGCAACGTAGGCTCGGGCTTAGGGTAGGATATATTTAGGATAAAAGTGACTACTTTGCCCTTCCAAATGCTACTATGGCTAAGCTTTCTTGTTTTCAACCTGCCAAACTCTTGTTGTTCCCTTATTTCCTCATTCTTTTTTTTGGGTGTGGTTTTCTCTTTTGTTCACTCTTCTTTATTTTTCTTTTTCATTCGTATATATATTTTCTTTTTTGCATAGCATTTTATTTTTTATTTGTGGACACAACCCATGATATGTTTTCCCTCTCACTCCACCATTCCTTTTATGCCCTAACTTTTCTGCTTTTCTTTTGGTAACCACCCTCAACTTAGGCTTTTGGCCCGAGTTGAAGTATGCAATCACCTAAGAGGGACCAGGGCTAAGATAAAGGTTCATAAAACTGATTCTCCTTATAATAGCTACCCTCAACTTAGGCTTTTGGGCTGAGTTGGGATCCATAATGTCTTCAGAGGGACCAAGGCCAAAATTTGGATTCATTTACATCAAATGAAGGCAAAATTCGGTTATTCAAAGAAAAGGTACATTAAAGATCTAATTTTTGGTTCAAAGGATAAAATTCATTTGGTTGGTTCAATATAGGCTAAGTGACTCATTATCAATAACTGCCTATGATCATGTCCTAATAAGGTTATTCAATCATTTAAGTAAGACAAACCAGACAAGTTCTATCTTACAAGTGCATTGTTCAAACTAAGTAGTTAAGCTTACACGCACATGGCACATATGTTATTCTATTAAGCACTAATAAACCCAGTCATATACTAGCTAGTATTTTGTTATAACCCGTATTTTGCACATTAGGGCATTTCGGGATAACGGTAATAAGTCAAGGGCAAGTCTATGGTTGATCTTGTTGGATACAAAATTCTTATGACTAAATTGGAATTTCAACTTGGAAATATTAGAAAAAGTAAGGGGCAAAAATTAGAATTTCTCATGGAGGATGTTATATCCCGTATTTTATACGGTTGGATGTTTTAAGGTGGCCGTGGTAAAGTTAAGGGAATGAACATCTTCCAAAATTTATTTAATATACAAGTTGGATATGAATATTATTTTTGATCATTAATAGTGTGGAAATATTGGAAAAGGCAAAGGGCAAAAAGGAAAATTGGCAAAGTGGCCTATGTTAATATTGTGGAAGGCTAGGGGTAAAATGGGAATTTCACAAAGTCTTCAAGAAGACTCGTGTGGGACCCACATGCCACATGGAAGCCTATGATTGGAGAAAAGGGGTGTGTTGGACCAATGAAACCTTGACATGTGTCACCACTTAGATCTTGACATTTGTCGCCACTTATGGCTTGACATGTGTCACCACTTAGGGGATGACATGTGTCACCCCTAAAGTTGTATATATATATATGAGTCTTATGACTCATTAATTTCCATAATCATCTAGAGTGTTCAAGCAAGAAAACCGAAATGGCAAGAAAAAAAAAAAACAAAACAAGAGAAGAGGAGAGAAAGGAAGAGAAGAAATTAGAGAAACTAGAGAGAGAAAGCTACGAATTTGAGAGAAAAAGAGGTAAGTTCTTCGATTCCGTTTCATGAATTAATTATCTAGGGTATACCATGATGTTATGAAGGTATTTGTAACGAAATTTTATGGTTTGGAGCAGCCCAAAACGTTACCAAACAGTCCCTAAGTTTCAGCTGCACTAAAGGAAATTCCGAGGCAAGTTTTGGCGAGTTTTGGTGAATTTCGGGAAAGGTAATATTTTCTCTTTCGAACAGGACTTTATGATGATGTTATGAAGCATATTACATGTCTTAAAATATGCTGGAAGTGTAAAAACATGTATAAGGATGTTTGACGTTGGAAACAAACTAAATGGAAGTCGTAGTAGTTAAATCGAAGTCGCGTAGTGTGTTGTGTTGTGGTGCTGCTGTTTGGTGGAGGTTTAATTGCGTGTTGCAGGGCTGTAAGGTACTCAAAAATGGATGTGGTTGCTTCTGGTTGCATCCACACAACCCTCCGTTTGGTATGACTACATATTTTACGAAATAAAGATTAAAAACTCTATTTTGGTACCGTAGTTTGGAATGAGTTGTATAGAACTTGTATTGTGTAAAGTTGAAGTGATTTACTTGTATACATACTGCTGGCTGTTGTTTTTGGTATGGTTGTTGATATGGTGGCCGAGTTGAAAACTCGGGGATGTTCAAGTTACAGGGGAGATGCTGCCCGATTTTCGGTAGATTCGGAGCTAGTAATAAACTAGTCGAGAGACATAGATAAGGAAATGATTCCTATGGTTACTTGGGTGTAGAGTTGGAAATTGGAAAGTGAAAATTTATTAACCTTAGTATTAATTTCATGTTAAATAGGTTCAAGAGACGACGAGGCGAGCATAGTTAAGAGTAATCCGTAAGAGGTATGCAAAGCGAACCTTTCTTTCTTTTGGCATGTATTTGTTATAAGTATGTAAAGCATATTCTTTCGATTTTCATGTTTTGACATAAGTATGTAAAGCTAATATTTCTTTTGGTATGGTATTTATGAAACAAAAATATGACTTTTATATAATTTCAAAGAGGTTCCTATTCCTAGAGCCATTAGGATAGCCAATTCCTTGATTTCCAAAAGGTATTTTATTATGCTTCGATACGTCTATATGATTCCACAAGATTAATTTTGATATAATCCGGGGTAACTTTTGAAAGGTACTTGACAGGAGTCTCGTCTTGATTTTTAAATGATAGCTCATTCTGATTATTCCATTGAGTCTTAAATTTGATTTAAATTGCATATAGTTTCTCACTACTCCACTCGTGGATGCCTCAATGCTTCTTTCACTGAGCCTGGGCCAGGATATGTTTTCGTGCGTATTTCTCTGCATTATTCGCCGTGTCCCGACGTGAGGGGGCAGGTATGACATGTACCATGGGGTGGTAAATATTATGCCACGGAGTTATGCTATGCCATGTACATATATGTTTGTGATATGATATGATATGATATGATTTGATATGGCCATCTGATATGATATGATTTGTTACGGAGATATTCCCTACTCTGGTGTTATGCTGTGCCGTGGTGCCGATGATGGGAGGGCGACCACACTTTGTTCACCGAGTCCCATAATGGGGCCGGATATGGCATATGTTTTTCTATATACATTATCTGAGATTTTGATCAGCATTTGATATCTCCGGACATTTTGCTCAGTTTTGTACATTCTATCGCGGTAATGACTTTACTTATTACAATCCATTATATGTGGTTTGATAAACATTTGATATTTTTTGGATATTTTGCTCATTTTTGTACATTTTGCTCTGGTAATGACTTTACTGATTTCAGTCCATGCTTTACATACTCAGTACAGTTTCCGTATTGACCCCCTTTCTTCGGGGGCTGCGTTACATGCCCGCAAGTACAGATGATTGGTTTGCTGATCCACTCGCTTAGGACATCCATCATGTTGGTCGACAGTGCTCCTTTGTCCGGAGCCCTATTTTGGTATTGACACTTTCTGTTGTATATATATATATATATATATATACGTTGTTCAGGGTACGGCGGGGCCCTGTCCCGTCATATGACTAGGATATCATTCTGTAGAGGTCTGTAGACATGAGATGTGGGTTTTGTATATATGTTTTGGGTTTTGTGTGTTTCATTATGGCCTATCGGCCCTCGTGCGTTATATCTATTTTTGTGATCTATTTAGATATCCCTTCTGATCATTACCTATGTTTATTCGATTAATGTACTAAGTGGGGCTAAGGGTACGTATGGGTGCCCAACTTGGGCACCAATCACGGCCTATGGAGTTGGGTCGTAACATATTTGATCGACAAGTCAATATGTACCATGTTCTACACAGATTCTAACAACTCAATTTTTAGAAACTAGATCAATTACATAGTGTTTCACAAAATTTTTAGTTGGGAGTCATTTTATTTCCATTCAAATCCTTTCTTTCACAGGACATTGTATTAATCTACAGACTCTTGTATTTACACAATAACAATCCTAAACATGCTAATTCTACTAGATATACACCTGAGAGAAAAGAAATATGACAACAAAATCTCGAAGCGTCAGGGATTCCCCACCCCCTATTAAAAGAGTGTGCATTTTCCTCAACTGCATGTTAACAAACTCAATAATAAGTACAAAAGGGAGTGATCATACCTGCGACACCTTAGGCATCAGTCGATGGTGGTGTAGGCTCTCCTGAAGGGTCATCACCTGGAGCAAGAGTAAGTGCTCTAGGAGGCACTTCACTCACAATATTAGTTAGAATGCCAGAAAGTGCAGTACCTTTGGATGATGCTCCAGCCTTAGTAGCCTTAATTTGCTGCTTTTTGAGCTCTTGTTTCTCCTGAAATTCTCTCCTGGAAGTTCACCGAGCCCTTTTTTCCACTTTTCTCTATGCTCACATGGCCTTTTCTACATCATCTTGGGAATCATCGTCCTATCGCCTCTTTTTTCCCTTACCCTTTTTATTAGGCTCGGGTGTCGAAATGGAGATCCAAACTCCTTCTAGCTGTATAGGTGCGAGCGATGCCAACAACAACTATAGCAAAGTATCTGTAGCGCTCGCCGAAATAGTAGAGGATGACTTTACTTCTAATTTATCCACCACTTCTTTTAAGGTAGCCAACTCTTTCTTGTAGGACTTGGTCTCTACATCACCTAGATGACCACTCTGACTAGCGATGTGCGCCTCAAGGCCATCAATACAGCTCTGTATCAGTGTCACCTCCTGCCTGAGCTAGGTACGAATTTGAGTTGCCTCTTCCTGTATCTGTGTTTGGAATACCCTAGGTAATCTCTTAATCACCTGATTAACAATGCCCGTGTCTACCTCTAGTCCTGCAATACGCTCAAGGACTGTATAAGGGATAGTTATCATCATACTTGAAACTATGGGTGTAGACGTGGTAGGCTTGGTATCACTCTTGGTCTTGTCGATGGGCTCCTCTATTGGAGGGCATGAAGGTTTACCTTCTAAAGTAAGAGTAGGAGGGGGTGAGCCTGTAGGCATAGTGACTGGACCAATAGATAGGCCCAGCTTGGATTTGTACAGTGGTTGTTCAAATCTTTTATGAATGCCACATTTGTGGACTTAGATGCTGGGATGCGCTTGTCAAAGTGACAATTTACCACTATTTCCATGACTTTGCATAACGCAGTGATCAAACAAGGGAATGGGATTCCAGCCCATTCATGAAATGCTTGGTCCCGAATTTCAGCCACAATTAGCCTCTCGCTGTATAGTCCAAATCGAACCATAATGCAAGACATTAAAGATGCCTGCGTGGGATGAAGGGTGTTGTCGTTGGCAGTTGGTCAGAGATAGGCAAGGACAATGGCCCACCAAAAACTTAGCTGGAAATGTAAGGGATACCTTATAATCTGTTGCCTCGCATCTGCGACCCATATCGCATTTACTCTATTAATGACAATATGCTTTCCGATCCATTCCATAATCATTTGGCGCACTGCAGGATTACCCATCTTCACTTCATCACTAACCTTATGGCGGCGGTGCTCATAAAGTCTTCTTCAAAAATCAGTATGGAATTCTGGGCCATATAGGAATTTATTGATTGTAGTCTCCGAGATATCCAATATCATGCTTCGAACTATGACTTCATTCAATGGTGGTTGCTTTAAAGTTAATGCCCTCCTTTTTTTTAGAGATTCATCCACCCAAAATTATGCTTGTAGAAGAGGTTTTTAAGATCGGGTAGGGTGGAGAGGTTGTCAGGGATCACTCGAACCTCTAACACAATAGCTCATTTACACAAGCCCTTAGACCCTTTGGTTAGGCTGTTTAGAAAGATATCATGTTGGCCCGGAACTAACTATCTGTTTCTCAGAAAAGTGATGATATTTTGGCATGTGACTGGGTCACTTTCCTTTGCAATAGAAAACTTCTCTATAAAGTCCAGCCCGTCATCGCCAACACCAGCAACACTCTCCGCACCAGCATCACTACCCGCCTCTCTGGATTGTGCATCGTCCCTACTTTCCTCACGGTCCGTAATGCCTTCCGTGATACTATACTTGGAAATTTTTTGTAGGTAGGAAAATAGGCCTCCACTATGTATCGTGAAGTGCAATATGGTGTGTGGTGAAGGTTATCATCCCCAACCTCTCAGTTTCTCTATTAACTACCAAATTTTGCAACCTTTGAAACCACTTCAGCCCATTTAGACATACAAAACACAAGTACACTTACATTGGCAAACTAATATCATTATGCACTTGAATCCTATATCACATAATCACAAAATTCAAATTCAACTACCACAATGAATTGTACCATCGCAGAGAAAAACAAAAATTTGAAACTATCCCAATCAATTAATTCACAATGTGCCTCATAGTCATAACAAAATCATTGCAACAATACAAGAAAGGGAAAAGAATACTTCGTTGATTTTTCTTTCCAAGTTGACTAAACCGTCCCGAAGTAGTACGGCACACAATCTACACACACAAAATAGTATATGCAATTTGAAATCATGGGATTTGGATGGTTTGTTTTATGAAGGAATTTGGAAGATAGTGGTCGTGGTGTTTCTACGTAGTAGGAAAGAGTGGGAAATGCCTGAATTTTATGGCGGAACATGGGTAATATTCAAAAGCCCAAATTAATTTGGACTCAGGTCAAAATTGGGTCGACTAATATTAATTCAACCAACTGGGCTTCACGATCCATGGTGGGTACTCATGAAGGGGACACAGATCGTATTCCTCTATCTGACATAAGAGTTAAACAAAATAAAATGATCTTACCTGGTTTGCACGGAGGGCAAGATGGTCTATGAAGTGCGTCATGGGTCGTAGTTCCTACAGTATTGATGGACTTGCAAAAAAATGAGGGGCTTTACCTGGGATTCACGAAAGGCAAAGCATTCTGTGAAGTTCAATGTAGACCATAATACCTCCCTTAATCCTGAAGGTCCTGGAGACTGTGCTCATCATTCCACTCCACCACGAGGTGTGGTGCCTTATACGGTCCATATAAGTGCCTGTAGTGGGGAATTTATTCCAATTTGTTTTATGTTTTTCTTCTCCTCTAAGACCCTGCATTAATTGAACACACCATGATACTTTAAAACATTAAATAACACAATTTAACCTATCTAATGCTAATACAATCCTTGGGTTACCTCCCAAGCAGCACTTGATTTAACATCGGAGCACGATGTAGGTCCCTTGACTACTCAGACTTCGTCAAGTTAGAATTCTTCAACCACTTTAACTTCGTCAGGAGATCTCAAGTACCGCTTCACTCGCTGTCCATTCACTTTGAACCTATGACCATATTGAGCTTCAAGTTCCACTACTCCATGAGAAAATACTTGTGTGATGGTGAAAGGTCTAGACCACTTTGACCTCAGCTTGCTTAGAAACAACTTTAGCCTTGAATTGAACAGTAACATTTTATCCCCATTGTTGAATTGGCACTGCTTAATCTGCCTATCATGGTATAGTTTCATCCTTTCTTTGTAAAGAGCATTACTCTCATACGTATGCAAACGAAACTCACTTATTTCATTGATTTGATCCAGCCTCATATGCACAGCTTTACTCCAATTTAAGTTCAATTTTTTTAAGGCCCACAATTCCTTATGTTCCAGATCCACAGGCAAATGACAAGCCTTTCCAAACACTAATTGATATGGGGACATACCAATGGTTGTTTTGAAAGCTTCCCGATATGCCCATAAAGCATCATCAAGCTTCCTTGCCTAATTAGTTCTATTGGCATTTATAGATTTTGGTAGATTCTCCTTGATTTCTTAGTTTGACACATCAACCTACCCACTAGACTGGGGATGATATGGGGTAGCTATCTTTTGTTGATGCACACCGTATTTTTCCAGTAGAGTCCGAACGATCTTATTATAGAAATGGGAGCCCTCCATCACTGGTGATAGTTCTAGGAGTCCCAAACCTAGAAAAGATGTTTCTTTGCATAAAACCAGCAATACTCTTGCTCTCATTATCTAGTAAGGAGACAACTTCCACCCATTTGGAGACATAATCAACTGCTACAAAAATGTACTTCATCCCATATGAACTCACGGATAGCCCCATGAAATCGATGCCCTATAAATCAAACAACTCCACCTTGAGGATTGGTGTCAAAGGTAGCTCTTGACGCCTAGATATATTCCCCTATCTTTGACATTGGTCACAGTTCTTTACCAAGTCATGTGCATCTTTATATATAGTAGGCTAATAATATCCATATTGCAGTATCTTTTGCGCTGTCCGGCTCCCACTGTGGTATCCACCTACCTATGATGAGTGGTAGGCCTCCAAAATTCTCAACATCTATGCTTTTGGGATATACCTCCTAATAACATTGCCTGCACACATCCTTAATAGGTATGGCTTATCCCAAAAGTAGTTGTGAATATCATGCAAAAACTTTCTTCGTTGGTGGAAAGTATGTTCTTCAGGCATAAGATCACTAACAAGATAGTTAGCATAATCATCAAACCAAGGAATGATATCAAGAGTGGTAGCTAAAACCTATTCATCTGGGAAGGAACCATCAATATCAAGTGCATCCTTACAACTATTTTCATCTTCCCCCCTAGACAAGTGGTCAGCTACCTGATTTTCACTTCCTTTACGGTCTTTTACCTAAAAATCAAATTCGTAGAGAAATAAGACCCATCTGATCAACCTTGGAGTAGCATCCTTCTTGGTCAAAAAATATCACAAGGCTGTATGGTCAGTGTGTACAATCACTTTAGTACCCAAAGGATACGCTCTAATTTTTTCAAATACGTACACTACTGCTAATAGTGCCTTTTAGTGAAATGTAATTCTTCTAGGATGCATTTAATGCTTTGCTAGCATAGTATATGGGAAGAAAAATCTTGTTGTGCTTCTTCCCTAGCACAACCCCTGGAGTGACACCACTTGCATCACACATGATCTCAAATAAGGCAGACTAATCAGGAGCAATAATCAGTGGGGCTGAGATTAATTTCTCCTTCAAGAATTCAAATGCTTTCATGAATGCCTCATTAAAGGAAAACTTTATCTCCTTCTGCAATAACTTGTACAAAGGGTGTGCAGTTTTAGAGAAATCCTTGATAAAATGCCTATAAAAACCTGCATGGCCCAGGAAGCTGCGGACACCCTTTACAGAGATGAGAGGAGGCGATTTCTCAATCTCTATCTTAGACTTATCAACCTCCAACCCTTTGTCAGAATTCATGTGACCTAGCATAATACCTTCTTTAACTATGAAGTGGCATTTTTTCGAGTTCAAAACTAGATTAGCCTCTTCATATCTTTGTAATGCCCTGCTAAGATTTAAAAATATTCATTAAAAGTATAACCTACCATTGAAAAATCATCCATAAATACCTCAATAGTCTCCTCCACCATGTCAGAGAATATAGATGTCATGCACCGTTGGAATGTGGCAGGAGCATTACATAGTCCAAAGGCATGAGCTTGAACGCAAAGTGCCATAAGTACATGTAAAGGTGGTCTTCTCCTGGTCCTATGGTGCTATAGAGATATGATTGTAGCTAGAGTACCCATCAAGAAAATAGTACCAACCTCTTTCTTCCAACCTATCTAACATTTAGTGCATTAAGGGCATTGGAAAATGATCCTTCAAAGTCCATTTGTTAAGCTTTATATAGTCCATGCAGACTCGCCATCTAGTGACTGGCCTAAGTGGGAGCAACTCATTCTTATCATTCGTGACAACCGTCATACCTCCCTTCTTAGGGACATATTGAATAGGACTCACTCAGTTACTGTCGGATATGGGATACACCACACCTGCATCTAACCACTTAATGATTTCTTTCTTTACCACCTCTTACATAAGTGGGTTTAATATCCTATGGTGTTCAATACTAGGATTGCAATCTTCTTCCAACTGAATTTTGTGAGTGCAAATGCTAGGAGGAATACCTATGATATACAGTAATAGTCCACCCAATAACTTTCTTATACCTCTATAATACCTCCACCAGTGTTGTAACCTTCTCTTTATTTAAATCTACAACAATAATGACTGACAGAGAGTTATGCTCACCAAGAAATATGTACTTCAAATGGAATGGTAATTCTTTGAGCTCAAGTACAGCTGGCTCCTTTATGGATGGTTTAGCAAGTAGAGTTGGCCTATTCTTTAAGTCAAGGTCAAGCTTTCTAGAAGCATATGTGTGTGAACCCATACCCTGCAAAGCATTTACAGATTCATCGTACCCCTTAATACCATCACTATCACAATTCATGATTAGAGATGCTAAAGGCTCAATAACAAGACTTTCTTTAATAGGCACATCAACAACACTTTCCACCTCAATATCAAGCACAGATATCACAGCCATATCTGTTGGCTACTTTATGGAGGCACATACATTAAACTTGACCTCTTCATCGTTGAGCCTGAATGTGAGTTATCCATGATCCACATCTACTAATGCTTTGCGAGTCGGCAAAAATAGTCTCTCCAAGATGATAGGAACCTTAAAATCAACCTGGCAATCTAATATGATAAAATCAGAAGGAAAAATGAACCTACCCACTCGCACCAACACATCATATAAAATTCCAACTAGGCATTTCACAGACCTATCCACCATCAACAGCTGCATAGAAGTTTATTTAGGGGCTTCCAACCCTAATTGTATATACATGGCTAGCAACATTAAATTTATGCTATCTCCTAAGTCACATAGAGCCCTTATGAAATCAAAGGCACCAATGGTACAAGGTATGGTGAAAGCGCCCAGATATTCTTTCTTTTTCACCAAGACCTTATAGCAATGGCACTACAGTGATGTAAGTTGTCGACTAACTCAAAAGAAATCATCTTCTTCTTTGTAACTAAATCTTTCATAAATTTGGCATAAGATGACATTTGTTCATGTGCTTCTACCAATGGGATGTTGACAGATAATTCCTTAAGCATTGAAATAAATTTAAGAAATTTTCCATCCTTGGCCTTTTTCTTCAATCTATGTGGAAATGGAGGTGGTGGCTTGCGAACCAATGGCAAAGGGTGAGGTCTCTCTGCATCTATTTGTTGCATACCACTATTGTCTTCGATATTTTTCTACTCAATTACTATATTATTACCCTCATCATCTTCCTCAAATAAAACAACCTTGTCTGCCTGATGTCTGGCCTGCTCACAGTCTTAGGAGCTCCATCCTTAGTCTGCTTAGTGCCTACAATAATAGTTCAGAAAGTACCTTACCAATCCTCATTGTCACTACCATGCATTGCCCATATTTCCTGGGATTTTGCACTGTGTCACAAGGCAAAGTACTAGTGTTCCTTTAATTAAATGCTGCTGACAACTGGCCCATCTGATGCTCCAATTACTTGATAGAGGTAGAGTGTGAATCTTTTAACTGGCTGATATTTGATATGTCACCTCGCATATCTCTGAATCCAAACTCAGTTACCTCAATTTTTTATAGGAACCTTGCCATCATCTCTTCCAACTTAGATCCACCATTATCGCTACTGGTTCGCTTTCGGTTCATAGGTGGCATATATACCCTATTTCTATCATTCTTGAAGTTGTCTTTGTTCTGCCACCCTAATTGATCATGATTTCTGATCCGGTCATAATAGTTATCTATTTGAAATTTCCAACCTTGATTCCCAGAGTTGTATGTCCGGAAACCCCCTTGGCTATTTAGAAACTTGATTCCTCCTCATAGTCAAAGTCTGGCTCATCATATCAACTTTCAGTATCCACAACTTTCACCTTCTGTAATCCTCCACCTAATAGGAGCTTAGTCAATAAGTCCATCTGTGTTCTCATGTGAGCCATTTCTTGATCACGCTCCTCCTCTTTTTGCTTTTGTTCTATTGACATCTCAAATATAATCCCAAACTATACGCATCTCTGGTATACCAAGCCCTATTGTTCTTTATGAGTTGATCCAGAATTGTCCTGGCCTCCTAAAATGTCCTAGCCATAAAATATCCCCCACAACCTGCATCTATCACTGGCTTAGCCACAAAGTTGCAAGACCTGTAGAATATCTCTTTCAAGTGCTCGTCAGTCAAATTGTGACTTGGACACTGCTTCATCTTCTGCCTAAATCTTTCCCAAGTCTCACGCACTGCTTCATTAGGTCACTGTTTATGAGCATTAATCTCATCATTGATTTGCAGCTTCTTGGATGGTGGGAAGAACCTTTCCAGAAATGCCTCTCTCAACTCCCTCAACGTCATGATAGAATCATGTGGAAGTTCATTCATCCATTTCATTGCTTCTCCAGACAATGGAAATAAACGCAGTCGTATGACTGATTGGCTAACCTAGGGATTTCAGATGACTTGCAAGTGGAAATGAAGTTCATCAAGTGTTGGTTGGCATCATCACTAGCTGTTCCACTAAATAGTCCTTTCAAATTCAGCATTTGCAGCATAGTGCTAATGATAGTGAACTTCATACCTGGAGGTAGTGGTAGGAGGACTGTACCTCTAATAGCCCCTACATTATCCGTATCAGCATCATCATCAATAAGAGCAAAGTTCACAAGTCTCTGATCTCTGCCTCGCAAAGCTCTATTGAGTTCATCCCCATTATCATCACCATTCCTGACTTGATTTTCAGCCATCTCTCTCAACCTTAGCACCTCACACTTTTATGCATTTATCTTGCGGACTGATCTTTGTAGTTTAGGATCGTATGGAAGTAGTGGTTCACCCTTGCTTCGGGAGGTTGCATACACTATCTGTTCCCTACAAAAACACAAATAAGAAACCAAAAGTAAAATTAGGAAATAGAACTACAAACTGAAGTAGCAACTCATAGAATATTTCAAAAACCATATTCCCTAGCAATAGATCCATTTTGATAACGCTCAAGTACACCTCTCAAAAGAGATATAGACAATGGTTAGCAGTATATTTTATCCAACTAAGAGTCAGAGTCGAACCCATAGGGAATAGGTCAGAACAAGTTCTATTAGCTAACACTATTCAGTTTTAGTTGCTACTTCTCGAAAATAAACTTGCATAAAGTAAAGATGGGGGTTTTGGTTTTAGTTTAGAAAAACAATAAATTGCAAAGACAAGTAAACAAGATTAAAGTTGTAAACAATAGGAAGACTAGACTAGGATTGTGTTCCCTATGACTTGTAAGTTAATTGGCTAATCGTATTTATGATATCGTTCATTCATTGCATTGCATGCAAAATCTAGTGAGTTAGGTAACATCTAATTCCCCTCCCGATCCTTCTTACACATATTTCATTCATCTCTTCCCATTCTAACAATGTATACTTTACTAACCCTCGCTCTGGATCACAGAGTACTATTTCCTCCCAGTATCAAGTAACTTAGATGAAGTTTATCCCTTTTTTTGAAGCCAGACTCTTTGAATATCTGTTGTGAATTTATTTTCCTAATCATTACCTCCCTCCTGGTTAAGCAATGAATACGGGCAAGTTCTTAATGCGTGCACTCACTAAGAAAAACTTTTGAATGAAGAAATTACAATATATGCAAAAACAAATCACAAATATCAATCCTACTTTTGCCTATATTAGTTAAGTAGTCATGGTTCCCCCAACCCTAGTTGTGGGTTTAACTACTCATAGTTATAAGTAAAAGAACAAGAATTTGTGAAGAATTCATCAATTAATACCTATGCAGATGAAGAAGTCAATCTTGAATCAATCACACGAATCACAAATAAAAGATGAAAACTGGAATGATATATCAAGAATCCATCTCCAAAAGCAACTAAGTATAGCTTCCCAATGTTCACAAAGTACTCAAATGTTAGTAAAAATGCTGAACCCTAAAAATAAAATAAATTCGGCTAGTTAGAAAAATACAAAACCAAATCCTAAACCAACTAGAACAAATAAAGTCGACACTTTTCACGCTCACTCACTACGGACCGTACTACACTTTATTGTAACACCCCAATTTTATTTTTATGTTTTTTCTAAAGGATTTCTAGGTGATCCACGTTATCTATGAATTTTTACGTAAGTTATTAATTGGGATGTCTTACATAACAAAGCTACTTGAGTACACATCGAGCTTAAGTATCAAGGATTACATAGGTTCTTAGAGTGAGATGAGATTATGAACTCACAGAAGAGAGAAAAAGAGGCGTAGTACCTACTTGAAATAAGTAGGTGATGCACCTACTTGGACCAAGTAGGTGATGCACCTACTTGGGGTGGACCCTACGCTGCCATGTGGCAACTTTAGATTAGGCGCATGAATGAGGTGGCGCCCTAGGGGCTGGACATGTGTGACCCTTAGGGGACGCCACATGTCAAACTTCAAGGGAGAATATATATACATGTAAAGTGATGACTAATTCTTGACAAGTCATCTTTTTCAATTAGAAAGTGAGAGAAAAGAACAGAGAAACTTAGAGAAAAGAGAGAGACAACCATGGATTTGGCTTGAAGCGAGGTAAGTCCTCCGATTTTGTTCCATAAATTAATTGTCTAAGGTATCCTTCGGTTATGTAACGATGTTTAACAACATAAAACTTATAGTTGG
The DNA here is from genome assembly GCF_947179165.1 of Solanum dulcamara. Lineage (NCBI taxonomy): Eukaryota > Viridiplantae > Streptophyta > Magnoliopsida > Solanales > Solanaceae > Solanum > Solanum dulcamara. Next base: position 26,139,851 of record NC_077245.1, read on the forward strand.
GGTAGCGAGGAGTTGCTTGTTCTTGTTACGAAACCCATTTTTTGAATGGGACTGCTGTTAGTAATATTAGTATAACTTCTTGTGTAAAGCTTCATTTCAAGTGATTCAAGATGTTTTGGAAAGATATTGCATAGGTATATAATTTTAATTTAGTCTTAGAAATCCACTTTTAGATGCTCTAAAAAGGGTGATGAAGTATAGGGGAGGTGCTGCCCAGATTTTATTTTGGAAATCCTACATGGACAACTGTTGGTATTTTGGGCATATCTATTTGTAAAGAAGTGATGTAGGGTGATTATAAATTTTATGCGAACCTCAAAAACAGGTATATAACTTTTATTGAGGCTACAAAGCCTAATTCCCCTATTTACCCCTTCAAAATGGAGCAACAATACAAGACAGTAAGCTGTCCAGAATTCCGATTTGAATAGTTTGGGCTAATTTTTATTAATTTCATGTTTAGTTTCGATATGATGAGATTCTTAAACTTAAGTAGATATTTTATTGTGTATTTAAGGTGTATATTTTCTTATACAAGCTAAGATAAACTGTTTGACAAAGTGGATTTTGGTTGGTCTATGGCGGAGATGAATTGAGCTCCTCGAGTTGTGGTAGAACCTGTTGTATGCTAAAACTCCAAGGTTTGTGTATATACTTGAACTTAAAATATTTTATTTTCTCAAATTTGAAGTATTTTGATGGGTTGTTTCCTTGCTCTTTGTTTTGTATTTTGGTATGACTATTATCTCAAGTATTGTAAAACTTTTGCTAAATCGCCCACTTGTACGAATTGCTTGATCATTTTGAATTCTTGATGGGACTTTGTCCTTCTTTTACGGTGAATTGTCATCTATATTGGCATGCCTCTCAATTCGTATCTTGCCCATCTTGACTTTGTATTTACATTTCATCTTGATGATGGGATTTTTGTCCATTTTCGAGTACGAGTGGAAAACCACTTTCAACATGGTTCTTGATTCTCTTGATATTGGATGATGACCCTTCTTGATATGGGCTTCAGTCCTTCTTGATTTTAGGGCTTCAGTCCGTCTTGATATTGATTGTGCTTAGTGTGAAGGCATGACATACCTATTGGGCAAAATTGATTATTTGGCAACTCTTTCGAATTGAATTATAAGTTTCTTGATACTTGAGCCTTCGAATATTGATATTGATTTTGAAACTCTTGAAGGTTTGTATTCGATACTTTGATATACTTGTTCACTTGGGCTTACTTTAACCTTATTGAGCCACCTGCGATGAACAAGAGAATTGAAGAATTTAATGGCTCCATGCCCAAAGTTTTTACACCACTAAGCTTTATTCTTAGCGATAGTTATTTTCTATCATAGGTAATGTGCGGGACGAGGTATGAAGATGGTCATTTGGAGTAGACTTTTTGGAGCCCTTGTGAAGATCACATCTATATATGCATCTAGTTTTTGTAAATATTTTGGGGGACTTGTATATGATACATTTGGCACTTATGTATGAAATTTTGAAGGCTTGTGAAAATAAAATTGTATGCTTGTAACTTGAATAGGGTGACTAGTTTTGCTATTTTGGAGTGTGCTTTTAACTCAAGTCATGCCTGTACTGTGTTTATATGTTGGCTTGTCATTTTGCACAAAGAAAGATAATATTTTTGTAATAACTAATGGTTTGAGTTTTGTGTATTTTAAGGACCCGCAATGGTGTTGACTATTTGTGATTTAAAAAAACAAAAAAAACTACCTTTTGTTTCGTAAGTGACATCCTCCTAAAGGGGGTGCTGCATTCATGGTCCGTGGTCCTTTTCCGTGGTGTTTAACTTGTCTCTTGCTGTGTAGCCTTCAACTCTTCACGTCCAAACATCATGCCTAGTGGTGATGACTCTGAGCTGAATTGAACTCCGTAGTGATAGCCTTCGATAATTTTCTACTTTCTTTCATCAACCTCTATGAGCAATTACCACAGTTCGTATTGAGATCCATAGGCCATAATGGGTTCCGTGGAGTTACACTTGGTAAAATTTATTCCATCAGCATCTTCATAAGATCGGTAGTATGATACCACCACAGCCCATACAATGAACTATGGTCTGTGGAGGGTTTCGTAGGGTTGTACTTAACATCTCCATCCAAAGTTCTTCTCTCATCATCTCCACGACCACCACCATGGACCATGCAAGGCAGTATGGTCGGTGGTGAGGCTCATACTCCTCAACACTCAACAAAAGAGTACTTAGACCCATAGAATCATCCAAACTTGTGCGCGACTTAGTTTTCTTGCAAAACAAACTAAAACCACATCATATCTAGAGAAACATACTTGCATCGCACACTAATTCACCATTTTGTGCATAAAAAATATCGTAAATATGCGACATATCAATGGCCTAGGAATATAACTAACCTTAGCCAAAATTCGCACTTGGAGAATTTAGCTAACAACTTTTTGTCCTTTAGTGTCTGGAGGTTAATCCCGAGGTGATTAACATATTCCTTTTCACTATGGGAGTGTATCAGAATATTATCAATAAATAAAACAACGAATATGTCAAGGTACTACTTACACACCCTAGTCTCGAGGTCCACAAAAGTTGCAGAAGCATTGGTTAGCCCAAATGACATAACAAGAAACTCATAGCGATCATACCAGGTTCAGAAAGGTCATACTCCTTAACCTTCAACTGATGGTATCAGGATATGAGACTAATCTTAGAGAAACATGTGGCACCCTAAAGCTGGTCGAATAGGTCATCGATTCTAGGACAAGGATACTTATTCTTAATGGTGACCTTGTTCAACTAATAGTAGTTAATGCACATACAGAGAGAGCCATCTTTCTTTAGCATGAAAAGGATATGAGCACCCCATAGGGAATCACTAGGTCTAATGAATCCCTTGTCTAGAAGGTCTTTCAACTATTCTTTTAACTCTGTTGGGGCCATCTTATACAAAGAATAAAGATAGGTTGTGTATCAGAAAGAGTATCTATCCCAAAGTCTATATTTTTATCGGGAAAGACCCTAGAAGATTATCGAGAAAGATTTCTGAAAACTCACATACTACATGAACTAACAAAAGAGATGGGGTCTCGATATTGAAATTCTTTACCCAAACTATGTGGTACAGATAACCCTTAAAGATCATCTTCTAGGCCTTAAGATAAGAAATGAGGGGACCCTTTGGTATGGTAGAAATACTCTTTCATTCTAAAACTGACTCATTTGGAAACTAAAACTTTATGACTATGGTTCTGAAGTCAACTAATACATACATGAATGTAACCTATCCATGTCTAGAATAACATCGAACTTTACTATATCTAACTTTACCATATGAATGGTGGTATATTTGTGAAGATCTGATAGGAGTGGAAACAAAAAAGGGTTCTAAGTATTGTTCAGGACTGAAACCAAATTTTATAGCAACATATGGAGTAACAAATAGACAAGGTAGAACCAAGGTCTAACAAACCATACACATCAATGGAGTAAAATTTTAACATACCGATAACAACATCCAAGGAGTTTTCCTAATCCTGTCTGGAAGAAAAAGCATAAAAGTGGTTCTAGCTACCAGTTCCACCAGAAGTGGTGTAATGTTAAAAGTTTTGTCCTGTTAGAGCGAAAGATGTAGTAGTCTAGGGTCTGTTACCTCTATTTCCCTACCTTGCTGAGGGCAATCCTTGAATTTATGACCTACTTGGCCAAACTCAAAAAATCTATCCTTACCATAGAGAAATTCATCAGCATGATTCTTACCACACTTGTTACAACTTGGATATCATGTGTGTACCTTTGCAAAACTACCTTGAGACTGGGAGTCGTACTTGTCACAATCCAAGGTAGGTCCTAGGCGTGAAACATCGATTAGAAACCCAAAGGACTTCAACCAAGCCTTTTAGCATATCATACACAAATTAAAGACATAACAAGAAACATCATAAATGCGGAATAAAGGTCTAAACATGAATATCTCAAACAATGAGGAATCAAACTCAAAGTCCAATAGAAAAAAGACAAAATAGACTCCATGAACATCTAACATGCCTCTACTAGTCTAGGTTGAGGCATAAGACAAATTCCTAGCTTACCCAAAATATAAAAGATTAAAGTCATAAGGAATAGTGAAAAGATAATGTCTTGTCCCCGAATCATGAGAATTCACCAACATTTGGACAATAGTGATCGAACTCTAGCCATGAGTAGAGTGTGCGTGATGCTCGTTGGACCCTATATTATGATACAGTGTAGGCAAAAAATATGCGTTAGTAGATGAAATGCACTAAGTATGTGAGAAGCATGTGTCATGACCCAACCTCATAGGTCGTGACGGGTGCTCGAACTGGATACTCGCGTATACCCCTACTAACTATAAGTAAACTTGTCTCCTATTTGAGTTATAATGTATCAACAAGAATGATAATATATAAGCCGACGAGGCCATCGTAACATATAGGAACAACTGTACACACATACATATACAATTCACATACATAAATACATAACCCACATACATGTCCACTGACCTCTAAGAATAAGAACAGTAACATAAAGCGGGACAGGGCCCTCGCCATACCCGTAAATAGATAAATATATACATTGAGGGTTGGTACCAAAATCTAGGCTTTGGTACAATAGAGCACTTCTTAATTGCTGAGTGGGACTCCTACTCTGGCGGATCCCCAAAGTGTGTACCTGTACCTACAGGCATGAAACGCAGCCCCCCGAGAAAGGGGGGTTAGTACGATATATGTACTTAGTATACAAAGTATAACTGGAAGCATATCTGAAATAGAGAGAGTCAGAGGGATAAACACATTACTTAAGAGAACACTGTACTTGTACATTGTGGATCATGAAAACATGCATGATTATATTTTATAATATAGTTGGCCCTTTCAGGGACTCGATGAATCATAACTGTAGGGCCATCATAGGGCCCGACGCCATCACCACCTTATCACATCACATCATCATCACATATATATATATATATATATATATATATACATACATATGTACCCGGCCCTCTAGTGAGGGACTTAATGAGTTGTTCATCTCATTGCATTATCATGTCCTCGTATACCGTACCTAGCCCTTTAGTAAGGGACTTGGTGGATAATGCAGTAAACTGTGCATGATTACGTACCCGATACGGGACTCAGTGATAGAAGGGTTACAGTATGCACAAGTAGAGTAGTGAGTAACCATATGCAATTTAAAACATTGTCAAAGACTTACTGAAGTAGTAAAGATGAATTGTCATTTGAAAATCAAGACTATAGTCATATCAATCATCCCTCAATCATCACTATTGATCATATCAAAAGAGCCTTAGAAATCATAGGCATGAATCAAGACGATAGAAAATAACTCATAAAAGTCAAGGACATTAACTATCTGAGAATCTTTAAGAATAGAAATCATGAATCACCTTCGAGACTTATGAATAGAATTACCCCCAAAGCTCATATTAATCCTTACTTAATTCTAAAACATGCCAAAATAAAGAAGGAATGGCTTTACATACTCTCTACTTTCCCTCATGTAGTCATCATATACATATGTGCTGAGGAACGTACGACCCGATCCTTAGATAGTAACATATGCTAAGGAACGTTCGGCCCGATCCTTATATAGTAACATATATTGAGGAACATTCGGCCCGATCCTTATATAGTCACATATATCATACTTGTACCATCAAGGGACTCAGTACCATAAGTATTTCATCATAACATCATAACTTATGTCAAAGACATATCAGGAGAGAAAAAGGGTAGCTTTACATACTTATGCCAAAATATGCCAAGAGAAAGAAGGTAGATTCGCATACCTTTTATCGATTAACCTTCACCACATTCACCTTGTCTTCTTTTGAAACTATTTAACATGAAATCAATTCTAAGGTTAATAACCTTTCACTTTCCAATTTCCAAATCTACAACCAAGTATCCATTTCCCTCAATTAGTTCATTACTAGTTCCAAAGTTACCGGAAATCGGGAAGTATCTCCCTACAACTTTCCCTATCCAACTGCTAATATTAGAAGACATATTACCAAAAGCAAACAGAAGCTATTTATTTAATCAAATCACTTCAACATCACTCAGTACAACTCCAAACAACTAGCTCAAAACTACGATACCAAAATAAAGTTTTTAACCTTTATTTCATAAAATCTTTAATCATACGAAATGGAGGGTCATGTGGCTGCAACCAGAAGTACCCATACCCCTTTTAGAACATTTTCCATCCCTGCAACACACAATCTAACCAGCTGCAACCGCAGCACCACAATCACGACATACTACTCAACTTCAATTTGACTATAATAACTTCAATTTAGTTTGCTTCTAACGTCAAGAATCCTTATATAATTTTACACTTCCATCCTTATTTAATAAATGTAATATACTTCATAACAACATCATAAACTCCAATTTGAAATGGAAAACCTTACCTTTCCCGAAACTCGCCAAAACTTGCCAAAACTCGCCTCGAAAGTTCTCCTAGCGCGGCTGAAACTTTGTGCCTATTTGTTATCCTTTTGGTGATTCTACAAACCATAAATTTACATTAATAACACATTCATACCCTCATGGTATACCCTATATAATTAATTCACAGAACAAAATCAGAGAGTTTACCTTTTTTGCTCTAAATCCGTGGCTCCCTCTCTCTCTAGCTCAAGGTTTCTCTTCTCTTCTCCTTTTTCTAGACTTTTCTTGGATGAGAATGACTAAAGGATAAAGATAAACTAAAAGTCATAAAACATATATATAAATATATATATATATATATAGGCTACTTTAGGGAATGACATATGTCAACCCCTAAGTGGTGACACGTGTCAAGTCCTCATTGGGCCAACACACCACCTTCTCCAACCATGAGCTGCAATGTGGCATGTGGGGTCCCACCCCCTTATTCTAGCTTCTGCCATGTGGCACCTTCAGCTGCGTCCACGTGGCACCTCCAACTGCTGCCACGTAGCACCTCCAGCTTCTTCCACGTGGCACTCTCCCATGCTGCCATGTGTCTCTTTCTTTTTCCCTTCGTGGGTTCATAATCTCGTCTTATTTTATGAACCTATGTAATCCTTGCTACATAAGTTTGGTATGAACTCAAGTAGCTTAATAATGTAAGATTTTTAAGTTGGTAGCTTGCGTAAATAAGTCGAGTCCTATGACTCATTACTTGGCCTCTAACTTTTTTTCAGATTCTTATAACTATATTTCCAATATTTCCTACTATGGAGTGTCACATTATCCCTTCCTCAGAGTTTTCAGGTAGCATTATAGATTATTCGGATCACATGGTGACTTCCAAGAAACTTACGAACCTTTCAAGAAACTTAAGATCCTTTCAAGAGCTTAAGAAGCTTGAGAGCTTAAGAACGCATTCCAAGGTACAAAATTATGGGGTATAACATCTTTCTCCCCTTTAGAACATTCGTCCTCAAATGTTAAACAAACCTTCTTCAAAATCTTATACAGACTATAGGGAAAATTCCTTTCTATTGTAATAACATATACTTTCATCACCTTAAGGGTTTCAAAAGTTGGGATTACCTGTAGACATAAAGAATAGGTATGGATACTTGTGTTTCATTTCCTTTTCATCTTCCCAAGTCATTTCTTCGCGATTCTCATTTCGCCACAACACCTTGATGGAAGCTATGTCCTTAGTTCGCAATCTTCTAATCTGCCGATCTAGGATGATGATAGGTTGCTCTTCGTAGGATAAATCCTCTGTGACCTGGATATCATCTACAGGATATACTCGGGATGGATCACCAATGTACTTGCAAAGCATTGATGTGTGGAAGACTGGATGTACTGCTTCCAGATCCACTGGTAGTTCTAGCTCGTAGTCAACCTTGCCTATTCAGTGAAGGATCTGGTAAGGACCAATATATCTCGGACTCAACTTCCCCTTCTTTCCGAACCTCATTACTCCTTTCATGGGAGACACCTTCAAAAACACCCAATTGCCCACTTGAAATTCTAAAGGTCAATGTTGATTGTCTGCGTATGACTTTTGTCGACTCTAGGTAGCTAATAATCTTTCCTGAATAAGCTTTACCTCCTTCCCTGCTTGTTAAACCACATCTGGGCCTATTAGTCGTGTTTTGCTAATATAAGACTAACCAATGATGACCTACACTTTTTTCCATATAAAGTCTTATATGGAACCATCCGGATAGTGGAATGATAGTTAATATCGTAAGTAATCTTGACAGGTAGTAGGCAATTATCTGAGCTACCTTTGGGGTTAACCGTATAGGCCTGCAATGTATCTTCTAGCGTTTAGCTAGTAAACTTAGTCTGTCTATCGGTCTAAGGTACAATGGTGTATGAAGACCTATCTGTCTTCCCAATCTCTTTTTGGGATGATCTTCAGTAGTTAGATGTAACTAAGGCTCCATCGTCTGAGACAATAGCTTTGGAAACAATGTAAAGTCTCACCATTCTCTTGATCTATAATTTCACACAATCTCGCTTGAATAAGTAGTCCTTGATTGAAGGAACACGAGATGATATTGTTAATCTATGGATTACATTCCATATAAAATCATCCATCCATGGAGTGCAAAATGAGTCTTATAGCCAAGGTCGTGTTGTGGAATCTTCGACCTCATGTATTACTTCTTTCCTTCTATAGATGACATCAACTGGTACCTTTACCTCTTGGGTTTTGCGTTTTGCCCATCAGAGTTGGCTACTGAGTGGTGCTAAACTTCCCTCACACAATGACCCTTATAGCCGTTCTGTATTTTATCTATCACTACTGGTATATTGTTGTAGAACTTTGGCATACCAGTGCGCCATTTGTTAGTAACCAGCTACTCCTGCTCGTTTGGATTAAGCCCTTTTACAACTCCCTTAACTCTACTTATAACACTCTAGGTACATGATCTCATGTCGTTGCTTCATCGTTAGTTCAGATTCTTCCATGGTCCTTTTCCTCAGATTTGTCTCCAATTTTTCTGCCACACATTACATTGCAATTCTTCCAATAATATGCGAAGGCACTCAACTCCTACCAAGATTTACCTTAGCGTTGTCTCGCTATTCTTCAGGTTCCACCTTGCGGTTTCCTCTTTTATCTTACAATCAGTATCGGGGTAGATCTTTAGTTCAACCATGACTATGTCCTTTTTGGTCATTTAATTTAATTTCTCTTTGCATTTCTCTGTAACGTATCCAAAGTATCATAACCCCCTTTCCATCATGTACCACTCCGCTTGGTCTTATGTTGTATATATATATTCATGGGTTGCACAACTACTTTTATACAACCGGTACAAGGTAGTTCGCAGTCTTTTCATTTCCTGGTCCATTTTGCTTTACATATCACCTTCACACTAGAGCTTGCTCGCGCTAATGCTATTCTGTCCTACCCCCTTTTTTTCCTTTGGGTACTCCTTGGTCTCCTCATTTCCTACCGTAGGAGATTTTCTATTCTTCCTACTTGCTACTTTTATATCACATCTCAACGGCCAACAACTTTATTGCCATATCTTAATCATTACTCAACTATGGCTTTTCTACCCTTTACACGGTCCTTAGATCACTTAGTTTTACTCTCTTATTGTGTTCACCCCTTTTTGTATGCACCCATCCATTAGGGTCTCTGCTAATGGTTCTCCGCACGGTCTCAAATATCATGGCTTCTATCCATTTATCGCTGGCCTTTAGCCCTTGCTAACTCATGCTAGCATGGGATCTCACTTTAAGTTTAAGCGTTCTTATTAACATGTGATAGTATCAATTGAATTTATCTCATACTTGTATATCTCTTGTCCACTTCCCCCCTTTAGGATATACCCATGTCGTCCTCTGTTTATTTTCAACTATTCATACTCATATGATTATGTTCCAACACATTTGACATACGACACCATATCTACACCTTATTTTAGATCCCCTATACTTTAGGTTGCCCCTATAAGAAGCCTTAATACAAACATAGGGTGCTTAGAATTCTCGATAACTAGTACTCAATCTAGTCCAAGTACTGGTACTCGAGTCATATAATTAATATAGTAGTTTATCCAGATCCACATTCCTTTCTTCCCTACTAGCGATTAGCTAGCGCCCCTAATCGGTTCAACTTCTCCATTCGGAAGTACTTGTACTCCAGTGACCCGTGTTTCTAGCTCTGCTATAACACTATCTTCATCCTAGAGGATACTACTTATTCCTCTTAATGGACTCGTAATGCATCAATAGTTTTGCAGAGCTACCTCCCTCATCCTTGAGGGGTCTTTATATTTTCCACGGCGGAGTCACATATCCACAATACTTCTTTATATCTCATAAGCTTTTATCCTTGTTAGGTACCTGAGGTTAAGTTCCAATTCTTCTTAGTCTCATGTCAATTTTACTCTAATAATGGTCTTATCTTATCACCTTTTTGTGCTACACCTTCAGTTCGTAGCTATCTATTCCCTTTTTCATCTGATACTTATACTTAATTGATCACGTCTATCTTGAGTGCTCCCTGCAGTAGTCCTTCTATTCTTTCAGTCCATGGAAATTTTTGTGCCCGAGGAGTTTCATGTTACCCCCATATCCCTTAGGAAAATCATTCCTTGGTATCACCGACCCTTCTTAATCCTTCTAGTATGTTATCCAATATATATGAAGCACATGATTCTGGACATCCCATAAGTTCATGTCTTCTGTCCACAAGTTATTTTAGTCGCTTAATAACCAATAAAAGGTTACCATAAAGCATTTTAGAATCACTACCAGAAGAAAATTAAAATCCAATAAGCACCACAATACTGTTTAGTGCCTAACTCGTATGGTTTCCCTCTAGGTTCATTCTTGAGTCATGAACAACTTATCTCATTCACCACTAATGGTTGAGGTTTCTATACTTTCCCACCAAAGTGGAACCCAATTGCTGGATACCTTTCCCTCCAACAGGAATTTTCCTCCGACCTAAAACTTCCTAAGTAAACATGGCCCCCCCTTACCAACAACCTGGAGGGTACCCTTACAACTTTAGCTCATCATAATAGGGGTACTCGGTATCAACTTCCAAGCCGTATGATAAACTTATAGTTCCTTACCCTTTTTTTTCTAGAAAATTTCGGCAAAATTTCCTCTATATTCCTTACTATTCCAAACCTACACTCAGGAAATACCAACAATGCCATGCAAGGACGACGTATACATACATCCATATCATATCATATCACAACCACAATACCTCACAGGGCCAATATATATATATGTTTATAGTATCTAATATCCTAGCCGCACAAGGCTTCCTACATTAGTCCGAAACAAAAATGACAAATAACCCCATATAGCCAGCAAAACTATACTTATCACTCCCTTATACCTGTGATCGGTTAGTCCCTAGTTCGACCCAGTGACCTAGGAGGTGAAGTGTGCTCCCTATTTTTATCCGTTTGACATCTGCTTGTCTACCCCTCATCATCTTTCTCACTTGAATCCAGAAGACATAGATAACTAGGTAACCCCTGGTTTACCGATGACTAAGATAAAAGGATCGAATATGCCGTAACACTTACTGTAGGAGCCGGCCTGACATAGTGCTTTATCATAAGAACCGCTGGTATGGCTTCTGGAACCACTTTCTTGGTCATCAAATGCTCTGGGAAATTTGTCATTGGGCCCTCTGAGGGATCTATCTCAATAGCATACTCGGCCTGCTTTGTCCTGGAGCATGGGGTCCCATATGTACCCTGGGGGCCTTCTCTGCACCCCATCCACTATCCAGAGCTAGCCTTTTCATTTTTCACCTCAGCCTGTACCCACCTGCAAAAAAGGAAGTTAGAGACAAGCTTCCCTTAGAGGTATTACCGTACACCTCATAGTCCATTAAGGAGGGATTACCCTAATAGAATAGCTCTATCGCATGATCTAAGACAAGAAAGAAAGATAACACCCTAAATGTCTTGTAGCCTCCTATTTATAGATGTGGTGCACCACATACCAATAAACAAGACTCTACTAGACACGGTTTGTGGACACTCCAAGAAAGAAACACTCTGCTACTACTTCTGTCATGATCCAACCCCGTAGGCCATGACAGAGCCGAAACTAGATACTCGCGTATACCCCTGCTAACTATAAGTAAACCTGTCCCCTATTTGAGTTATAATGTATCAACAGGCATGATAACATATAAGCCAATGAGGTCATCGTAACATATAGGAACAACTGTACACACATACATATACAACCCACATACATATATACACAATCCACATACATGTCCACCGACCTCTAAGAGTAAGAACAGTAACATAAGGTAGGACAAGACCCCATTGTACCCATAAATAGATAAATATATACATCGAGGGTTGGTGCCAAAATCTAGGCTCCGGCATAATAGAGCACTTCTTAATTGCTGAGTGGGAATCCTATGTTGGCGGATCCCCAAAGTATGTACCTGCGAGCATGAAACACATCCCCCGAGAAAGTGGGGTCAGTATGACATATGTACTGAGTATACAAAGCATAACTGGAAGCATATCTGAAATAGAAAGAGTCAAGGGGATAAACACGTTACTTAAGAGAACACTGTACCTGTACCATATGGATCATGAAAAGATGCATGCTCATATTATACAATATAGCCGGCCATGTCAGGGACTCAGTGAATCATAACTGTTGGGCCATCATAAGGCCCGATGCATCACCACCTTATCACATCACATCATCATATATATATATATATATATATACATACGTACCCAGCTCTCTAGTGAGGGACTCAGTGAGTTGTTCATGTCATTGTATTATCATATCCTTGTATAGCATACCTGACCCTTTAGTGACAAACTTAGTGGATAATGCAGTGAACTGTGTATAATTACGTACCCGGTGCAGGACTCGGTGATAGAAGGGTTACAATATGCACGAATAGAACAGTGAGTAACCATATGCAATTTAAAACATTGTCAAAGACTTACTGAAGTAATAAAGATGAATTGTCATTTGACAATCACGACGATAGTCATATCAATCGTCCCTCAATTATCAATATTGATCATATTAAAAGAGCCTTAGAAATCATAGGCATGAATTAAGATGATACAAAATAACTCATAAAAGTCAAGGACATTAACTATCAGAGAATCTTTAAGAACAGAAATCATGAATCACCCTCGAGACTTATGAATAAAATTAACCCCAAAGCTCATATTAATCGTTAATTCTAAGACATGCCAAAATAAAGAAGGAACGACTTTACATACTCTCTACTTTCCCTCATGTAGTTGTCATATACATATGTTCTAAGGAACGTACGACCCGATCCTTAGATAGTAACATATGTCGAGGAACGTTCGGCCCAATCCTTATATAGTAACATATGCTGAGGAGCGTTCAGCCCGATCCTTATATAGTCACATATATCATACTTGTCCATCAAGGGACTTGGTACCATAAATATTTCATCATAACATCATAACTTATGTCAAAGACATATCAGGAGAGAAGAAGGGTAGCTTTAATACTTATGCCAAAATATGTTAAGAGAAAGAAGGTAGCTTCACATACCTCTTATCTATTACCCTTCATCACGTTCACCTCTTCATCTTTTGAACCTATTTAACATGAAAGCAATACTAAGGTTAATAACCTTTCACTTTCCAATTTCCAAATCTACAACCAAGTATCCATTTCCCTCGACTAGTTCATTACTAGTTCCGAGGTTACTGAAAATTAGGCAGCATCTCCCCTATAATGTGCACTATCCAACTTCTAATCTTAGCAACCATATTACCAACAACAAACAGCAGCTATATATACAATCAAATCACTTCAACATTATTTAATACAACTCCAAACAACTAGCTCAAAACTACGATACAAAAATATAGTTTTTAACCTTTATTTCATAAAACCTTTAACCATACGAAACGGAGGGTTGCGTGGATGTAACCTAAAGTAACCACACCCCTTTTCTAATATTTTCCATCCCTGCAACAGCAATCCAACCAGCTGCAACTGTAGCACCATCATCACAACACACTACTCGACTTCAATTTGACTATAACAACTTCAATTTAGTTTGTTTCTAACATCAAGCATCCTTATACAATTTTTCCACTTCCATCCTCATTTAAGACATGTAATATACTGCATAACAACATCATAAAATCTAATTTGAAAGAAAAAACATTACCTTGCCCGATACTCGCCGCAGAAGTTCTCCTAGCGCGTCTGAAACTTCATGGCTGTTTCTTATCCTTTTGGTGCTTCTCCAAAACATAAATTGACATTAATAACACCTTCATACCCTCTTGGTATACCCTAGATAATTAATTCATGAAACAAAATTGGAGAGGTTACCTTTTTTGCTCTAAATCCATGGCTCTCTCTCTCTAGCTCAAGGTTTCTCTTCTCTTCTCTTTTTTTCTAGACTTTTTGTCACGACCCAACCCTGTAGGCCATTACGGGTGCCAAAACTGGTCACTCGCATATATCCCTGCTATCTGTAAGTAAATTTATCCCATGTTTAAGTTATAGCACATCAATAGGCAGGATAACATATAAGTCGATGAGGCTTATCATAGGCACCACTGTACATACATGCATACAACCAAACATAATCCACATACATGTCCAAAGACCTCTAAGAGTAAGAACATTAACATAAGGCGGGACAGGACCCCCGTCATACCCGTGAACAAATAAATATATACATCGAGGGTTACTACCAAAACTAGGCTCCGACACAATAGAGCGCTTCTAAATTGCTGAGTGGAACTCCTATGCTGATGGATCCCCAAAGTGTGTATTTGTACTTGCGAGCATAAATGTAGCCTCCACCTCTCAAGAAATGGGGAGTCAGTACAACACATGTATTGAGTATGTAAAGCATAAACATCATAAGGAAATTACAGTTGGTGTAGGGATGCATGGCGAAAGTATAACATTTAACCATTTATCATACTCGCATCATATAAAAGAAAGTCATACATATTACCATCATGTACTGTGCCCAACCCATTTTGGGGACTCGGTGTACCATCTACATCATTCTATTATCATATGCACATATATATTATTAGCGTTGTGAAACATATAACCCTATCCATTTATATAGTAAGTGCATGCCGAGAAATGTACGACCCAATTTTCATATCATATAATAATGCCGAGGAACGGTGCCCCGATCCACATATCATATATTAATGCCAAGAAACATTCGGTCCGATCCGCATATCATATAATAATGCCGAGGAACATTCAGTCCAATCCACATATCATATAGTAATGCTGAGGAATGTTTGTTCTGATCCATATATCATATAATAA
The DNA here is from genome assembly GCF_947179165.1 of Solanum dulcamara. Taxonomy (NCBI): domain Eukaryota; kingdom Viridiplantae; phylum Streptophyta; class Magnoliopsida; order Solanales; family Solanaceae; genus Solanum; species Solanum dulcamara. Next base: position 26,155,154 of record NC_077245.1, read on the forward strand.
TACCGAGGAACATTCAGTTCGATCCACATATCATATAATAATTATTATATTATAGCCAGCCTGGGACTCGGTGAAAGATGTATTACAGTATACACGAATCAAGTAGTAGTGTAGCCATCTCGAGGGACTTCTAAATACCATTGAGGCCTATATCCCATAGGATCTCGGGGACCCTAGACATATACTAAAGTAATACTAACAGTTCATAGAATCAGGGACACCCATCGTCACATAGTCCTTAGGAATAGGAGCTTATGCATCCAGTACTTCTCAACCTATGGATTTCAAGGAAAGTAGTTCAACTTACTACAAGAGTTTGACGTTCAGAAGTGAATAAGAAATACAGATTATATTTAGGAGTTAAAAGTGGAGTTACCCTAGAGCTCGTATCACATTTTACTTACAATTAGGACATGCTAAAGGAAGAGAAAGAATAAGCTTTACCTAGTCTCTACTTTTCCTCAAGGAGTCATCATTACATATATCGTACCTGGCCCATCATGGGCTCGGTATCATAACCTTATTATTGCATTACCTTACCATCAAAGCACTACACTTATGTAAAAGACATATCAAGAGGAAAGAAGGGTAGCTCTATGTACTTATGCCAAAACAGGCCAAGAGAAAGGAGATAACTTCACATACTTACTACTCTCCATCATATAAAAGCCTTGAGAGGCAATAACTCAAATAGTATAGGAATTCTACCATCGAGAAGTGAATAAAACTTATGATTCATACTTGGGGTTATATGAATGGAATTATCCCCACATTTCGTATATCAATCACTTAAGACCAAGACATGCCAAAAGAAAGAAAGGGTAAGCTTCACATACATTTTTCGGGATTAATTGAAATTCGGCTTGCCTTGATACCTCCTTAACCTATTTGATATGAAATTAATACTAATATTAATAGCCTTTTATCCCACTCTACCACCAAGTACTAATAGGAGTCATTTTCTTATCAATTACCCTTGACTAGTTTGTTACTAATTCCGATGCTACCGAATATCGGGCATCATTTCACCTATAACTTCAACATCCCCGAGGTTTCAACTCGGCCACAGTGTCAAAAACCTTACTAAAAACAACAAACAACAGCATATATACAAGTAAACCACCTCAACATTACACAATACAACTCCAAACAACTTGCTCAAAACTACGATATGAAAATAAAGTTTTTAATCTTTATTTCATAAAATCTTTAACCATACCAAACGGAGAGTCGTGTGGATGCAACCAGAAGCACCCACACCATTTTTTAAATGCTTTAAATCCCTGCAATACACAACCCAACCATCTGCACCCATAGAACCACAACGACAACCTACTACTCAATTTCGAATTAGCTATAACCACTTCAATTTAGTTTGTTTCTAACGTCACACATCCTTATGCAATTTTTACACTCCCAACCTTATTTAAGACTTGTAATATACCCCATAAAACATCATAAACTCCAATTTGAAAGGAAATCCCTTACCATGCCCAAAACTCATCAAACCCGTTGAAACTTGCCTCGGAAGTTCCTTTAGCGCTCTTAAAATTTCATGGCTGTTTCCTAATGTTTTGGGCTGCTCCAAACCATAAATTTTCATTACTAACACCTTAATAACATCGTGGTACACCTTAAATAATTAATTCACGGAGAGAATTCGAAGAACTCACATTTTTTTCTTTCCACAACCGTGGCTCTCTCCCTCTCTACTTTCTTCTATTCTCTTCTTTCTTATTCTTGAATTTTCTAGATAAGTATAGAACTTTAATAATTCATAAAACATATATATATATATAGTCCACCTAAGGGGGTGACACATGTCAACCCCTAGGTGGTGACACATGTCAAGCCCTAAGTGGTGATACATGTCAAGTCCTCATTATCCCAACACACCCCATTCCTCCATTCATAGGCTGCCATGTGGCATATAGGGGTCCACCACCCCTACTCCAGCTTCTACCATATGGAACTCTCTCATTCTTCCACATTTCACTCTCTTATATTATCACATATCACTCTCTTTTCCCCCTCATGGATTCGTAATCTCGTCTTACTTTATGAACCTATGTAATTCTTGATACATAAGTTTGGTATGTACTCCAGTAGCTTAAGTATGTAATATTTCCAAATTGGTACCTTACATAAATAATTCGTGTCATATGACTCATCATTCGATCTCTAACTTCTTTCGGATTCTTATAACTCTATTTCCAATCTTCTCTACTATAGGGTATCGCATTCTCTTTTCCTTAGAGTTGTTTGATAGCATTATAAATTATCCAGATCACATGGCAACTCTTAAGAAGATTAAGAGTTCTTAAGAAATCTACAGAAGCTTTTAGAATCTTTAATAAACTTTAGGAAACCTTAAGAAACTTAAGAGGCTTATGATCCTTCTATGAAACTTAAGATCCTTTCAACAGACTTAAGAACGCGTTCCAAGGTACAAAAGTATGGGGTGTAACATCCTTCCCCACTTTAGAACATCCTTCCTCGAATGTGAACAAAAACCTTCCTCAAGATCTTATACAGACTATATGGAGAGTTTCTCTGTTCCATTGCAATAAAATATACTTTCAGCGAGCCATCACTATCAGAGTCCCAAAGTTTGGGATTACCTGTAGCGTAAGGGGTAGGTACGGATACCTGTATTTCATTTCCTCTTCAGCTTCCCAGGCTATTTCTTCATAATTTTTTTCTACCATAACACCTTGATGGAATCTACATCCTTAGTTCACAATCTCCTACTCTGCCGATCCAGGATGGCAATAGGTTGCTTCTCGTAAGATAACTCCTCTGTGTCCTAGATATCCTTTACGGGATATACTCGGGATGGATTACCAACACACTTGCAAAGAATTGATATATGGAAGACTGGATGTACTGCTTTTAGATTTGCTGGTAAGTCCAACTCATAGGCAACCTTGCCTATTTGGTAGAGGATCTGATACGACCAATGTATCTGGGACTAAGGTCCTCTTTCCTATTGGATCTCATTACTTTCTCTGTGGGTGATACCTTCAAAAATACCCAATCATTAACTTGAAACTCTAGAAGTCGACATCGATTACCTACATATGACTTCTGTCAAATTTGGGCGGCTAATAACCTCTCCTGCATGAGCTTCACCTTCTATACAACTTATTGGACCATGTTCGAGCCCATTAGTTGTGTTTTACCAATACCAACTAACAAATTAGTGGCCTACACTGTCTGCCCTACAAAGTCTCATACGGGGTCATCTTGATACTAGAATAACAGTTAGTATCGTAAGTAATCTTGACAGATAGTAGGAAATTATGCTAGATACCTTTGAAGTCAACCGTATAGGCCCGCAACATATCCTCTAGCATTTAGCTAATAAGCATAATCTGTCCCTCGATCTGAGGGTACAATGGTCTACAAAGACCTATCTGTCTTCCCAATCTCTTTGTGGACTAATCTTTAGTAGTTAGCTGTAAATTAGGCTCCTTCGTCTGAGACACCAACTATGAGAACTCCGTAGGGTCTCACCACCCTCTTGAACTATAAATTCACATCATCTCGACTGAACAGGTAGTCCTTGATTGAAGGAACATGGGTTGATATTGTTAATCTATGGATAACATTTTATATAGAATCATCTATCCATGGAGTGCAAAGTGAGTCTTGTAGCCAGGGTTGTATTGTGGAATCTTTGACCTCATATATTACTTCTTGCCTCCATTAAATGACATCAATGGTACCCTTACCTTTTTGGGTTTTGTTTTGCTACCAAGCAATGTCGAAGTTCCCCCACACAATGACCCCCATAGCCATTCTGTATTTTGCTTGTCACTAGCTGGTATTATATTGAAGAACTGTGGCACACAAGTGCGTTGTCCATTGGTACTCAGCTAATCCGGCTCATTTTGCTCGAGCCCTTTTACAACTCCCTTAACCCAACTTATAACACTCTAGGTACATGCTCTTGTGTCATTTCTTCATCGTTAATTTGGATTCTTCTATGCTACCCCTTTTGTCACCCATTATATTGCAATGCTTGCAATAATGTGCGATGTCACTCAACCTAGCCCAAGATTTACCTTAGCGTCGTCTTGCTAGTCTTCATGTTTTGCCTTGCCCTCTCCTCTTTTATCTTACAACCAGTATCGGGGTAACTCTTTAGTTTAGCCATGGCCATGTCCTTTTTGTAATTTGGTGGAACATCTTTTTGTACTTGTCTATAACATATCCAAAATATCATAACTCCCTTTTCTTCGTGTAGTCCTCTGCTTGGTCTTATGTTGCATATATCAATATTCACAGGTTACACCACTACCTTTATATAACTTATATAAGGTAGGCATAATCCTTTTCATTTTTTGGTTCCTTCCATTTCATATATCCCACCAGCTGTCTGAAGATATTCATATCCATCACCATTTTTCTTACCATCCCAGTATCAATCCTCTAATTACCATTATTATGGATACGATCTTTCAAGATATATTACAACCTTATTTTTCATCCTTTTTTTACTTCTAGGAAAATTTCGGTAGAGTTTCCTTTATATTCTTTCCTATCTCAAAACCTGCATGAAGGAGATACTAACAATGCCTCACAGGGCCAACATATACATGCATATCACGACCACATAGGGCGCCCAATACCAACAGTAAAAAGAGATATATATGATAGGGGGAGGGAGTCTAGATATATTGATACATATACATCCTGGAAGAAGATTAATGATATACCTATAACTACATAGGTGGCGCCTCCTGATCCTGCCTACTAACCAAGGAATACATGCGATTCGAAAGGCCACTAGAACTGGAAGCTCCCCTACGGCCCCTACCATGACCTGTTGGTGCCTGCATACCCTGCCCCATAAGGTGCATAGCTACAGAAAGAAAAAGAAGAATCATCAATCAACCCCATAGACTGACCTGCACCATTCAATTTACCCTTAAGTGGACAATTTCTCATAAAATGGACTTGACGACCGCAAGTGAAACAACTACCTCTGTTCATTTGTGAGCCTGAGACTCTGGAGCTTTGTCCGGCTTCCACATACCCTACGCTATCAAGTCTCTTGTCTATACACTATAGGGGTGCACTCTGGTCTGGCTGAGAAGGATATCTTCTATTCTGTTGAGGTTGCCCACCGCGAGACTCACCATAATAACTAGCTAATTTAGTTCTCTTCCGCTGGCCTCTGTCATAAGCTCAATCAGACTGACGCTATCTCTATTGATCCTCTACCCCTTGTGCATATGCTTGTACTTGAGCAATATCTATGCCTGGCTGAGAAGCCATCACCATACAACTATCAATTAAGTAACGATCTATCCCCATTACAAAGTGATGCACCCTGTCCGCCATGTCAGCTATAATAGTAGGTTCATATCTCGCTAGTGAGTCAAACTCAAGGTTATAATCCCGAATACTCTAACCATTATGCTTCAATTGTAGAAATTTATCAACTCTAGCTTGTCTTATATTTGGAGGTAGAAAATGGCTGAGAAAGGCTTTTACAAATGCATCCCATTCTGCTAGAGGAGCACCCTTACCCCTCGATAATTCCTAAGACTCATACCAGTTAACGGCTACGTCACGCAACTGATATGAAGTCAATTCAACTGACTCAGTCTCTGAGGCCCTAATGACCCACAATGTATGCTGCGTTTGCCAAATAAAATCCTATGGGTCCTCTGCGGGTCTCGACCCATAAAACTTTGGGGGATTACAAGCCAGGAAGGCAGAACCCTTTGACTACCTTGCCTATTGGCATCATCCAACCCATGTCTCCAAACCTTCCCAGCCATTAATTCAGTCAGCAACTATACTGCGTCTCTCATAGCTCTATATTCTGCTCCTTGCTATGGGTATGGAGGCTCCAGTAACAGATCTTCAGGACCTACAGCTGCTGCTGCCCTAAACTCCTCTACAGGTCGCAGCATAGTATAACTCGCCGACTGAGGCCCAATCCTTGGCATAGACTAGGTGCAAGCCCTAGTATCTCTCGGGGTCAGACTAGTTTCCCCCACCACTGACTTGCCCTTTTGGGAGGTTGTTGCTTTCCTTGAAGGCATTACTTCAAACATAATGGTAGGTTAGTGAAGGGTCATCCTAAGAACGTAGATCTATCGCACGATCTAAGACAAGAAATGAGGATACCATCCTAAATGCCCTGTAGCTTCCTGTTTATAGATGTGTTGCACAACAAACCAATAAACAAGACTCTACTAGACACAATCTATAGACATTCTGAAGAAGAACCACTTTGATACCACCTTTTTCATGACCCAACCCCGTAGGCCATGACGGGTGCCCGAACTAGGCACTCGCATATATCCCTGCTATCTGTAAGTAAATCTGTCCTATGTTTAAGTTATAGCACATTAATAGGTAGGATAACTTATAAGCCGGAAAGGCTTATCATTGGCACCACTGTACATACATGCATATACAACCCATATATAACCCACATATATGTCCATAGACCTCTAAGAGTAAGAAAAATAATATAAGGCGGGACAGGCCCTCCACTATACCCATGAATAAATAAATATATACATCGAGGGTTAATACCAAAATTAGGCTTCGGTACAATGGAGCGCTTCTAAATTATTGAGTGGAACTCCTACGCTAACGGATCCCCAAAGTGTGTATCTGTACCTGCAGGCATGAATGTAACCCTCCTCCCCCCCTCCCGAGAAAGGGGGGTCATTACGACATAGGTATTGAGTATGTAAAGCATAAACATCATAAGGAAATTACAGTTGGCGTAGAGATGCAGGGGGCAAGTATAACATTTAGCCATTTACCGTACTCGTATCATTTAAAAGAAAGTCATACATATTACTATCACGTACTGTGCCTGACCCATTTTGGGGACTCGGTGTACCATCTACATCATTCTGTCATCATATGCACATATATATTATTAGCTCTGTGGAACATATTACCCAATCCATGTATATAGTAAGTACATACCAAAGAACGTATGGCTCAATCCGCACATCATATAATAATGCTGAGGAACGATGGCCCGATCCATATATCATATAGTAATACCGAGGAACATTTAGTTCGATTCACATATCATATAGTAATGCCAAGGAATGTTTGGTCCAATCCACATATCATATAGTAATGCTGAGGAACGTTCGGTCTGATCCACATATCATATAGTAATGCCGAGGAACGTTTGATCCAATCCACATATCATATAATAATGCCAAGGAATGTTCGGTTCTATCCACATATTATATTATAATAATTATATTATAGATGGCTTGGGACTCAGTGAAAGATGTATTACAGTATACACGAATCAAGTAGTGAGTAACCATATACAATCTAAATCATTATTAGAGACTCGATAATGTAAGAAGATTAAGCTATCGTTCGAGGACCAGAATAGTAGTGTATCCATCTCGAGGGACTTCTAAATGACATTGAGGACTATATCCCTTAGGATATCGGGGAATCTAGACATGTACTAAAGTAATACTAACAATTTATAGAATTAGGGATACCCGTCGTCATATAGTCCTTAGGACTAGGAGCTTATGCATCCAGTACTTCTCAACCTATAGAGTTCAAGGAAAGTAGTTCAACTTACTATAAGAGTTTGACATTAGTGAATAAGAAATACGGATTACATTTAAGACTTAATAGTGGAGTTACCCCAGAGCTCGTATCACATTTTACTAATAGTTAGGACATGCCAAAGGAAGAGAAAGAATAAGCTTTACCTAGTCTCTACTTTTCCTCAAGGAGTCATCATTACTTATATCATACCAGGCCCGTTATGGGTTCGGTATCATAACCTTATTATTGCATTACCTTATCATCATAGCACCACACTTATGTAAAATACATATAAGGAGGAAAGAAGGGTATCTCTACGTACTTATGCCAAAACATGCCAAGAAAAAGGAGATAACTTCACATACTTACTACTCTCCATCATATAGAAGACTTGAGAGGCAATAACTCAAATAGTATAGGAATTCTACCATCGAGAAGTGAATAATACTTATGAGTCATACTTGGGGTTATAGGAATGGAATTATTCCCATATTTTGTATATCAATCACTTAAGGCCAAAATATGCTAAAAGAAAGAAAGGGTAAGCTTTACATACCTTTTTCGGGATTAATTGAAACTCGGCTTGACTTGATACCTACTTAACCTATTTGACATGAAAGTAATACTAAGATTAATAGAATTTCACTTTACAATACCCCATTCTACCACCAAGTACTAATAGAATTTCACTTTACTAGTTCCGATGCTACCAAAAATCAGGCATCATTTCCCCTGTAACTTCAATACCCCCGAGGTTTAAACTTGGCCACAGTGTCAACAACCATACCAAAAACAACAACCATCAGCATATATAAAAGTAAACCACCTCAACATTACAAAATACAACTCCAAACAACTTGCTCAAAACTACGATACGAAAATAGAGTTTTTAATCTTTATTTCACAAAATCTTTAACCATACCAAATAGAGGGTCATGTGGATTTAACCAGAAGCACCCACACCATTTTTAAAATGCTTTATAGCCCTGAAATACACAACCAAACCATCTGCACCCACAGCACCACAACGACAATCCACTACTCGACTTTGATTTCGCTATACCCACTTCAATTTAATTTGTTTCTAACATCAAGCATCCTTATGCAATTTTTCCACTTTAAACCTTATTTAAGACATTTAATATACCTCATAAAAATATCATAAACTCCAATTTGAAAGGGAAGCCATTACCTTGCCCGAAACTCATCAAACTCGTCGAAACTTGCCTCAGAAATACCTTTAGCGCTGGCTGTTTGCTAACGTTTTGAGCTGCTCCAAACCATAAATTTTCATTACTAACACCTTAATAACATTGTGGTATATCCTAGATAATTAATTCACGGAGAAAAATTGAAGAACTCACATTTCTTTTCCTTCCAAAACCGTGGCTCTCTCCCTCTCTAGTTTCTTCTCTTCTCTTCTTTCTTGTTCTTGAATTTTCTAGATAAGTATGGAACTTTAATAAGTCATAAGACATATATATATATATATATATATATATATATATATATATATATATATATATATATATATATATAGGACATCTAAGGGGGTGACACATATCAACCCCTAGGTGGTGGCACATGTCAAGCCTTAAGTGGTGACACATGTCAAGCCCTTATTGGGCCAACACACCTCTTTCCTCCATTCACAGGCTGCCACATGGAATGTAGGGTCCATCACCCTTGTACCAGCTTCTGGCATATGTCACTCTCTCATGCTGCCACGTGGCACTCTCTTTTCCCCTCGTGGGTTTGTAATCTCATCTTACTTTACAAACCTATATAATTCTTGCTACGTAAACTTGGTATGTACTCCACTAGCTTAAGTATGTAAGCTTTCCAAGTTGGTAGCTTACATAAATAAGTCGTGTCCTATGACTCATCAGTTGGTCTCCAACTTCTTTCAGATTCTTATAACTCTATTTCCAATCTTCTCTACTATGGGGTATCTCATTCTCCTTTCCTTAGAGTTATTTGATAGCGTTATAGATTATCCGGCTCAAATGGAAACTCTTAAGAAGCTTAAGAGTTCTTAGGAAGTCTTCAGATGATTTTAGAAGCTTTAAGAAACTTTAGGAAACCTTAAGAAACTTAAGAAGCATACGATCCTTCCATGAAACTTAAGAGCCTTTCAAGAGACTTAAGAACGTGTTTCAAGGTACAAAAGTACGGGGTGTAACACTTTTCTTGGATAAGAATGACTAAAGAATAAAGATGAATTAAAATTCATAAAACATATATATATATATATATATATGTGCTACTTTAGGGGGTGACATGTGTCAACCCCTAAGTGGTGACATGTGTCAAGCCCTCATTGGGACAACACACCACTCCTCCAACCATGAGCTGCCACGTGGAATGTGGGGGGAACCCCTTGCTCCAGCTGCTGCCACATGGCACCTCCATCTGCTACAATGTGGCACTCTCCCATGCTGCCATGTGTCACTTTTTCCCCCCTCATGGGTTCGTAATCTCGTCTTACTTTACGAACCTATGTAATTCTTGCTGCATAAGCTTGGTATGAACTCAAGTAGCTTAAGAATGTAAGATTTTTAAGTTGGTAGCTTGCATAAGTAAGTTGAGTCCTACGACTCATTACTTGGCCTCCAACTTTTTCCGGATTCTTATAACTATATTTCCAATCTTTCCTACTATGGGGTGTCACATTCTCCCTTTCTCAAAGTTGTCTGGTAGCGTTATAGATTATCCGGCTTACATGGTGACTCCTAAAAAGATTACAAACCTTTCAAGAAACATAAGAGCCTTTCAAGAACTTAAGAAGCTTGAGAGCTTAAGAACGCATTCCAAGATACAAAAGTACAGGGTATAACAACATGCATGAATAATTATATCCAAACATAGTCAATAGGAACATGTGATGCATGACCAATGTCTTAAAAATACGAGTAAAACTTGAAAGCAATTAAAAATCATAATCACGTTGTCAATGCATCATAAAACATCATCATAAGCTTATAAACATAGCATATAAATATGTGGGATATTAACCTTAACCGGTACATAATATCATGTGAGTTATGTCATAGAATCCGATGTAACTTCCTCGTGGATCCCCACCAAAAAGTTTGCTCGGTTCTAAGTTAATCCCAATAGAATAAATAAAATATAGTCATTAGAAAAGATAAATCGACCAACCCAATATCATAAAAATATAACATAAGAATAGTTTCTTGGAAACTAAGATCATAACTTGAACATGTGGATAATCACCTTTCTAAACATCCATATCATCATAACTTGTATAATGTGAAACAATATTTCACAATTCATGATTTTCTACTTGAAATCATAGTTGAATCATAAAACATAACTTTCATAAATCATACATGATAATTCATAAATTTCATGATCATATATCTATAAATCATATTTGAAATTGATAGCATAATGCATGGATCATTAAAAAATATATTGTAAACTTGTAATTGAGTTGAAAGGATGCATGAATAAACCATTGTAATTGACATAAATTATAATTGAGTTGACCCATATGGAATTGATCAAAACTATAATTTAGAAGGAATTTAATAAAGAGAGAATTGAGGAATCTTTGGGATTCCATGTACTGAAGAAGGATCCATGGATGAATTTCCATATTTCTAGACTTAGGAATCTTGAATTTAATCCTTTTAATGGAGTCATGAATATTTTTCCTTAGTTCTTGCCTTGGAGAGAAATTGGGAGAAACTTGAAACATTTGATCTTGTGATTTGGAAGAATGAGGATTTAAGAGTGTTAGGAGTTAGTTATAGGCTAGGAATTAATCCCCAAAAATGTCCAAGTACATAACTAATCAAGTGGATAAGGACCATAAAACCGCTAATAAAATTGGGTGAAGTGATCTCGATGACCTTTTTATACTATCCGCGAAACTCGCCACCGACTGTAGAGTGGTCCGTAAAAAATGTGGGTGTAATTTTGGGAAAATAGGAAACTTTGATGGATGAGGTTATGGGACGTGGAATGTTTGATGGATCATAGAAGACTTCCGTGAAGGTTCCCTAGGCAACCCCTAAAATCCCCTTCTTCCACCACAAGGTCTATGGGTCGTGAAGAAGCTGATGAGCCTTCTAATTAGTGACCCATTTCTTTTAAGGGTTCTATGAGTAGGTTATATAGTATGTATAACTTCTTACGGGCTGTATACCCCTCCATGGAAGCTTGACCCAATAAATTGTCCCCAACTTTCCTTAGCCCCTTTTTTCACGACACCTTTCTATGACCCATAGAACTTCTCATGGGCTATTATCCCGATTGTAGACTTCACTGCACCTTTCTTCTTTTTCCAGGAGACTTCCACGACCCCTTTCCATAAGCTTTGGTGTCTTGTACGGCCTGTGAAGGGCTCATGAAAGTTCATCTGGTGCCAATTTCTAAGAATTTCCATTTAAATTTCTTTTTCCGACTTTTCAACTTCCAGGATCTTACAATATCTCCCCCTTGGGAATATTCATCCTCGAATGGGACTCAAGTTAGCAGGAATAGATTACAGAAAGAGACATAACATCCAACATGAATGAAAAGAACTTCGAAAATGCATAAAACATCGAATATTCAATCCCAAGATAAAATATGAATTTAAAATTTAATTTATAAACATGCATGCATATGAAAAAATGAGAATGACTAAATTGAATGGATTGGAAGGAGTGAATCATGAAGGAACTCAATACCTCATCTAGGAATAGCAGGAAAGAGATGAGGATATCATGACATCATATCAGCTTCAGGTTCCTATGTAGCACATTCAATCTCTTGGTTCCTCCATAACACCTTAATTAAAGTTACTTCCATGTTCCTCAACCTTGTAACTTGCTGGTCTAGAATTTCAACTGTAACCTCCTCATAATATAAACTCTCCTTCACACCAACATTATCCAAAGGAACAATAGATCTAGGATCACCCACACACTTCTTCAATAATGTTGAAACACTGAATGCACCAATGCCAATTCCGAGGGAAAATTTAACTCATACGACACCTTGCTAATCCGTCTCAAAATCTGATATGACCCTACATAGCGGGGACTAATATTTCCCTTCTTTCCAAAATGCATCACACCCTTTGTGGGTGATATTTTTAAGTAAACCCAGTCATCTATCTCAAAGACGAGTTCCCTTCTCCTCACATCTAAATAGGACTTTAGCCGGCTCTAGTAGTCTTCAATATTTCTCTATGAGTCTAACCTTATCCATAGACTCATGCACTAACTCGGGTCCTATCAAGGAAAACTCACCAATTTCAAACCACCCAATAGGAGATCTACATCTCCTACCATGTAACGTTTCAAATGGAGCCATTTAATATTAGAATGACAATTATTGTTATAAGAAAACTTGATCAATGGCAATTGATCATCCCAATTACCCTTGAATTCAATGACACACTCTCTCAACATGTGTCCCAAGGTTTTAATAGTACACTTGACAAGACCATCACTATAAGGGTGAAAAACTTGAGTGCCAAGACCCTTTTGGAAAGGCCTTCAAAACTGAGATGTGAACTGAGTGCCTCGATCTAAAATGATAGATAACGGAACACCATGAAGCTTAACAACCTCACGAATATAAATTCTAGCATAGTTCTCAACGAATAAGAAGTCTTACCGGGAAGAAAATATGCAGACTCAGTCATTCGGTCAACAACCACCCAAATCAAATCATATTTCCTATAGGTATAAGGCAAACCCATAATGAAGTCCATATTCAAGTCTTCCCATTTACAAGTAGGAATCTCAATATCTTTAGCTAAACCACTTGTTTTTGGTACTCAACCTTTACGACATTTGGCTATAAACTTCGCAATGTCCTTCTTTATGCCATTCCACTAATACACTTTCCTCAAATCTCTATGCATCTTTGTAGAACCTGGATAAATAGAGTATCACAAATATGATCTTTGAATAATATCATTTCCCTGAAGCCATCAACATCGGAAACACACAAATGGCCTTTATATCTAAGCACACTATCTCCCTCGGGGAGAAAGCCTCAATGGATTTTTCGGTGACCATTTTATTCAACTCAACCAAAGTAACATCACTATCTTGGTTTGCCTTAACATCCACCACAAGAGATGATTCAAAATCATTTTGCACAACTACACCACCACCCTCTGAATCAACTACGAGAACACCCAAATAAGTTAGTCTATGAATATCACAAACTAACTCTTTCTTTTCATCCTCAGCATGGGCAACACTATTCATAGACAATCTACTAAGAGCATCAATAAACACATTTGCCTTACCCGGATTATAGAACACACTCATATCATAATTCTTCAACAACTCAAGTCATCTTTTTTGTCGAAGGTTCAATTTGTTTTGGTTGAACAAATATTGTAAACTCTTATAATCGGTGAATACATTAATATGGACACCATAAAGTTAGTGTCTCAAAATATTCAAGGTAAACACAACCTCCACTAACTCAGTCATGAGTTGGATAGTTCTTTTCATGCACCTTGAGTTTCCTAGAAACATAGGCTATCACCTTACTGTTTTGCATCAAAACACAACCATGACCAAACCTTGAAACATCACAGTAAATCATAGACCCATCAGACCCTTTAGGTAAAGTCAACGCTGGAGCAGAGGTAAGCCTATTGTTCAACTCTTGAAAGTTTTTCTGATATGCCTCGGACCATTGGAATTTCACTTTCTTTTGAGTCAATGTAGTCAAGGGTGATGCAATGGAAGAGAAACCTTCCACAAACCATCTATAATAACAGGCTAAGCCTAAGAAATATCAAATATCAAAAGGAGACAAAGGTCTAGGCTAATTCTTTATCTCTTTGATTTTCTTAGGATCCACTATAATACCTTCGCCATAATATATTCATCGATGATAATATGGCCAAGGAAAACAATTGACTTCAACTAAAACTCATATTTTCTAAACTTTGCAAATAACTTATGGTCCTTGAGAATTTACAAGACAATCCTCATATGATAGTCATGCTTATCCTCACTCTGAGAATAGATCAATATATCATCAATGAACACAATAACGAAAATATCAAAATATTGTTTGAACACCCTATTCATCAAATACATAAAAGCTACAAGAGCATTTGTTAGTCCAAAAGATATAACAAAGAAATTAAAGTAACCACATTGAGTTCTAAAATCCATCTTTGGAATGTCACACTCCCTTAGTGTAAGACCCTGGAAGTTTGAAGGGTGGAAAATGAGGAACAAAAGATGAATTACCAGAAAAATTACAGCTTTTTGCACCAAGTGTTGACTACAAAGGTAATCACGAGCCGTATTACTCACCATGACTCGTGATATGCCACCATGGTGGAGTTTTTGAAACTTGAACTCTGCAGGAAAAGGTCCACAACAAGAACCACGGGCCGTAGTGAACACCATGAGTCATGGTGACCCCTCCCTTGAGGCACTCAGAAATTATCGTAAGGCAGGAACCACGTCCAACCACCACAGGACACTTTACTCTTCACGAAGTGTGGTAGGTCCCGTAGACCCTTGTATACCCTTATGTCAGGATACTCACAACGGGCCATGGTGACCTTACAGTCTCCATGGAGGAGTTCCTCTAGATTTCCCTTTTTAATAAGTTCAAGGCTTTGACCATGATCACCACCACGGACCGTACTGGGTCCTTCATACAAACCCAACTTTCAGTTTTAATAAAGGTTATTTTAGTCTTTTCTCTATATGTTATTAATGCATGTGAACGGTTTTTGGTACTAGATTCCTACCTATAACTACCTTAAAGTCTTCTAACCCTCTCATTCTCTCCATTATACCAAAATCACAAAATCTTCTCTCCCAAGTTTTCTTTCAAAGTCTTCTTCTTCTTCCACAAGTAATTTAAGGGATTTCTTCAGGGTCAAGCTTCCATTCTTTTCAATTTAGGGCTCATCAAGGTCAAGGTATATGGAAATTCATCCATGGTTACCCTTTACCCAAGGAATCCCAAATATCTCTTCTCAATTATCTTATGATTTCTTCAATTAAAAGTCCTAATTGCATAAGTTTTATTGGGTTTTCTCAATTATGATATTCTTCAATGTTATTAGCCTAATTATGTATAATTCACATAATATTGTATGATTTTAGTTTTAATTTCAATGACCCATTCTATATGCTAGTATCAAGAATGATTTATGAGTTGTGATCATAATTTTCAAGTTATATTTTATAAAAGCTTTATGCTATGAATTAAAGATTTTTTATACAAAGAAGTTCATGAATGATGATTCAATGATGTTTCAAGAAAAGTTAAATATAGGGAAATTTAAGTCTCTAAATATGTTTATGATCAAAGATATGTAATGATGAAAGTCCTACACTCACATTGCATGAGTTATATGATAGATGAGTTAACCTACACTCACATTGCATTAGTTATATAATAGATGAGTTAATATTATGATGTTACTATGATGATGTTATATAAGCTATTCTTATGATGTTTTATAAAGATGGATTGATAGGTAGTTACTATCTTTCCCTATGATGTTTAGGATCATGTTTTATGAGTTCCATTGGAATATTGACTAAGAACCAAGAGGAAATTTAGGTGGGGTTTAGTCTGTTAATGCAGTTAGTTACCCAAGGGAACCCTATTAGAAATATTTAGTCCCAAACTATGTTGCCCATGTAGGTTTACAGATGCCTATATGGCGAAGCCAGTAGATCCATATAGCCCAAGGTAATCTCTCCTTTCTCGATGCAGGCATCATCAGATTCCATATATTATATCGCATGATCTTATATGTCGGTTAAAGGTCCTATCCCACATAGTTTAAGTTGAGTTATGAGTTCATATGATGATTATGAGATTTTTTGATGCATTGAGTAGTACATATTTTAATGTTTTTATGACTTTATTCATGTTTTAAAGATATTGGTCTTGCATCTCATAATTCATATTGATTATGTCCTATGTTTATTGGTCATGAATATTCTCACATGCTTAGTACATTCCATGTACTAACGCATACTTTTTGCCTACATTGTACTATAATGTAGGGATCGATGCTCACATCTTCCCGCTCATGGCTACTGTTTTCTATTAACTTCTTTTTGGTGAGTCCTCACAGTTCGAGGATATGATATTTATTTCACTTTGATAATTATACTTCATTGATTCTATTTTTTCTCTTGGGTGAGTTGGGAGATTTTCCCATACCCCTATCGAGTTATTAGAAGCATGTTAGATAGAAAAGAGGTTATATTGTCATTTTCTTATTTTGAGACTTATATACTATTTGAGATTTTGCTTTCGTATCTTGATTGGTTTTATAGCTTAATTATCTTATGTACGCTCATGAATGTTATGCTAAGAGGCTTGGTTGGAATTCTTCAGGATTCTAATCACCGTGTTATGACTAGGCACTAGGTCAGGTTGTGAAAACTTGGAAACTCTTTTCATACTCATCCGTCCATATGAATTTTGCTTTCTTTTGGATCAATTTTTTCATAGAAGATGAGATGAAAAAGAACCCTTCAATGAACCTTCTATAATAACCGGCTAGACTTAAAAAACCCTAATGTCTGAAGTAGATAATGGTCTAGGCCAATTTTTGGCCGCCTCCGTTTTCTTAGGATTAACCTTGATCCCATCCCCGGACACTATGTGACCAAGAAAAGTTACCTCTTTCAACCAAAATTCATATTTTCTAAATTTGGCAAACAATTGCCTATCCCTCAAGGTTTGAAGCACAACCCTCAAATAATTCTTATGTTCTTCCTCACCCCGAGAGTAAATCAAGATGACGTCAATGAAGACCACTAAAAAGTATCAAGATAGGGTTTGAACACCCTATTCATTAGATCCATAAACACTGCTGGTGCATTCATCAACCTAAATGACATCACCACAAACTCGAAGTAACCATACCTTATTCAGAATGCCTTCATGGGAATGTCACACTCCCTTACCCTTAGTTGGTGATAGTTGGACCAAAGATCGATCTTGTAGAAGTGTCTTTCCTCTTGCAATTAATAAAACAAATCATCTAGTATAGGGATTGGGTACTTGTTTTTAATGGTCACTTTATTCAATTGACGGTAGTCTATGCTCATTCGAAGCAACCCATCCTTCTTCCTTAGAAAAAACACGGGGGAACCCCATGGTGAAATACTTGACCTTATGATCCCTTTTTCTAAAAAGTCTTTTAATTGTTCCTTCAACTACTTTAATTTCATTGAGGCCATTTGGTAGGGAGAAATAGAGATGGGTTAGGTATCAGGGATGAGATCAATTCCAAAGTAAATTTCTCATTCGGGAGTAATATCGGGAAGATCTTTGGGAAAGACATTGGAAAACTCATTAACTACGGGAATCGACTCAAGAGGAGGAATTTCAAAGTCGACATCTCTAACCCTCATAATATGGTAAATGCAACCCTTAGCAATCAACTTTTGGTCCTTAATATAAGAAATGAACCTACCTTTTACTATTGAATCATGACCTTTCCATTCAAGAATAGACTCATTTGGGAATTGAAACTTGACCCAACGAGTCCTATAATCTATGGAATCATAAGACACATGTAACCAATCTATCCCAAGTATAAAGTTAAAATCTACCATGTCAAAATCAATGAGATTACAAATGACAACTTTATGCTAGATAGACACGGGATAACCCATAAATACCTTTGTAGAAACAACCGACTCACCAACGAGGGTAGAAACCAATAAGGCTCTACTAACATTATGGGTAACACATCAAATCTATTGGCTAAGAATGGATTAAAAAATGACAAATTTACACCTGGATCTAACAATGCATGTACATCAAAAGAAACTTTAATATACCAGTAATAACATTTCGTGCTTCCTCAACCTCTTTCTTCCCATGCAAAGCATAGAAGCAGTTGGTGCATTGGCCACCTCCTTGAGCTTGGTGACCATAAGCAATTTGATCTTGAGGCCTACTACCACCACCTCTACAATCCGAATCATAATGACCTAATTTACCACACTTGAATCATGCATTAGAGCGAGCTAAGCATTCCTCTTTGTGAGTCCTTCCACACTTCTTGCCTGCATGGAAAGATTGAGCACCAACATTATTTATCGGGACCATAGGGTTGGCACCCTTGTCCTTGTTGAACCTTGGAGGAGAGGTATTAGTGGAATCTTGTCCCACAAATTGTTTCCCACCTTAGCCCTTTGCACTTTCACTATAACTGGACCTTTGAGGATTGAACCCTACACCATCCAGTCTAGCCTTCTTGAACCCTATTGACCTCTCCTTCAACTTGTCATCCTCAATTTATTCTGTATATGTCATAAGTCAGGAGATGTCCATCTCTTTGACCAACATGACCATTTTGCATTCTTTGTACACCAATCTATAGAATCTGAAAATGAACTTGCTCATCTTTGTCCTTGGGCCGGAGACCATAAAAGGAGCATACTTAGAAAATTTGGTAAATTTGAGGGCATACTCTCTTACACTCATGCCCCCTTGGTGAAGATTAATAAACTCTTGAATCTTTGTCTATCGTAGCTCTAATGGAAAGAAGCGTTCTAGTAAGGTACCTTGAACTCTTTCTATTCTATAGGCCCCATATCTTCACCTCTCTCAAAAACCCATTGCTCATACCAAAATCTTACCACACCCTTGAGTTTATAGGCCATTATCTTGGCCTTTTCATTTGGAGGCACACCCATGATAGCCCCTATACGATATACCTTATAAATGAAATCTATGGGGTCCTCGTGTACCTTAGAACCATCAAAGTTAGAGAAATTCATTTTCTTGAAATCTCGAATCCTAGAAGCCAAATTTTGCATTTGAGGAGGATGAGGACCGCCTTGATTTCCTTGGTTAGCTATGAATTAAGCCAACAATCTGATAGTATTGTGAAATTCCTCATAGGTTACCCCTTCCTTATGACATGGAGCAACGCCGGTCCCTAAATGGTGATATCATGTAGGCAAAAGAGTATGCATTAGTACTTTGAATGTACTAAGTATTTAGGCATGCATGAACATTCAGAAGCATAAGAACATTTAATAATATGGAATATAATGCAATACATGAGTAATTAATTATATACATGCATTTTAAACATTCATTTTTGTGGAAAGATGATCGTAACCTACATTTAAGACCATGCGAGCTAATACATGGAATTCAACATAAACCTCTATATTGACACGGGGAGACTACTTGTTGAGTAAAAATCTGTCAACTTTAATCATTTCTTTAACTTTAACTTTAAGGGCTAATTGTGGATCTACTAAACCAAATAGCCAATAAGGACTCCTATGTTGGCTTATAGTTAATGCAATATGAGACTTTACTTAAGGACTCCTTAGGTCGAGTCCCCATCTACACGCTACATTTGGTTCTAGGTCAATCCCACAAAATAATATTTAAATAAAATAATAATATAAGCATTCATATAACTTTAGACATCAAAATCACCATTCAGTGGAATTGCTTATTAAAACCTTTCATTTGATTCAAATATGTGAGAATTGTCTCTTCATATAGAATCCATTCTTTGGCTAAGAAGCCCTTTCATCTTCATTCAACCAATTTTTATTTGATAAGACTCTCTTTAAACATAAAGATTTTCTTTCATAAAACCTTCATTTGGAGTCAAAGCTTTCAATTCAACTTCATTTCAACATAAGGAAACTAGGTGGGTTTATTTCATACAACTTTCAAATACATTTAAGACAATGTTAGTATGCATGTGAGTGATGGAAATGCATCAATTAAAACATATTAAAATGATCCACCATTATACTTTAAAGCTACTTTCATGCCTTTATATAAGAACCTTGATAAATTATTTATTTCATGAAATTAAGAGTCAATATACATCACTATAGGTAAATAAACTTTAAATAGATAATAATCTATGTATTTGGAATTATCATAATAAAAACCCATAAGATTTCATCATTTAAAATTAAAACACAAATAAGAAAACATTTGGGCTCCATGGGAGGAAAAACCCATGGATAAAGCCCACATACCTTGGGGAAACAATTTCTTAATGCAAAACTTGAAAAGAAATGGAGGCTTGATCTTCTTGGAGTGAAACCCTAGAATCTTTTTTGAAGATGAAGGGGCCTTTGGGAGAGAAGGGTATTTGTTAGGGAAGTTGATTTGAATAAATGAGGGATTTAGGAGGGTTTAGGGTTTTTAGATGGGTGAATTCTACCCTCAAATTGACTACATTTTGAATTAAAATATAGAAAAAGACAAAAATGTTCCTTTTAAAATTTAGCTGGAACTGGCTTTATGGGGAACCTTCATGGTCCGTGTTGCTCAGCACGGCCCATGGTAGGGTCCCATGGTAAAGGACTTGGGAAATGTTTTTCGAAAGTTTGCAGGGTAAGTCTTTGAACTTTTATCACGGAGACCTTCACGGTCTGTGAAGAACATCACGGCCCGTGAAATATGGATATGGTTCAAGTATTACAAGAGGCCTGCAGAGTGACCACCATAAGAACATACCATGGTATGTAGAGGTCTCCACGATCCATGGTGGTCGTCCGTGGCCCTTTCCTTAGGAAGTTTCCTGAGGGCTTTGGGGAGGGGTCACGCCGGAGAGCTTCACAGTCTGTGGTGTTCACCATGGTCTGTTGTCCCTCATCATGGTCCCTTCCCTGTAGGTCTGAGCCTATAAATCTCTACCATGGTTTCTCACCATAGTCTGTGATTCTCACCACGGCCCGTGATATCTTTTCATGGTCATCTCTGGGGCTATTTTCTGTATTTCTCTGAAATTCCAACCTTTGATCATTATTTTAGAACTTTTTATATTTTTGTGGTCTTACAGTGTTATTTTGTGAAATGGTTTTGAATCATCTCTTGTGGCTGATGTAAAGGCACATAAAGATAGTGATCTCGCTTTGGTTGAATTAAAGAAAATGGTTGCTGAAAATGCAATTAAGGCTTTCTCCTAAGGGGGAGATGGTGTTTTGAGATATCAAGATCGGTAATGTGTTTCAAATGTTGATGGCTTGAAAGATATGATATTGTCTGAAGCTCATAGTTCACAGTATTCTACTTATCTTGGTTCCACAATGATGTATCGTAATTTGAGGAAAGTGTAATGATGGAATGACATAAAAAGAGATATTGAAGAATTCGTGGCTAGATGTCCAAATTATCAACAGGTGTAGGTTGAGCATCAAAAATTGGGAAGTTTGGCTTAAGACATTGAGTTTTCTACTGGAAAGTGGGAAGTCTTGAATACGGACTCTATTATAGGTTTACCTCGTAATCGTAGGCAACATGACTATATTTAGGTGATTGTTGATCGAATGAGTAAGTCAACTTATTTTCTTCCTATTAAGACCTCATATTCCGTCGAAGACTATGCTAAATTATATATCCAAGAGTTGGTTACGCTTCATATGTACCATTTTCTATAATCTCAAATCAAGGTACTGAGTTTACATCACAATTTTGGAGATCCTTCCAAAAGGGTCTTGGTACTCAAGTGAAGCGTTAGTATAACTTTTCACCTACATACGGATGGTTAGGCCAAATGTACCATTCAAACATTAGAGGATACGTTGAGAGCAGGTGTTATTTATTTTAAAGGAAATTGGGATGATCATTTTCCATTGATAGAGTTTGCTTATAATAACAGTTATCACTTTAGCATTGAGATGACTCTATTTGAGGCTTTATATGATAGGCAATCCCCTATCGGTTGGTTTGAGATAGGTGAACTTGATTTGATAGGACTCAAGTTGGTATTTGAGGCTATGGAGAAAGTTAGACTCATTAGAGAAAGATTAAAAATAGCCTAAAGCTGACAACAGTCCTATTCGGATGTGAGAAGAAGGGAACTTGAATTTGGGGTCAATGATTGAGTTTATTTGACAATTTCACCCATGAAGGGTTTGATGCATTTTGGTAAGAAAATAAAGCCAAGTCCCCTCTATGTTGGCCTATATCAAATTTTGAAATCCATTGGTAAAGTGTCCTATGAATTGGATTTTCTTTCCGATTTGGCATTGGTGTGTTCGGTGTTCCATGTGTCATTGTTAAAGGAGTTTATTCGGAATACTATCTCTATAGTGTCGTTGGATAGCATTGAATTTAAAGAGAGTCTTTTCTATGAAGAGGTTCCCATTAGAATCTTGGACTGGTAAGTTAGAAAGTTAAGAAACAAAGAAATAGCTTCAGTTAAAGTGTTATGGAGGAACCAAGAGGTTGAAGGTGCTAGATGGAAACCCGAAGTTGATATGATGTCCCAATATCCTCATTTCTTTTCTTTTGTTCCTAGTTGAGGTATTTTGTTCCTTTATGATCCAATCAACCCTAATTTTATATTTCAATTGTTCTCATGGTTTTATATTCATTCCTGTTCATGAAATGAGTTTCAAATTCATGCTCTAGCTTGAGATTAAAGATTTCATATTTTATGCATTATCGAGATTTTTTGAATATGTGTTGGTCTATTATGTTCCTTTCCTATTCTTTTCATACTAGCTTGAGTCCCATTCGAGGATAAATGATCTCAAGAGGGCGATATTGGAAGACTTTAAAAATTGGAAAGGAAGAGAAAAAGGAGCAAAAGATGAATTACCAGAAAAATTATAGCTTTTGGCACCAGGTGCTGACCATAAAGGTCATCATGGGCCATGTTACTCACCATGGCTCATGATGTGCCACTGTGGTAGAGTTCTTGAAAGTTGAACTCTATGGGGAAAGGAACACGATAGGGACCATGGGTTGTGGTGAATACCACAAGCCCTGGTGCTTTCTGTGGTGATCCCTCCCTAGAGGCCTTCAGAAACTATCCCAAGGGAAGAACCACATCCAACCATCATGAGCCATTTTGCTCTTCAGGGACCGTCGTAGGTCTCGTGGTGGTAACCACTGTAGACCCTCCTGTCAGGATCCTCAACACGTCCCTCATCATGTTTTATGGTGACCTTAATGGATCGTTACAGTCTCCATGGAAGAGGTCTTCTAGATTTCCCTTTTTAACAAGTTCAAGGCTTTGACCACGATCATCACCACTAACCATGATGAGTTACACGAATGGTGGTGGGCCTTCATTCAGCCTGAGCTTTCAATTTTAATGAGGGTTATTTTAGTCTTTTTCATATGTCATTAATGAATATGGATGGTTTTTTGAGACTAGATTCCTACCTATGAACTATCCTAAAGTCTTCTAACCCTATCATTCTCCCCATAATCCCTAAATCACAAAACTTCTCTCTCAAGTTTTCTCTCAAAGTCTTTTTCTTCTTTCACAAGCAATTCAAAGAATTTCTTCAAGGTCAAGCTTCCATTATTTTCAATTGAGGGCTCATAAAGGTCAAGGTATGTGGGACTTCATCCATGGGTACTTTTCACCCATGGAATCCCAAAGATCTCTTCTCAATTCTTTTATGATTTCTTCAATTAAAAGTGCTAATTTTATGATTTTTATTGGGTCTTCTCAATTATGATAGTATTCAATATTACTAGCCTAATTATGCATAATTCATATCATATTTCATGATTTTAAGTTTAATTTCAATGACTCATGCTATATGCTAGTTTTAAGCATGATTTATTAGCTATGATCAGGATTTTCAAGTTATATTCTATGAAAGCTTTATGCTATGACTTAAAGATGTTTTATGCAAAGAAGTTCATGAATGATGATTCTATGATGTTTGAAGCAAAATTAAAGATAGGTCAAGTTAAGTTGCTAAATGTGTTTATGATCAAAGATACGTAATGATGGAAGGCCTACACTCACATTGCATGAGTTATATGATAGATGAGGTAGTCTTATGATGTTACTATAATGATGTTAGATGAGCTATTATTATGATGTTTTATAATGATGTAAGTAGTTACTATCTTTCCCTATGATGTTTATCATCATGTTTTATTTGAGTTCCGTAGGGATATTGACTAAGCATCGAGAGGAATTTTAGGTGGAGTTTAGTCTGATAAAACAGTTAGTTACCCAAGGGAATCCTAGTAGAAAAATTTAGTCCTAAACTATGTTACTGGTGTTGGTTTACAGATTCCTATATGGCAAAGCTAGTGGATCCACATAACCCATTTAAAGAGTTACCTAAAGGAGTATGCCTGGCAAGGTAGCCTCCCCTATCTCGATGAAGGAGTCATCAGATTCCATGTATTAGCTCGCATGGTCTTATATGTTGGTTAAAGCTCCTATCTCGATAATTTAAGGTGAGTTATGAGTTCATATGATGATTATGAGATTCTTTGATGGATTGACCAATAAGATACAAATTTTAATATTTTCATGATTTTACTCATGTTTTAAAGATATTAGTCTAGCATCTCATGATTCATATTTATTATGTTCTATATTTATTATTCATGCATATTCTCACATACTCAGTGCATTCAATGTACTAACACATACTTTTTGCCTATATGGTATCATAATGTAGGGACCGACGCTCACATTCATTTTCCTCCTGCTTGTTGCTAGTGTTTGCTATTAACTACTAGTTGGTTATCCTCACAGTTCGAGGACATGACATTTATTTCACTTTGACAATTATACTTCATTAGTTTTATGTTGTCTATTGGGTGAGATGGGAAATTGTCTCACAACCCCATCAAGTTATTAGAAGCATGTTAGATATAAAAGAGTCTATGTTGTCATTTTCTCATTTCGATACTTATGTTCTATTTGAGAATTTGCTTCCGTATCTTGATTTGGCTTTATTGCTTAATTACCTTATTTATGCTCATAAATGTGATGCTAAGAGGCTTGGTTGGATTCCTTTGGGATTCTAATCATCATGTTACGAATAGGCCTTATGTCGGGTCGTGACCTTTACTCAAAGTTGATGATAACCCGATCGAAGATCAATCTTTGAAAAATAACTTGCACCATGGATTTGATAGAACAAGTCATTAGTCCATAAAATGGGATACTTATTCTTAATAGTGACCTTGTTCAATTGACGGTAGTCAATACACATTCAGAGAGAACCATCCTTCTTTTTAACCAAAAGAACCAAAGCACCCTATGGAGAAATACTCGATCTAATGAAACCCTTGTCCTACAAATCATTCAACTGATCCTTTAACTCTTTCAGTTCTACTAGTGCCATACAGTAAGGAGGAATATAGACAGGTTGGGTATCGAGGAAAAGATCAATACCAAAGTCTGACTCCTTTCGGGAGGGATACCTAGGATATCATTGGGAAATACTTCCAAAAATTTGTTAATAAGAGAAACTGACTCAAGAGTAGAAGCTTTGACATTTATATCCCTAACCCATACTAAATGATAAATGCAATCTTTGTAAATTATTTTTTAAGTTTTAAGGCACGAGATGAATTGACCTTTAAACATAGAATTACTACCTTTCCATTCTAGGATTGGCTAATTAGGAAATTAAAACTTCACCATATGGGTTTTACAACATATAGAAGCATAACATGCATGGAACCAATCCATACTAAGAAAATCAGTCATACCAAGCTCTAAAAGATCAAGTGAGGTGATTTTATGAAAAAACTGACACCGGGCATTTTCTATAGACTCTCTTAACTAAAACTAAATCACCAATAGGAGTATAGGCCGAAAAAAGCTATAACAAGATCTCAAGACTAACAATAAATTTCATGGCAAGGTAAGGAGTAACAAATGATAGAATAGCATCCATATATAATAATGCATAAAAATCAAACTCAAAGACTTTCAACATACCAATCACAATATCGGATGAATTCTCTTACTTTTGACGAGTCTAAAGGGCATAAAATATATTCCGATGCTGACTGCCATCCGAAATAGTACCATGATGAGTCAGTTGGCTTGTAGTAGTCTGAGTCTGGGGTTAACCACTTGTACCTCTAGTTTTACTCGAGGGACAATCATACACTTGGTGACCCATCTTCCTACAACCAAAGTAAACACACATACCTCCTAGACACTTTCCTAGATGCTTTTTCCCATACTTCATGCATTGGGGGACTAGATTGACCACTAGGAGCTCATTCTTGAGGCTTAGGGTTAGACACCCTATATTTGTTGAACTTCAGAGTTGGAGTGTTATAAGAATTTTGGATGGAGTACTTTGGGTAAAATTGAGAACGACCACCATATTTCGACTTACCATATGGAAATTTACCACCATATATTCGAGCCTTCTTAGACTCACTACTAGATCTCTCCTTCAACTTCTCCTCCTCTATTTATTTGGCATGTGTCATGATCCAAGAGGTGTCCATCTCCTTGATTAGCATGGCAGTTCTACACTTTTTAACTGCCAAATACGACACACCCAAAACAAACTTGCTCATATAGGTTGTAGGATCGGCAACCATAAAAGGAGCATATTTTGACAACTTAGTGAACTTAAGAGCATACTCCCGTACTCTCATATTACCTTTACTCAACTTGATAAACTCTTGCACTTTAGCTTTACTCAACTCGAATGGAAAGAAGAGATTAAGGAAAGCACCTTTGAATTCTTCCCTATCAATCTGACCCATACCTATAGTTCTTTCACCCTTCCATTAGTCAAACCACAATTGAGAAAGTACCTTAAGTTGATAAGCGGCTAAATCTTCCTTCTCCATAATATTAATGCCTAAGATCTCAACAATCTTGCCAATACGCTAAATAAATTCTTGTGGATCCTTATCCACCTTAGAGCCATGAAACTCTAGAGGGTTCATTCGATTAAAGTCTTAGACTGGGATAGCCATCGTTCCCATATTTGTGTTCAAGGGAACCACAATATCCCTATTTGCTTGAGTGGCTACGGCTTGGGTAAGTACTTGAAATGTGGCCTGAAACTCTGCATGAGAGACTTACTCATTCAAAGGGTCAATTTGGAACTTGGGGAGCTTGTTGATTCTCATTGATATTCCTTTTTGTGGGGATTCTTCTTAGAGGCATGATTATTTAATCACAAAAATAAAGCGTTAGATGAAAAATCCTTAGAGTTCAATTCCATCGCATGACAAAAAAATTATAAAAGAAGTAAAGTTTCCTAAATGCTTCATAGCCTCCTATTCATAGATGTGGAATGCTTCACACTAATGAATAAGACTCTACTTGATACAACATGTTAGACTCCTAGGACACCTTAAACCTTGTCCTCTAATACCAAGCTTTTCATGAACCAAGCTAGGCCTAGGTGTGATACGATGATTAGAATCCTGCAGAACTCCAACCAAGCCTCTTAGCACATCATGCATGAGCATACATAAGGTTACTAATATATAATAAGAAATATCATACATGCGGAATTTAAACATTAATGTCATGATAGATAAGGAATAAAACTCAATATCCAATTGAAAGAAAACAACATAGACTCCATGAACATCTAACATGTCTCTATTATTCTAGATGGGGGCATAAGACAGGCTCTTAGCTCACCCAAAATATAAAAGATAAAAGTCATAAGGAATAATGAAAAGATAATGCTCGTCCTCGAATCATAAGGTCTCACCAACAATAGGAGAATAATGATCAAACTCTATCCAAAAATAGAGTGTGCATAATGCTCGTCAAATGCTATATTATGATATACTATAGGCAAAAAATATGCGTTAGTAAATGAAATTCACTAAGTATGTGAGAAATATGCATGAACAATGATAATCAAACATAGACAATATGAACATGTGATGTATGACCAATATCTTAAAAACATTAATAAAACTTGAAAGCAATTGAAAAATCATAATCATGTCCTCAATGCATCATAAAACATCATCATAAGCTTATAAAATAGCATATACATATGTGGGATGTTAACCTTAACTAATGTGTAATATAATGTGAGCTATAACATGGAATCCGATGTAACTTTCACACCAAGAAGAGAGAGGCTACTTGCCTAGGTAGACTCTGTATCATAAACATAAACAAGAGCTATATGTGGATCCACTAGCTAAGCCATATGTCAAACCTACGGTAGCACATAATTTTGGAACTAATGGTTGTTACTAGGGTTTCATTATATATCCCCACCACAAAGTTCTCTCAGTGCTGAGTTAATCCCAACGAAATATATAAAACATAGTCATTAGAAAAGGTAAATCGACCAACCCAATATCATGAAAATATAACATAAGAATAGCTCCTTAGAAACCATGACTATAACTTCAACTTGTGGATACTTACCTTTCTAAGAATCCATATCATCATAAGTTGCATATTGTGAGAACCATTCATAATTCATGGTTTTGTACCTGAAATCATAGTTGAATAATAAAACATAACTTTCATAAATCATACATTTGAATTCATAAACTTTATGTTCATAAATTCATAAATTATACTTAAAATTGATAGTAGAATGCATGGGTCATTGAAAACATGTGCACGAATAAACCATTGTAATTAACATAAATCATAATTCAATTGATCCATATGGAAATTGATCAAAATTAAAACTTTGAAGAAATTTCATAAAGAGAGAATTGAGGAATCTTTGGGACTCCATGGATGGAAGAAGGAATCATGGATGAATTCGCACATACTTGGACTTAGGAAGCTTGAATTTAACCCTTCTAATATAAGCTGGAAGATTTTGTCCAGTTCTTCCCTTGGAGAAAAATTGGGAGAAACTTGAGAGGTTTGATTTGTGATTTGGAAGAATGACGGTTTATCAACGTTTGGACTTAGTTATAGGTTAAGAATTGATCCAAAAAAATGTCCAAGTACATAACTAATCTATTGGAAAATGACCAAAACACCCTAATGAAATTTGGGAAAAGGGCACTGGATGGCTACTCTATATGGTTCGTGAAATGCACCACAGACCGTAGAGTGGTCCATAAAAATGAGGGTCTAAGTTTTGGAAAAAGGGAAACTTTAGCAGAATGGGTTACGGGACATGGAATGTTTGATAGGTCGTAGAAGTCCTCTGTGATGGCACCCTAGGTAAACCCTAAAATCCCCCTCTTCCATGACAAGGTCTATAGGTCGTGAAGAGACTGATGGGCCGTGAAGGCCCTCGTGAACATCTATTAGTGACCCATTTCCTTTAAGGGTTTTATGAGTGGGCTATATGGTCCGTATAACTTTCTGCCGGCCAAATATCCCTCCGTAGAAGCTTGACCTAATAAATTTTCCCCAACTTTCCTTAGGCCCCTTTTTTCATGACACCTTTCTACCACCCGTAATACTTCTCATGGGCCATTATATGATTATAGGATTTACTAAAACTTTCCTTTTTTTCTTGGCAACTTCCACGACCATTTTCTATGGACCGTGGTGCCTTGTATGTTTGGTGAAGGGACTCGTGAAAGTCCATCTTGTGCCAATTTCTGAGATTTTCCATTTAAACTCCATTTTCCAACTTTTCAACTATATGGTTTTATAGTACTTCTTTCCTTTGAAATCATTCCTGGACCTAGGCGTGGGAGTGCTAGCTAAATATGGGACTGGTACAGATGACCTCTGTTGGTCAGACTCATGGTTTGATTATTTGTCTCTCTTATTCTGAAACTCCTCCCTATCTCTCAAGTTATCCTCTTCAACCTACTACAAATGGATCATTATCCAAGCTATATCCATATCTCCAATCAACATAACAACCTTACCTCTCTAGCTCGATAGGTATGAAAGTCCGGACACAAACATGCTCATTCTTCTCCTCATATTAGCTACCATTTTTGGAGCATAGTGAGACAATTATATGAACTTGAGGTACTTCTATACACTCATAGAATTTTACTTCAGTGTAAAAAACTGTCTTACCATTTCCTCTCTTAACTCGCAAGGTAGAAAAGACCCATGAAGACATCTTCAAACACATCCCAACTTAAGAGTGGTGCATTTTCTCCTTTGTTCTTTTTTCACTGGTCGAACCATATCCTTGCAACACCCTTATGTTTATATGAAGAAAACTCAACACACTCAGCATAATCAATATGCATAACCTAAAACACCTTCTGGACCTCATCCATAATGTTCTTCAGATCCTTATTAACTGTCGACGGGTGCGTTTTTAACCTCTAGGTTCAATGGGAATTTGTGGCTCTTGGGATTCTCATCCTTCCTAGTAGTACATCCTCGGTTTCTAGTTTGCATCAGATATTTGGCAACTCTTTCTGGTGGCTGATCTGAAATACTCATGAGCATGAATCAATAGAGATAATAAAGTTAAACTCTATCTCATAAATAGGATCAAGAAAGAAGTGAATTATTTCCTAAGCATCATGTACATAGCCTCTTTCTTATAAGTGTGGCATGCTTTACATCCATATAAAGGACTCTACTAGATGCGGCTTTTCAAACATCCTAGGACATTTGAATTTAGTGCTCTGTTGCCAAGTTTGTAATGATCCAAATCCACACCTTAGTCGGGACACGATTCTTAAAACCATGAGTGATCCCAAGATAACCCTTGCCATAACATATCAAATAATATCATGAAAACTAAGAAAAATCTAAAATGTATGAATACACAAGTCTTAATATAAAGTTCAAGTGTTAATGAAGATCTGGAAACTAATGTATAAAATAAGCCTATAAATATCAGGATCAAAAAAATAAGTTTGTTGGGACATGGCCCCCGTCTACCATAACTTATTCAAAAGAACTACTCAAGCCTGACTAAAACTAATACACGAAGTCCCCAAATAAGGAGGACTCACCAACTTCCCATTGGAAATGTTGCAACCTCACTCACCACGGGTCTAAGAACGGGTACCAGAAACTACATTATAAAAGGATGTAGAATAGAAAACATTATGCATCACACGTGGAATGTATTGAGTATGAAAGGAGCACTAACATACTCGTATAAAATAACATATTGAAAACCAGTGACATAAGGTTTCTAAAATCATATACATAGTAAAGGAACTGAAAGAAATCAGTTGGATTCCATGCATAAGTATCAATTTAAAACCTTCCTTCGAAGCATATAAATAAAGATGAGTTTAAATCTGTAGCATTGCATGATCATATACATAAAATATCATACTTATAATGAACCATATAGATTTGAGAGTGTATCAAACAAATGCATTGTTGGAGAATTTCTTATAATCGACATACACCACGCGATCTTGTGATGCCCAACTTATAATCCTAGTTGGACGGATTTTCCTATACCTTTTCATAGTATAGGACCATATCTTATCTATGTGGATCCACTAGTTTGTGCCTCTCAGGGTCACATGGAGTTATTCGACAAAGTGGTATACTCAAGTCCTACGATGGCACGTTGTTATGGGATTTGAATTTTCTAAACTATTATTCTCTCGATGATAAATAGTCCTCCCAAAATACATAAATATATATTAATACTCATAGGTAGAAAGACTTCCCATATGTCGAAATCATATGCAATATTAAGCTCCAAAGTCATAACTTAAAATAACCTGAATTGAGGTTGGACTTCATATCATGTAAATTTTCATACTTACAAGCCATAATGTTTAAGGGACCATAGAAATCATGCTAAATCAGTACAATAATGTTGTAAGTCAAAAGAGAAATAATGAAATCAAGAGTTAAAGAGGAGAAGATCATAATTTTCACAAAAATGCCCTAATTTTGCTTTAAATAATCTTTTAAACCATGTAAAAACAATCATTGAGGCATGAAGCTGAAAGAATGCCCTCATTGAAGCCTACATACTTAGAAGAACGTATCTTGAAGGAAGAACTAGCATGAAAACCTAAAACCCTAGCTTTTTCTTTCTTATAATAGGTTTTTTGAACTACGAGGAAGTTGGGAGAGTTAAAACTAAGTATTGAATGAGGAAGATCCTTATCAGTATGCAAAATGTCATGGCTTAGGCTTAGGGTAAAAGGAAAAATACCAAAAGAACCCTATCTAAAACCTGATTGGCAGGTTCCACGAGGGCATGTACAGTTCGTACTTTGGTTTATGAATAGTAGAATGTGCTCGTGAAAACTTAGGCCAAGTTTTGAGTTTTCTCAAGATTCAACTAGGAGTTGCCAGATAGTCCATAGACTAATTTACGATTCATAAATGGATCCATAGAAATCAAGCATCATATTAGTTTTAGGATATTTTTCATGAGAGAAATTTTATGGATTGTACGATGATCTACGACCCATAAAAGGGCTCATGGAAATCAGGCTTAAAAATTAACTTTCTGAAGTTTGTGCTACGATCCACTGTTATGGCAAATAAAAGGTTATACCTCTTATAAATGGATCCATAAAAGTTAGTCCTCATAACGAGTTTTAGGACTTTGATCTACGAGCCAATAGTAGAGCTTGTAGATGTTTCTATGATCCATAGAGTAGACCCATAATTCTTAACCCAAATCTTTCCAGTTTGTGAAGTTTGATTCGCAGACACCATCTATGATCTATAAAGCATATACAGACCATAAAAATTACCCATAATTCTCAAACATCAGTAGACTTAATCTTTCTAAGTTTTCTAAAGGCTTGATGTGGGCTTAGGAATTTCTAAGACATTAAAACAACCTACTAGAGAGTTATGAACAAAATGTTCAATAAAAAAACTAGCAAAGCCATGGAAGCTTACATCGATTATATGCTCATCAAATATTTGGATACAGAGGACCATTTGATAAATCTACAAAGACCTTCGATATCCGAAAAAAGCACAACATGAAGTTGAACCAAAAGAAATGTGCTTTTGAATTATTGGAAATCCATGGGATTTCTTATATCAAAAATATGAATCGAGGTGATAACTGATAAGATCAAAGATATAAAAGATATTATGTATGTTCTCAATGGCGTAAAGACAGTATAAAGAGTTATCATATATGTAGCAGATCTCACTGTGTTTATCTCAAGGTAATTGGAAAGATGTTATCAATTCTTCTCATTACCAAGAAGAATAAGTAGTTCATATGAACACCAAACTGTCATCAAGCTTTTCAGTACCTGGAGTCTTACTAATAGAGCCCACCATTGTCGTTAAAGCCTCAAATAAATGAACAATTGCTTCTTTACTTAGTTGTGGACAAGGTAGAGGTAAGTGTTGTACTTGTTAAGGAAGGGAAAAGGTATGCAATATCTGACTTATTATACAAGTAAAACTTTATTAATTGTTGAAATCCGATATTCACACTTGAAATAATTAGTCGTAGCCCATGTGGATATCTCTCAGAAGTTAAGGTCATATTTTCACAGTCACCCCATAGTTGAGATAACTACATACTCTCTATGGAATTTACAGTATAAATTCAAACTATAGAGAAGAATGGCAAATTGGGTTGTGGAAATATGCGAGTTTGATATAGAGTATAAACCTTGGACTGCTATTATAAGACCCTAGAAGTTGGAAAGTCAAAAAATGAGGTTTAAAGGAAGTTTCACAAAAAAGGTACACCAAATGCCCTTCACAGGCCCAATTCACAAGACGTAAACCTGACCACGCATCATAATGGACTTCGTGGTGGAGCTTGGAACTTGGGAAAAAAGGGGACAGGTCTATGAGAGGTACAATGTCTAGTGGTCCCTACTATGGATCGTGGACCCTTCCTTGGAGTCGACCCCCCTAAGACCATTGAGAAAAAGAGAGACCTATGATAGGGTCTACGGTCCGTGGAGCCCTATATGGACTATGGTTCCCTCAGTGGTGGAAACCTTCCCCAAGTCAACTCACCTCCATCACCAAAAATTGTGGTGAGCTACATGAGCTGTGGTGACCCTCGATCTAGGCGACCTCGTGCAGCTAAGTAAAGGGGTGTTTTGGTCTTTTCCTAATGTTATTATAATGTATCTAGACATTTTTAGGGATTAATTCCTAGCTTATAACTAATTCCTAAAACTCCTAAACCCTCATTGTTCCAAATCACAAGATCAAATCTCTCAAGTCTCTCCAATTTCTATCCAAGGCAAGAACTACAGAAATTAAAAATGGTAAGCCAAAAATATATACATAAGCAAAATGAATCTTTCCCAGAACCTGGAAGTCATTAGTACATAGCCACTAAGAGAGTACAAGTCCTAAAAGTGGACCAAAAATATATACAACCACAAGGAATTATCTCAAATATAAAAGATAAGTCACACAATAACTAAAGGAGACGACAATGATCCAGAATGTTGTGTGCTCACCCTCGCCTCCGAATACTGGTTGCTACTAGCTTGAATGACAATGGTGATAATTGGTACTCAGTCCTGCATTATGAAAATAGATGTAGAGTGTAGTATGAGTACCAATAAAGAGGTACCCAGTAGGTATCATAGGCCGACTGAGTAAGAAAAGTAAATGCATTAGGAAATGCTAGAATAGAAACACAGCAAGAGGTCAAGAATAAGAATAGTAAAGGTATGCACACGAGTGTAGAAGAACAACTAGAACCTAAGAACTTAACACAACTGATCCCCCATAAGCCTAAAAGGTATACCCGTGTGCAAGTTAAGGTGAAAACCCGCATAGACCCTCAAAATCCAAAAAGGTATAGAGAAATGCTAAACTAAGAATAAAAGAGTTGGTGGAACCAAGAAAACTCAGAAGTGCCAATAATTTTGAGCTCTGGATAGGATGAAGGAAAGATCCCTGACCTCGAACCGTAAATGAGTCTCCCTGGTATAGAATGTCAATAAACCAAACACTATAAGAGTTAGTGCAGAGCCCAAACCTCGAACCACAGATGCCACCTTCTTGTAAGTACAATGATGATATCAAAAGGGGTCGGACTTTAAATGTTGACCCCGTGTAGGAGGATGTATTACCAAATTAGGAAGTACAAAGCTCGGACCTTGAACCTCGGATGAATCCCACCGATAATATCATACCAAGAATATCCAATCTGAAGTGAGTCTCTTGAAAGTTTTTCATAGCAACCAGTATTATGCTAGTCTCTACATATTGTCATCTGCTCATTCAGAATAAGTCCAACGTAGACGAAGGCGCGTTGTAACTGATTGATTTCTCCAAATATGACCAAAAGCATGGTCGATGATGACAAAGTAGAGAAGTAAGGGGATTATGGATAATAAGAATTCAAGATGAGTTACTGCCTAGCTAAGGTCCATCTATATCATACTCAATCTTCTACATCAGTCTACAGGGAGCTCAGCCATCCAATACGACGCCGAAAAAAAGAAAATAAGGCCTACCGGCATTGAATATTGCAAGTTTATAGAAAAGACTAGACTAAGCCTATACTAAGGCCAAACATGCTCTAATATGATATACATGTCAATACAAGAAATCGAATATGCAAGAAAACTCAATTATAGCAATTCACATACCCGCCTAACATGAAAATAGTCCAAAAGATGAATTATATCAAGCATAGCCTATTAAATCAGTTCCCCACCCCAATATCCATGTAAATCCACATACATTCACATATTCAAACTCAATCTAAAATAAGGAAAGTCGTAGCCTACTTGTAGGCCGATCACACGTGCTTTAAATCATAATGTCGGAGCTTTCCCCTTCCTTACGGCCTTTGAATGATGCCACACTATGAAAAATAGAATTACAATGTCATTACGGTCATTTTGACAGCAAGAAATAGAGACAGGTGAATTTTGGAGTCCAAAATGGGAATGTAGGAAACCTATGTTGGAAATTCCAAAATTGACTCCGTAAAATAGTCCTAAACAATTCTCTGAACTTTTGTCCCAAAATGGAATAAAATTCGGGGATCAAAAATCTTCCATGCAACAAAAACCAATTTAAGCTAAGAAAATATACAAGGATAGCAGCTAAATCACGATTTTTACCTCAACAATTCTGACCACACCACTACACTCTCCTGGAAAATCCCCACAACTTAGCCTTTTGAATTACTCAATTTATCTCTCTATAGCTCAAGATATTAAATATTTAAAATTATAAGAAAAAGATATTAATCGCCTTTCTTATAGACGAGGCTACACCGCATATAGTGAACCACCAGATATTTTCCCACGTTCAAAGTCTTCAGGATTCGTTCAAAATCCTATGTGCACAAAGGGACTGTGCTACCCCACTAAATTTCACTTTTGTGAAGTTAGAATTTCCATCCATGGTCATCTTGATAAAATTTGGGTCTCACACCCAAGTGTTGTTTTAATCCAAAATCTACAAAAAAGCTCGGAATGAGACTAAAAGCCTCAGAAACAGCACAAAATATTATTCTAGACCAAACTCAATATTACGGAGCTAACTGCATTGACAAAATATCCATCCGAGTACATTTTCTAAGAATATTGATCAAAGTCAATCTTAGGCCAAATTTCAAAGGCTAAAATACCAAATGGCCCTAAACTCATACCAAATGCCTCAATAGTTGTGCCGACCTTGCTACTAGCCTAATTTGGATATTCCAAAGCTGATGGAACCATCAGAATTCTGTTCCAAGGTTGTTTACCCGCATTTTTGACATAAGTGAACTTTTTAAGTTATAAAAGCCTCCAAACATGAAAAGTTGCACAAAATTCAAACTATTGATTAGGCAACCGAACTATCAGTGTCAACAAGTTATAAATGACCTATGGTCACTATACAGAAGTTGTAATTGATGAAAAAAGGCACATTAACACATAAATGACCTGGAGGGTCATTACAATATCAGATAGGATGAGTATCGGAAAGAAGATAAATACCAAAGTCTATCTTCTTTTTGGGAAGGACACTAGGAAGATCATCGGGAAATACTTATAAAAACTAATTAACAACTGAAATTGACTCAAGACTAGGAGCTTCAAAATTCATAGCCCAAGCCTGCAATAGATGATAAATGCAACCTTTCCAAATAATTTTCTAAGCTTTAAGGCATGAGATTAATTGACCCTTAAACATTGAATTACTAACCTTCCATTCCAGGACTGGCTCATTTGGAAATTGAAACCTAACCACACAGGTTCTACAACATATGGAAGTATAACATTCATAAATCCAATCCGTACCAAAAATATCAAAATTGGTCATATCAAGCTATATAAGATCAACTAAGGTGATTTTATAAAAAACTGAGAGTGGATAATTTCTATGGACTCTTTTATCCAAAACTGAATCACCAATAGGACTATAGATTGAAAAAGGCTTTAACAAGATCTCAGGACTAATATCAAATTTAATAGCAAGATAAGAAGTAACAAATGATAGAGTAGGACCTGGATCTAAAAATGTATAAATATCAAACTCAAACACCTTTAATATAACAGTCACAACATCAGAATAATACTCACCACCATCGATCTGAGCCCTCATGGACTCCTTAGCTCTCTCTTTCAGTTTCTCTTCCATAATTTGTTCGGCATGTGTCATGAGCCTTGAGATGTCCATCTCTTTGATCAAGATGGCAGTTCTACATTCTTTGACCGATAAGTCCAACACACCCAAGACACATTTACTCTTACAAGCTCTAGAATCAACAACCATAAAAGGAGCATATTTTGACAATTGAGTGTACTTTAGAGGATATTATCTTACACTCATACTACCTTGCCTCAATTTAATGAATTCTTATACCTTAGCTTCCCTCAGCTCCAATGGAAAAGAAACAGTCAAGGAAAGCAACCTTGAACTCTCCTAATCAATGGGACCATCATCTCTACCCCTTTCAGCCTTCCACTATGCAAACCAAATCTAAACAACTCCTCTAAGTTAATAGGATGCCAAGTCCACTTTATCAACCAGAACAATTCCCATAATGTCCAAAATATTGCAAATTCCCTCAATAAACTCTTGTGGATAATTATCCAACTTAGAATAATGGAACTTTATAGGGTTCAATCGAGTGAATTCACGAAATTGACTAGCTAATGTAACCATATTAGGGTTTACAGAAGAAATAACCTATAGTTATCTTGCTCAACCATGGTTTGAGCAAGCACTTGGAAAGTCGCTCGGAACTCAGCATGCGAGACTTGATCAGTCAAAGGATCATTTGGAGCTTGTGAAATGTTTTTCTCCTTATTCACATTCCACTTTATGGGAGCTCTTCTTGGAGGCATGATTCTATAATTGCAAAGAGAAAGCATTAGAAGTGAAAACCTTAGACTTTAACTCTATCGCACAACTTTAAAATGATGAAATAAGTGGAATTTCATAAAATGACTCATAGCCTCCTATTTTTAGATGTGGTGTGCTTCAAACCAATAAACAAATATCATGACCCAAGCCAGACCCTAGGTGCAACACGACAATTAGAATCCCAAGAAACTCCAATCAAGCCTCTTAGAATATTATACATGAGCATCCATAAGGTAAGTAAAGCAAATGCAAGACATAGATGCGGAAATAAATCTCAACATGAAAGTCTCAATAAAGAGAATAAATCTCAAATTTGAATGAAAGACAACATAGACTCATCTAACATGCCTCTACTAACTAGATGGGGGCGTAAGACAAGCTCCTAGCTCACCCATGAAAATATAAGAAAAATCATAAAAATAATAAAAAGATAATAGTATTGTCCTCAATGCATGAGAACTCACCAACAGTAGAAAAGTAAAGCTCAACTCTAGCTATGAGTGGGAGGTGAAAAACGATCGTCCGACCTTACATTATGATATAATGTAGGTAAAAGTATGTGTTAGTAAATGGAATGCACTAAGTATATGAGAAGTATGCATAAAAAAGAATATAGGAAATAATCATTATGAATCATGAGATGCAAGAACAATATCTTCAAACATAAATAAAACCATGAAAACCTTAAAAACATCATAATCATTGGTCAATGCATCAAAAACATCATCATGAGAATTTCGTACCATTTCTTTTCCTTAATGTGGGATAGGAGTTGTAACCGATATATAAGACCATGAGAGCTATAACACGGAATCTGATGATCCCCACATCGAGAAGGGGAAGCTACCTTGCCAGGGTAGACTCCGTGATGGTACCTTCTCTAACTCTATGCTATATGTGGATCCCTAGTTATGCCATATTGGCATTATAAACCTACGCAGGCAACTTAGTTAGTGACTAAAGGTTGCTACTAGGATTCCCTTGGATAGTTATAATGGCTACCGAATCGAATCCCACCTTAAAGGCCTCTCGGTGCTTAGTCATTATCCTAACAGAACTTCATAAAAACATAGTCATTAACGTTATTAGGAAAGACAATATTAGATATCAATACTCATTATAAGAAAATCATAGAATAAATCATTAACATAATTATTTCATAAGAATTCATGAGTTGTTGAGAATTGTCCTTATCACCTCTTTAGCATGATTGTGCAAGAATTTGCCTTATCGCACTATAACTTCTTTCTTAAAGTATTATTGTAACATCATTCATAATATTT
This sequence comes from Solanum dulcamara, assembly GCF_947179165.1. Lineage (NCBI taxonomy): Eukaryota > Viridiplantae > Streptophyta > Magnoliopsida > Solanales > Solanaceae > Solanum > Solanum dulcamara. The sequence continues at coordinate 26,194,883 of NC_077245.1, forward strand.
CATAAGTCATTCATAAACCTTGAAAATCATTCATAAAACTTTCACTGAAAACATACTTGGAACTAGCATATAGCATGGGCCATTGAAATAAATATTGAAATCATGCAACCTGGTATGAGATATCCATAATTTAATCGATAATCATAAGATATATCATAAGTAGAAAGACCCAATGCAAAATCTCAAAATTAGGGCTTTTAGAATAATCATTCAAAAGTGATTTTGAGAGAAATAACTTGGGATTCCATAGGTGAAAGGACCCATGAATGAATTCCCACATGCCTTCAATCTTACAAGCCCTAAATTGCAGAGAATTGAAGCTTTAACCTTGACAAAATCCATTGAATTATTTGAAGAAAAAGAAGACTTTTGAGAAAACACTTTTAGAGAGAGGATTCTGATTTTGAGTGCTTGGGTGATAATGAGAGGGTTAGGAGGGATTAGAGTAGTTAATAGGTTAGAGCAAACCCCTAAAAATCGTCCACATTCATTAATGAAAATATAGGAAACTACCAAAATACCCCTGAACTTAAATTGAAATTGCACCTAGACAAGATACCCATCATGGTCCTTGAAGCTCAATATGGGTCGTGGTGGTTGTCATAGTGATGGATTTTACTTGGGGTATGAAAAGGTCTCCTCCATGGAGGCCACCACGTATCGTAGTGGTCACCATGGCCTATGGTGCCTCTCATGGGTCTTGGGGGTCGAGTTCACGATAGGCTTCACGGTTCGTAAAGCTCTTCGCGAGCATTAGAGCCATTTGTAGACCTCTCCCTACCTTTCCATGATTTGTCACCTACACAGATGTTGACCATATACCGTGGTACTGAATAGGACCCACGGTGGAGTCCATGGTCAACATCTGGTGCCACATTTTCTGTAACTTTCTTCAAATCCTTATTTTCTCTACTTTTTAACTTCTGAGGTCTTACAATATCTCCCTCTTGGAAACATTCATCCTAGATTGGGACTCAAGCTAGCATGAATGGAATAGAAAAGAGACATAGAGACAAAAATGATGCAAAACACATCAAAAATGCATAAAAACATGGAATATTCAATCTCAAGCTAAAACATGACTTTAAAACTTATTTCATGAGTATGAATGCATATAAAAATATGATAATGACTGAAACCCATGGTTTTAAATTAGAGGATCCATAAAGGAACTCAATACCTCAACTAGGAATGGAAGGAAAGAGATGAGGATATTGTGATATCATATAGGCTTTGATTTTCCATATAGAACCCTACACCACTTGGTTCCTCCATAATACCTTTACTGAAGTTATTTACTTGTTCCTCAACCTTCTAACTTGCCGATCTAGGATCTCAACGAAAACTTCCTCATATGAGAGACTCTCTTTCACACCAATGCTATCTAACGACAAAATAAAGTTAGGATCACCAATGAACTTCCTCAACAAAGACACATAAAACATTGGATGTATCGATACCAAATTAGGAGGCAAATCCAACTCATATACCACTCTACCAATCTGCCTTAAAATCTAATATAGACCTACATAGTGGGGACTTAGATTCCCTTTGTTGACAAAATGCATCACACCCTTCATAGGTGAGAGTTTCAAGTAGATCCAATCATTCACCTCAAATTTAAGCTCTTTTCTCCTTACATATAAATAGGATTTTATTCAACTCTAGGCAGTTTTCAATCTTTCTCTAATGGATCTTACCTTCTTCATAGCCTCATGTACTAACTCAGGTCCTATAAAGGCAATTTCACCCACCTTAAACCAACCAATAGGATACGTAGACCTCCTACCATATATAGCCTCAAATGGAGCCATCTAAATATTGGAATGATAACTGTTATTATAGGCAAATTCTATCAATGGCAAGTGATCATCCCAATTGCCTTTAAAATTGATAAAAGAGTCTCTTAATACGTCCTCTACGGTCTGAATGGTATGCTTGGTCTGACCATCCATTTGAGGGTGAAAAGTTGTACTAAGCTTTACATGAGTACTTAGACTTTTTTGGAAAGATCTCTAGATTTGAGATGTAAATTAAGTACCTCGATCTGAAATGATAGACAATAGGATAACATAAATGATAACCAACTCTCTTATACAAAATCTAGCATTATCCTCATCTGACTATGAAGTTTTAATATGAAGAAAATGAGTTGAATTAATCATTCGGTCGACACCCACCTAAATCAAATCATGTTGCCTATGAGTACGAGGCAAACCTATAATAAAGTCTAGATTCACAACTTCCCACTTCCAAGTAGGAATCTCAATATCTTGAGCCAAACCTCTCAATATTTTATGCTCAACCTTTATTTGTTGAAAAATAGGACATTTAGCCACAAACTCTGCAATATCCCTCATCATGCCATTCCACCAATAAACTTCCCTTAAATAACGATACATCTTGGTAGAACCTGGATAAATAGAATACCATAAACTATGAGCTTGGAACAATATTATTTCTCTCAAGACATCAACATCGGAAATACACAATTGGCCTAGATATCTCCAAACACCATTTCCCTTTTAGGAGAAATACTCAATGGCTTTTTGGCAATTCATACGCCTAAACTTACACTTCAATTAAGAAGTATAAAGAGGTCAATGTCAAATATAGAACCCAACTAGGTTAGGGTCAAAACCACAGGAAATACAAAGAAAATAGGTCTACTAGCACTTGAATTCAATTGTAGTCAATATTTCTAAAATAACAAACATGCATAAAGAAAATGGGGGGATTTTATTGTTTTGATAATTAAAAGTCCGCAGTAATAGAATAAGACAAGGTTGTTAATGATGTGAGAAGGTAACTAGGACTGTGCTCCCCATGACATATAATTTAGTAGTTGTTATGTATTGGTCATATCATATCAGTGTGTCACATATAAACTCTAACAAGTTATGTACACTAAAATGCCTCCCCGGCCATATTAATTGTATTTCACTCATCTCCTTCCGGTCTTAGAGTGTATTACCATTTAACCCTAGCTCTGGATCTCAGAAAACTATCCCCTTTCGGACTCAAGTTCTTAGATGAAGGTTATGCTTTGAATCTCTGTTGCAGTTATCTTTTCCTAAACACTTACTGACAATTATTATATATTTGCCTCATTCATTATTATACCATAGTTCCCACAATCCTAGTCATAGGGTTTACCTACTCATAATAGCAAGAGATGATTCAAGAATTAGTGTTGAATTCATAAAATAAGACTTACATTTATAGAAAAGAAAACCTCGAATTGCAAGATGAATAATGGATCAAGAACAAACCAAGGATTTAATTAAGTTTGAATCTTGAAAAGTCTCCAAAATATGATCTCACAATGTTCACAAATACTAAAAACTCAGAATAAAATGTGTAACCCCAAAAATAAATGAAATTCAAGTATTTATAGAAGTACAAAACCTACTCCTAAACCAATAAGGAAAACACAAGTCGGCAGAGTTCACGCCCAATCACCACAGTTCATACTGGCTTTCATGGTTCGTGGTCTTTCTCCATGGTGTTTGACTAAGCTCCACACTATATGGGCCTTCATTTATTCACGGGAAAGCACCACATCTCGTGGTCATGACTGCAGACTGTATTGGAGTCCATAGTGATTTTCTTTGCAAGATTCCATCTTTCATTAGCCAACATCCACGAGCTTTCATCATGCTCTATAGTGGACTCTACGACCCATGAAGGGTCCCGTGAAGTTTTACTTGGTCAAACTTTTACTATCCACAGCTCATTCACATCAGCATCATACTAGCCACCACAGCCCATTTAAATCACCATAGTCTGTGGTGGTACCCATAGTCCCGGTCTTAAGCAACATGCATCACTTACTTATAAAATTATCTAAGCTTGTGAACGACTTAGTTTTCCTACAAAGTGAACAAAGCACATATCATATATACAGAGACATGCTTGCAACACTCATTAATTCACTATTTTGAGCATTAAAAGTATCATAAATACGCGACACATTAGCAACGACTTTCTTCAATTCAACAAAATTAGGATCATTATCCTTTTTGGATTTAACATCCTTCACAAGAGACGATTCAGAACCATTTAAAACAATAACACCACCATCCTCAGAATCAACCAATCGAATACCCAAATGGGCTAATCTATGATCATCCTGAACTAACTCTTTTTTTTCATCCTCAATATGGGTAATATTGTTCAAGGATAATCTACTAAGAGTGTCGGCAACCACATTTTCCTTTCTAGGATGGTATAACACACTCATGTCATAGTCCTTCAACAATTCAAGCTATCTTCTTTTTCAAAGGTTCAAATCCTTTTGAATGAACACATATTTCGAACTCCTTTGATCTGTGAACACATCAACATGGACACCATAAAGATAGTATCTCCACAACTTCAAAGTAAATACCATTGCTGCTAACTCCAAGTCATGGGTCGGGTAGTTCTTCTCATGCACCTTATTGCCTAGAAGGATTGGCTATCATTTTATCATTTTTTATTAGAACACAACCAAGACTAACTCATGAATCATCATAATAAGCGACAAATCCATTGAAACCTTTTGGCAAATTCATCGCCGAAGAGGAAGTAAGCCTATCTTTCAACTCTTGAAAACTCTTCTCATATGCCTCAAACTATTGTAATTTCACCTTCTTTTGAGTCTAATTAGACAAGGACGATGCAATGGAAGAGAAACCTTCCACAAACCATCTATAATAATCAATTAATCCCAATAAACTCTAAATATCAGAAGGGGACAATGGTCTAGGCCAATTCTGAACTGCTTCAGCCTTCTAAGGATCAACCATAATATATTCACTAGAGACAATATGTCCAAGGAAAGAAATTAACCTCGACAAAAACTCATACTTGCTAAACTTAGCAAATAACTGATGGTCCTTGAGAATTTGTAGGACAATCCACAAACAATCAGCATGCTCTTCCTCACTCTAAGAATAGACAAAAATATCATCAATGAACACAATTACGAACATATCCAAATATTTCTTAAACACCCTATTCATCAAATTCATAAGAGTTGTAGGATCATTTGTTAGTCCAAAATATATAACCAACAATTCAAAGTGACCATACTGAGTTCTAAAAGCTATCTTTGGAATGTCAAATTATCTTACTCGGATTTGATGATAATACTATCGAATCCAAATCTTTGAAAATTGGCTTGCTCTATGAAGTTGATCAACTAAGTCATCAATCCTAGGAATGTCATACTTATTTTTAATTATGAATTTATTCAACTACCGATAATTGATGCACATACAGAGAGAACCATCCTTCTTTCTAACAAAGTGTAATACCCTATAAGTCAAAAAGTTGGAACCAAGAGATAAGTCTCAAAATTTTAAACCTATCTATGTAAACGATCCCCTCTACATCTTGTAGGGACTTCTATGGCTTGTATGGTTGGGTTGTAGAGCGATCCTTTAAGAAGAAAATTGGATTTCCCCTTAGGAGAGGTTCTATGACCTTCCAGGATGAGTCATCCTCGAGAGGATGGGTCGTAGAAACCCCTCGTAAGCTAAGTTCAGAGGCCAAGTTTTAAGGACCCCTAAGGGACAAGTCTACGAGCCTTGAGAATGGACCATTCCTAAAAGGATGGGTCGTATACCATGGTCATTCATCAACTTTAGAGACTTGAATTTTGTAGTTTTTGGGGACCTGTAGGATGAGCCCAAGGAATGGGTCATTTTCATGAGAACGGGTCATATAAATGAGTCATTCCTAAAATTTAGAGACTATGTTTTAGGCTCTTTTCTAAGGCCTACAAGAAAATATATTTACATGACTCATCATTATGACGAAGACCCGTATAAGGGTCCTGTAAGGCCAATTTTCCAGATTTAATAAAGGGCAATTGTGTCTTTTTCAAAGTTCAGTTCAATGAACCTAGACATTTTTATAGCCAAGTTCAAATTCTGAAAACACACTTCTCTTTAATACCCTATCCTATTGAATTCATTCTCTCAAAACTTCCAAGGCAAGAACTCACAAGGTCCCTCAACATTTTTCTCCAAATTTAAGCTAGGGTTTCTAACTTCTTCAAGGTTCTTCTTCAATTCCTAGTGAATTCAATCAAGGTATGTGGAGATTGATTCAAGGGTTCCTTTAACCCATGAAGTCCCAAGGTTTTCTCAAAGTTTCTTTTAATTTCAATTGATGAACCCTAATTTTGATAAATTGTATTGAGTTGATTTAATTCCATTTTTAGATGTTATCAATGATCATTATATACATGTTTTCATATGTAGTGCATGATTTTAAGTCAAATTATGAATGCCTATGCATGAAGTTATTTTCAAGTTTAGATTGTGAAGTTAAAGATGATTTTCATGAATAGATTATGAGTTCAATGAT